>NC_064442.1:13840378-14143409 GCF_023343835.1 Lagopus muta | reverse complement strand
TCTAGTTTCAAACTGTTCAGTGTTACACAGAATTTCTGAGTTTTAATGTTCAGATGTTAAGTGTGCTCACTCAGAGAAACCTGTAAACATTACTGCGTCCAGCTTTTTTTTCTCAAGCAAACACACGGTGCCTCTGAGAATTTTAACTCTATATTATGTACACTTTCCAGTATTTCCACTTAATTGATTTCTGAGCGTCTCCAAAACATTGCTTTGGATCAATTGTAGTCCTGATAAAAACAGGGTGGCACGTGATGACACATGGGTGCTGCATAGGTTCATAGTAACAGGTTATTAATGAAACAGGGCTGTTCTGGATACACAGTGAGATGATGCACTTGTACTTAATCTAGAATTAGAGAATCACTCATCTGAAGACTGTGTACTCACCTGTCTCTTAGATGCTTGCAGATATGCTGTTGATTTAACAAACAGAAGGAAAACAAAAACAACAACAACAACAAAACATAACTTTTAATTTTATATATATATATATATATTATATGTTTATAACAAATAATGTGTATTTTACAATGCTTCTGCCAGTAAGCAAAGTCAGGAGTCAACTTGGAGGATTCCATTTGTGTGAAGTCAAAGGAAAATATTAGGAAAATACATTTGAGTGGCTGAACAGTGATACACAGAGCTAATGGATTTCTGTAAATCAGTCTCTGGCAGTGTGTTACTGCAATTATTTACAGTGTGAAGTGTTACCACTGAAATGATAGTAGGGGGGAGAGGGCACTTTACTGAATGCACTGTAAATTCTGAGTAAATATTCCTAGAATTTCTCACTTTTGAAGTGAAAGAAATAGATTTAGACTGAGTTAATATTTAGTTTATTTCCATCTGATTACATGAGATAAAACTTATAAAACAGTCTTCAATGCTCAGTCTTCACATCACAAGAAAACAAGCACTTTGGTCCTATTAAACAAGTGACTTAGGAGATGTGTGCAGAGAGCAACTGCTGACTGTAGCACATTTCTCAGAGTTAGAGACAAACCCAGAAAGTCTTCAAAACTTATGTTTGTTAGGATTTAGGAGGAATTCATACCAAGCTTATTGTAATACAACTGCTAAACAGTAAACACTGACACTGCTTTTCAGGTTTGCAAATAACGTAATTGTGTTAATGATCTTACTTGCCTGCTTCAGTATTCAGGCATTTCAAATGAACACAGAACAAATGCAGAGAAGAGTACTGCAGAAGGTAAGTGCATAAATGGTTAAAGTACTGGAGCATCTCTCACATGAGAGGACGAAAGAGATGAAGCTGTTTAGACTGGAAAAGGCTCAGGCAGATCTCATCAATGCATTTAAGTATCCAAGGGGAAGGAATGAAGATGTAGCCAGGCTCTCCCCAGTATTATCTAGTAAAAAGAAAAGGGGCACAAACTGAACGCAGGAAATTCTTTATGAACATAAGGAAACAATTTCTATTTTATTGTGTGGGTGTTTGAACACTGGAATGGGTTACCCAGAGAGCTTGCAGATGCTCAGAACCCAACCACGGTGCTCAGTGACCTGGTGCAGCTGACCCTGTTTGAACAGAAGAGGTGCGCTGGACCATCTCCAGCAATGCCTTCCAATCTTAACTATTCTGTGATTCTACGGAGTGAAAATACAAATATACAAATGATAAAGTCTCCATATGAATATAAAATGTTTAAAAATTAAATACTGACTCAATTCAGTCACTTAAGTGACAGTCTTTCACCAGGCTTGAACAAAAGAACTTGACTGACTTGTGAAGTTATTTTTTAAAGCTGGATATATTCATTCTTCATAGCTTTCCCTCTTTCACAGCCACTGTGGAATCCTTTAGTGCCATCAGGACCTCTAGGCAGCCGCAGCACCCCTACAGGTAGACCATCTGCATTTTGTATTTTCCGAACTAACATGGGGCTACTGACCGGACTCTTCTCTTGTGTTATAGTTTGAGCTTTTCTTCTCTGTACCCAGGGACTACCAGAAGGTGTAATACTGCTATCTGAAGAATAATCTGTACATTTTCTTGGAATTTCAGGACTAGTACTTGGGTTAAGTTTGCCATCTTCAGCCAGTGGAGACTTTTTGGTCACTTTTCTTAGAGAGGACGGACTGTTCCAAGGACTTGATCTGGGTGATACGTTAGGGCTCAGATGGTTGTTTGGGTGAATGATGGGACTCAACTTATTTGTAGTACTTGTTGCAGTACTTCTGCGTCCTGACAGAGGTGATGTAGGATTACTCTCTGGCTCAGAAGAGCTATTTGCTGATGATTCATCACCAGTAAACTGAAGTTCCTCAACTCTCTTATTAAGGGATCTAACCTTTTTAAGACTCTTGCTATCTTCATCACGGTTCTTGTCTTTAGGAACCTTTTTCTTTGGAGGTTTCATGCCAATTAGGACAACTTTCATGCCAATCTCTTTCTTTTCAGCACACATGAATTCATGAGCCTTTACAGCAGCATCTACTTCTTCAAACTCTATAATTGCACATTCTTGTGTTCCCATTTGTGTATACCGACTGCTGAACCTCCTGATATCAGGTGGCAGATCCCTACCAGGCTTGAGAATACGAACTGATGAAATTACACCAAAAGTTACAAAAGCTTTGAGGAGATACTCCATTACTTTTTCTTGTATACATCCATTTTCTTGTTTATTAAGACCCTGCAGTTCAGAAATCATGTGGATATCATACACGAGTAACATCCTGGTAGGGAGGTTTTCACTTGGAAACACTGGAACTGGTGTATTTCTTCTAACCTTTCTGTTATCGTCGTTGAGCTCAAGCATGTCTGAGTACTTCAGTGCATGGGCTGTGGTTCTCCAGTCACGGGTAAGGTGTTTCACCTTGAAGACAGACACAGTTTAGGCAGCACATCTGATCAAACCCACACAAACAACTCAGTGAATAGCCAAGGCAGATTCAGGCTCCAGTCTACAGCCAAACCTAGATTTAAGTTACGCATAGCAGACTTGAGCAAAAAAGAAAGTAGATTTCCCACTGCAATGCTTCTAGAAAGCTTCCTATTAAAATAGGTTAAATAGGAACTGATACTAAACCTGATTGGAAAACATTACTTCATAATAATTTAAAGCCTGCTGAAGTGATTCCACATCCAGGTCTAAACAGGGCCAAAATGCATGTTGTTTGGTGGTTTGGTCTGCATACTACTTTTACAGAACTCACTTCTCATCCCTCAAAAATCTTTGTTAAAAAGGGGGGGGGAGGAATTCTCACAAAAGTTCTGCCTTTCCAAAGAGAGGTTTTTGAGAGTTTAACTGTTACCACTGAAATCTGTTTGAAGTGGTCTGAGGAAGCTCAGATTGCCTTAACTTCTGTAAGGAATAGCTTCGCAAAGATTTACAATCCTTACAAAGTATTTAAAATGTAATTTAAAAACTGTTACATGGGCATACAAGGGAGTTGCTTATGTGAAACAAAAACAAGAAAGCAACCAAAGAATTATGAATAAAAACCACCTCAACTTAAAGTTACTTTAATTGCTTAATAACCTCTAATACTTCTGTTTGTTTTGGGGATCTCCATGCTTTTGCTGAGGCCTTTCTCAGAGACGACAAAGTAACTTTACCAGGATAACTGAGTTACTCGTGTAGCTGATCTGGAAATGAATCTTATCCATTGTTCCACTCATGATGCCCTACTCCCCCCAGAAAGAGAATTCTACAGTGTAGTCCTGTAAATGCCTATGATTTCCCAGGCAACCATGAAAGAGTTGGAAGTTGATGTCGTAGATGAGAACAAACCTCACCATCACATCAAAACTGAGTCAAGGCCTCAGAGAGGCAGGTAAAGAGGAAGACTGTAGAACTGCCTATAGAAGTTCTTTTCATCCCTGCTATATATTTTTTTAAAGCAAATTACTTTCAACTTTTAAAAAGTTAACTTACTTTCTTAAAAGAAGTGAGGAGTTTAACACTGACATAGCCCATCTTATTTCTTCTCACATGCTTCAGAAGGAAGGCATCTTTCTCAAGGTTCTCATCTGAGAAATAATATTCAATTTGTGCTATCAACTTCTGGATCAGGTCATTTTCTGGTGGTTTCCAGTTCTGGTCTGAGTCATCATCATTTTCCCCACCACTGAAAAACAGTCAGATAATTTGATTAACAGGATTCCATCTCCTATTAATAGAGTAAAAGAATGAAAAAAAAACAACAACAACAACAACAACAAAAAACGAAGTGAAAATGAATACCCATAGTGTCTATTCCAGCTTCTTTTATATGTAGGAACTAAATAGGTAGAGCCCTGTCCATCTGAGGCTGGCTCAGATGATGCTTTCCAGTTAGCGTAACGAATCAAATTCCTGAGCTCATGCCAAAAGCTGATCTCAGTGTGGAACAATGACACATGTTTACTAGTGTCTTGAAAACACTGCCAGCTCAAGTCTTACACCAAAACAAGAAATACAAGTGCACAGGAGCTTAGTCTTCATTGTGGCAGCACTTGGTTTTTTAGCATGAAGGTGTCAACATTTCTGTGCTTCGTGAGTATAACAGGGAATTCATATTCTAAACTGATGGAACCATATTTTTCTTAAGCATTTTCACTTTATGAATGCACTTCAGCAGCCAGTATCCAGAGAGAAATGCAGACTGCCAGGACTGCTGAACTTTTACAGGTCAGTTGTACAGTGACGGCTAACTTCACTGGCAGTTTACTGAGGGATTGGAGCTCTCTGTAGATGTCAGATTAAGGACTGTGCTGTGGTAGCAGCTCACGTGGTATCCCTCAGGAATAGCTGTATGCTGTAGACATACAGGCAGGCTGCTTAAGAGATCACACAAATTTCCTGTCTCCCCCTTCCATGCTGCTATCTACATATCTGCAAAGTAGAGCACTGCCAAGGATTTTGTCCTGAAAAAAGATGTTGGAGCCATGGAACTGAGACCAGCTTGTTGCCACATCCCATTACAGCCACGTGTTTGTTGCTGGAATACAAACAACCTTTTAAGCTGTCGTCCAGCACTGATGCAAGCAGCTCACCCACATGCTGCAGCCACAGATGTTGTTATAAGAATTATAGTGGCGGTCTTAGAGCTATTTGTTTTTTTTTCCAAAGCTATTAGCTGTCTAGTTTTGCTGTGGGGCTGTCACAAAAATTCCTACAAAAAAAACCAAAACAAAACAAAACAAAAACAAACAACTAATATGTTCCCCAGCCCTTAAAAATCACATAATTGCTATGGTTCATACTGTCTCCCATATACCTCAGTGATAAAAAAGAGGAGCCATTTTCTCAAAATTTTCTTAAAGTGATTTTTGCAGAGCTTGTGAGATCACTGAACAAGAGGGAGCAGGCTTCACACGAGGGTGCCCAGAGGGCAACTCTGTAGGCAGGCAGAGGCTACTGACTCACCTCACCGTGCAGCCATTTCTTGTGGGCACAAACTGGAGAGCTTGGTCCTACTGCAGGCTGATGTGCTGTGTGCTGCTGGGCTGCCCACGCCTTTGGGTTGGCAGCAGAGCCCACACTGCTCCGGTCAGCGGGTTCTGCACAGGGAACACACTGCGCTCCCAGATGTGACCGGTTACTGCAGGCTTCTGGAAGCTAGCTATTTATTTATGGCTCTTCCCCTGCGCAACAGCTACGCACAGGCAGTCTGTCACACAATCCTAGAAATCTCCGTGAGAAGAGTGAGGGCAAAAGAACCCGAATTTCAGTCATCAGAAGGTGTTGGAAGTGGAGGATTGCAGATGAAGTTGTTATTAAGAAAGTAAAAAAACTTCAGTGGCCTACAGTTGTTGCTGATTTGAGAAGGAAGGAAAACAAGATAAAGTGATTTTTTTTCATTCTCTCAGCCCACAGCCTCTCGTTTTCCATTCACTACCTGTTGTGAGTAGTATGTGCAGAAGAAATCATGTATGTCAGAACTTTAACATATCCACACTTTGCTAAGTAGAGCTAACCTTGAATTCAGGATGGAGCTTACAACTTTTACAGATTTTACTAGTACAGAAATTTGCAGGCATTTTGAAGCTTCAGATGGAAAGAAAATGCAGCATCATGCTTGGAAAAAAAATGGACTGCATCAGTTCTGTTCTTACTGAGGTGTTAACACATGGAGTCAGGGTGATACATCTCATTTTACCTATGTAAAACATTAAACATCGCTCACACTTTGAGCTGTAAACCATTTCTGTATTTGGCAGACAGCTCAGCTTTCACAAAATCTTTAGAGCTCTTATAGTAGCTGTGACTAAGTATTTTATTGGGAGTTCCCCTTCCTGCAAATGCAGAAATTTGTAATTAGCTGCACGTTAACTCCTAGTAATGACCAAGTGGTACCACCTCTAGAGGGTATGACTCTGAAGGTTAATTAGGTTATGAATCAATGTCAGTCAACACTGTGAAAAAAAGTAGTTACATATCTGCATAAATTTGGGATCTAAAATATCAAAACTCACACACAATATATTAATGTAAATGGAATCATTTTGACACGCTTTTGCTGAATCTAGAGAAGAAAGATGATATTGCACTATGTGGCAACATAATAAACACATGATCTATACACCAGCTCAGCTCACAGTGCTCTGCGCCACTTCCAGCAGGACTCACACCACCTAGTAAGTGCAGAGCAGAGTGTGCATTCCAAAACCAGGTAACTGAGAAAGCTTTGAAGTGGAACCAGGCCTCCTTCAGGAGCAGCCTTACTTCTCCTCATTTTGTCAACTTATGCATCATTAAAAATAACAAAAATCCTTCTATTAATGAGTTTGCACAAATTGGCCTCAGTGTTGTACCCAAGAGCATCTATACACGCACTGCTTTTCTGAGGGCAAGCTCTGAATTTCTTACCGTTCAAACTCAAGACGTGTGTTCTGAAGACCTTGCTAAGGAAGGATGCTCACACGGTGCATTGCCACAGGTCGTGCTGTGCTGATTTTAGCACTTCAGCACAGAAAGCACTATTGGCGTTATCAAACAGTGAGGCATAGAGTAGGTTATAAGGCGGTCGTTATTTCACCTCTGTGCAACTCGGGTCCAAAGCCCCAGAAATATCTGCTGGGGCATATCTACTCTACTGCAGAACATCCGTACGGTGCTCTGCCAAGCACAGTGAGAACAACAACCATCACAACCACCAAACCGAGCCACTCTGGCCCTTTCGGTTCGGGGCAGCGAAACGACCGGCCGCTGCGAAGCGTCACATCCAGTCCCGCTCCGCTCCGGGCCGCGCCCCGCACCGCCGCCGTTGCGTCAGCCGCGGCCCCGCAGGGACAGGCGGCCCGGCTCGGCTCACCTGGAGCGCCCGCACCGCCCCGAGTCCTCCTCGCTGCAGCTGCCGCCTCCCCGCGCCGCCGGGCACTGCGCGCCTTCCTCCTCCTCCTCCTCCTCCTCCGTGGCCACGCAGATCTGCACCGGGCCGCCGCTCGCCGCGAGCTCCGTGCCGGCGGTCCCGTGCTCCTCCGCCTCGCGCTGCCGCTGCGCCATGGCGCTCCGCTCGTCCCGCGTTGGCGCTCCCCTCGGGCACGGCCCGGCCCGCGGCGCTCCCTCCCCGCCGCGCTGCCCCCGGCTCCGGGTACAGCCGCCGCCCGCCCGCCGCTCCTCCTTCTGCTGGCGGCGGGCGGATCGGCGCCGCCCGGCGGGGCGCGACCCGGGACGTGCGGCCCGGCGCTGAGCCGCGGCGGGGCTTCGGCGGGGTGAGCGCGGCCGCAGGGATCGAGGCGGGCAGTGACGAAGCTAAGGCGCGTGTGACCGAGCGGCGTTCGGCTTTGCAAAGCGGTTCCGCGTGGAATTCAAATGGAGTAAAGGCATCCCCGACAAGACGCGATGGAGATACCGAGCCGCCTTAACTCCGTTAGCTCGGTGCGCAACGCTGCATTTCGGAGGGCTGGTTCTGCTATTAAAGTGACAGCTGCGTTTTCACGGTCGGACTCAAACTGCAAATCTCCCTGTCAGCATTTGGCTTTCACTGCCGTCACGGCGCCCAGCCCCTCCGTGGGGCATCACCGCCATGTCCGCGGCGCTCAGCTCCGCTCTGCGCTCCGCTGGGCTGCGGACCGGCTCCGCGTGCCGCCACGTCTGGGCAAAGATCGGCGCTATGGCTGCGCAGCCCCGCCGCCATCGTCCTGGCGTGCTGATGATGGGGTAACGACGGACGGGAGGAGCGGCCTCCTCGCACCGAGCAGGCTGCGCAGGGACGCGCTGGCTCTTCTCTTGAGATGCTCCAAGCCGCCCGCACGCTGTGCGGCGGTTCCCTGGAGATCCCTGCCTGCTCCTGCGGTTCTGCCATTAGCGCAGATGAAAGGTGACAGCACTGCACACACAGAGCTGATCTGACCGCCGCTGGGACTACCGTGTTTTAAGAGAACAACACCGCGAAGACCCCTAAGGCTCGACGGCCGGCAGTGGTTAAGTGATGCTCCGAGGGCGCTGCGGGGCAGCCGGTAACGCCCAGAGCTGAGGGCGGGCGGGGCGGAGAGCCGGGCGCTGGCTCCCTCAGCCCGCCTCCCCGGAAGCGGCCGTTGCCGCGGTAACGGCGGAGCGATTTCCGACAGGGGCGGCGGCCGGCCCCAGGGAGGCGGGTGGCGATGGTGCCCAGCAAGTGCCGGCCCGGCAGGGGCTCGCGGGCCGCGCCCGGCCCGGTAGGTGCCACCGTGAGGGCAGCGCGGGGCGGGTGGCGCGCGGTGGCGGCGGTTTCTCCTCAGTGCGTGAGCGAAGAGCTCCGCCTGTCGCGGACCCGTGAGCGTGAGTCGGGTTTGTTTCCCGCTGTGGCACAAAGGCGTTCCTCAGCGCGGTGCCGGGTGGGGCTCCTGCTGCCGTGCTGGAGGTGCCGTCCTCGAAAGTTCAATGAGCCCGCTGTATCGATGCACCTTTTGGAAAGCGTAATGCTGTCTTTTTTCTCTTCCCGTGCTCAGGCCGGTAGCTGCGGGCTCCAGCTGCTGATCCAGACATCCGCGATACCCAGTAAAACCAAGCCAGTAATTGCTGTTTTCTTTCTTCAGTAGATAGGTGGATTCGTGCAGTTGTGTGTCACGTTTCTGTGCCACGTGTCTGTGATTTCGGATGGGGATCGCCTTTTCGGCAGTGGCGTGTTGGCTTTTGACTCACTGCCTCGTGTAGCTGATAGCCTTCTCGTGGTGTATTTAGTGAGGATGTGTGGAGTGAAGCTGCTGGGCTATCCTGTACCTGCCGTAAATTCAGTGTGTGACCTGTTATGCTTCCTTCTGTACCCCTCCTCCTCCTTCCATGGTTGCAGTGGTCTTTTAGGGCAGTGTGTGTGTGGGTTTTTTTCCCCCTTTGTTTCGTGAGAACTGTATTTGTTTATGAGGCTGTGTTTGTCTGTTTGAGGACACTGTTTGCCTTTGAAGACCTCAGTGTTTCTCTCATGCATTTTGTTGTAGTTTGACTTCAAGATAAGTAAAGAACCCTCGTCTCTCCACAGCAGACTTTTGCAGCACGACCTGGAAAAAAGCTATTCAGGAAGGCAAGGTGATGCTCTGGAGGCTTTTGGTTTGTTTTCTTCTTTTTTTTTTTTTGGTGGGAGGGAGAGGCTTTTAAATTTCTTCTTATGAGCTAAACAGTAAAGAAAGGCTTAATTATGAGTAGAAAAATGTTACTGGCTTTCGTATATAACTGGTTTTCCTAACTGAGCGCATTATATCCTGGAACTCCTATCTCTTCTCCCTAGTGCAGGTGGCTTTGCTTGTTGTTTTTTGTTTTGCTCTTTCTGCCCATGGAGGAGCGTTCCTTCTCTCACTTACAGAGCCACAATATTTGTGAGTGCCTCACTCAACTCCTCTGCCCCCTGAAGCCATGCAGTTCTCAACCATCACCTCTTGTCGGATGTCTAGTGTATGTGTATAGACAAAATCCGATTCCAAGTTGTGAAGAGATGGTTTTCCTCTTGAGTGCTTCTGGCTTTGAAAAGTGAGATATTTGGTGGCATCGCTGTTAACTGGTGAAACTTGGAAAAGCTCTGACACATACCTGCACTGCTGCTGCTTGCCTGTCATAAAAACAGTGGTGGGCTGGGATTGGAGGCAGTTTGGCTCTGTTGGCAATGAAATATCTGTGTATGGGAGTTCTTTATTCATCCCAGTAGATAATAAAGACCAACAGCTGTTCAGAGTGGGTTGATTTTTAGGGCTGTTACGCAGTTTATTCTATTGTGAAGTTTTGTCTTGTTTGCCCCACAGGAGACCCAAGAGTGTTGAGCCCTTTGGTGCGCAATAAGCAGCTGTATCTTCCAGTGCCATCCACCCTGACTGAGCTTTCTGGTTTGGAGTTCAAGCAAAGCACGGGTTCTTTATCTGGATTTGGGGAGTCTTCTATACATGCAAAACCCAGATCCCGACAAAGCAGTCACAGTATTAGTTCACATGCTTCAGGTAAGAGTGTAAAGTTCTCACCAGCCTTGTATTTATTTACTTATTATTTGTACGAGGCATTTAATTTGAACAGTCACAGGCTGTAAGATGACTCTACTGGCTGATGGACTGTATAATTGCATAGCATGTGTTGTCTCCTGTTCCCATGGTGTATTAAGAGGTCGTTGTCAGGAAACTAGTGATATCTTCCAAGTTTTAATGAAGACATTTAAACATAGGCTTTTTATATACCTTTCTGTAACAAAAGGACAATGTAGGGATCTGTTACGACATACAAAGTAAAAAGTAATGTCATCTTTAATTCCTTGTGTTTACTGGCTTTAAAACCTGAGGCACGTCTTTAACTTTAGCAACAATGCTGATTGTTTTTAAGTTTCAATTTTTTTTTTTATTCTTTAGCAATTCATTTCACTTTGAAAGATATATAGAGAATATTGGTTGTTATACAGTGGTTTGTTAGAGCAGCCACTAAGGAAAATTGGAAGGTAGCACTGAAAAGCTTCTAAATCAAATTAAGCATGAACAAACCTTTGTACTTATTTAGCTATTTTTACTAATCATGTGTTCTACATAAGAAGGAAGTTGCTCTCTGTAGAAGTAAAGAAATTAATTCTTACTTAGTGAAGAATTTGTGTTTTTTTCTCATTAACGTCTTTAAAAAAAGTGCAAACATGGATGATTCTGTGTTCTTGTGATAGCATACATGCACAGTGATCTGTTTCTGACCAGTATCTTTCAGTGGATTGTTCTCTAAATAAGCTAAAGCTTGCCATATAGGTTGCTTATTTGTTTTTTGGGTATTTTTGGTCATTTTCCCTCTTTCTCCTTGTATTAACAAAATGGAGTTGGTTATTTTGTAAGCATGTTTAAAAAGGTTCTCTGTTTTTTCCTTGGTAACGGTGTGAAGCATGAAGCAGTTACAACTGGGTGACAGATGCACTCACGTGTGAAAGAATCCACGTTTGCTGCTGGCTCAGTGGGACTGCTCCTGTGTTTCAGTGCTTTAGATTTTAATTGGATCAACATCTATTTGATCTGTGTCATTATGGTTGTTCTTAATACAGATAGTATCCTTGTTAAGTTCAGATATTGGAATTGTGAAACCAGTATGCAGTCTTAGGACAGCATTGGGTAATTCTGATCAAAACAAAAGCATCTACAAACTGTCTGCTTACCACAAATTATTTATAAAAAAAAAAAAAACAAACTCTGTCACATGTGAGCTCAGTGGATGTAGGTTTGCAAGAGGGATGTATCTGTAAACTAACAATGGCAGAAAACTGGTGGGCCAGAGTCCTGAGTGCAGGCAAAATGCATTTCATGTACCATGTAATTCTTTTAGTAAGAAGTAACTATTGGTGGTAGTTAATGAAATTAATTTGTGGTTGTTCATGCATTCTTTCGATGATTTTCTGATAGATAGCGCAAATTTTGGGAGCAGTTCATCAATAACATTTCCTGTCTTGCAACGTACTGCTGAGGAAAAAATACTGAACTCGGATAGACTCACCCTGGAAAGGTGAGCAGGGAGTGGAGTCTGGGCTCAGCAGCTTGCTGCTCTTGTGTCTGCTGGTCTCAGGGGATGAGTGTTGAGCAGTGCTGGTAGGTGTGGGGGGGGTGGGCTGCTTTTCTTGTTCTTTGTTTCTTCTTTTAGAGAGGACCTGTGTTCCACTGAGATGTTCTGTATGAGTTTCCTTGTGGTAAAAATTCAGTGATGGCACATATATCCATACAGCAGGTATGGATAAATAGGCAGGTATAATAATCTAAGGCAGGTAGGGTTTTTTAATTTAAACTAAAAGCTGGATTCAAAGTCATGCAAGAAATCAATAGCAAGTTGAGGCCTGTGTCTCCATTAATTGTACTCTGATGCATTAACTGTAGGGTGTCTTTGTTTCCTTAACCAGGACAACAAAAAAAAGCTAAATGTGAAAACCACATTCAATTGTAAATAATTGTGTGAATGCGTGTGCACATTTTTATTTAGTTAGTTTTGTTTATTGGTGATGTTTATGTAGTCAGAAAAAGTTCTGTGAGGTCAGTAGGATGTCTTTTGGAGATAATCCTGCTGTGAGAATGGCTGTTATCAGCATCATTTCCGGTATCTTTTAGCTTTCAAAGTAACTCTTAACATTTCATGCATTTATATTTCAAATGTGAAGTTCTGTAACGTAAAGAAGCACATAAACTTGGTGTGCTTTGAAATTTGACCTCAACAGGCTCCTTACATGGGGTCTGAATGGCATATTGGCGTGCTGTATCTGCTGAATTTGTAGTGTGGTCATAGTGTGAATTCTTCAAGTAACTTCCATGTGAGAAAGAAATTCTAATTTGAAGGAGAGGCTTTAAGAAAATGTTGAAAGCACTTCTGCTATATGTTTATATTTTTCTACATTAAGGAGTTACTTTCCTATTCCATAGTTGTTTAGAGCAAGCCTCTTAATCAAGATAATACCCTTTTCTCAGTTCAGTTGGCGTGGGTCAGTAAAAGGTCGATTACAAATTAGTTACTTTCATAAGATGCTTTCTGTTGTTGTTCCAGGCAGAAGCTGACAGTGTGCCCAGTTATCGATGGAGAAGATCACCTTCGCCTTTTGAATTTCCAGCACAACTTTATAACCCGGATCCAGAATATTTCCAACCTGCAGCATCTTGTTTTCTTAGATTTGTATGATAACCAGATCGAGGAAATAAGCGGGCTTTCAACTCTGAGATCCCTGAGAGTTCTTCTTTTGGGGAAGAACAGGTATAATAAAAATGACTGGCCTTAAGCAGCCTACTTTGTTACAGCATAGTGTCTGTAATCTATCATTGCATCTATTACAGGGTTTTCAGCTTGTGATGTTGGTTGTGAGACTAATGGGTGCGCTCCTGTTAAATGGTGTCTAATAACAGCAAGCTTCCTAGTTTAAAAAAAAAAAAAAGTTCAAGAAAAAATATAGATTGAGATGGGCATTTCCAAGAGCCATCTAGCTCTGTGTACGTTGTAACTTCACTGTGCAAGGAAGAAGGTAGGAATTAGACTTGCTAGCACCTGCAATTCATTGCCTTGCCAGTTCATTTTGCAGCTGCTGTGCTGGGTGTCTCCCTGATCATTGGCTGTAGGAGAGTTGCAGCCAATCTGTCACCAGCACTTCTTGGCCTTCATCTTTCAGCTGTGTATGCATCATTCACTTCAAAACATAAACCAGTGGAGAGTGATCTTTTTCCTTACCAGTAAAATGCTAGTTGGAGAATTTTGGTAACTTCTAGTAGTACAGTATTTTACTGTAGTTTTTGGCTTTCATAGCTGAAATCTAACCTGTAGATACTCATTTTGTTTATTGCAAATTTTTGGGTTGTTGGAGCAATAACTAAGTTGCTATAAGGAGTTATTTTCCAAAATTAGCTACAGTAGTTCTGTATAGTTTGCTTACATTGAGGTATAGTTTGGGGACAGACAGGAGGAGATATACTTGCTGTAAGTCACATAAGGCAGTTGCTACAAGAGACTTTTCTACTGCTTCTGTGCATGGTTTTTAATTTTTGAAGCAAATGCAAAATGTGTGTGATGTTTAACGTAACCAACCAGCAGATGGTGCTGCTGATGCTTCAGTAACCTGGGCTTGGCGTCTGAGAAAATGGGACAGGACAGAAGGGCGTCGTCATGGTGAGGTGGTGAAGCTGTACAGGTGGAGAAGAAATTAGGCCAAATGTAGAGACTGTATTGTCTAGGAAGTGCCAGCAGAGCTGTTAAATGTGTTTTATTCTCAATTCTTGTAACAAAATCTTAAAACTGTCACTACAGTTTTGCTTTAAACAGGTTTGGGAAGAGCCTTTCGCCAGTAATAGTATTTCTTATCTTTTGCGTAGGTTGTGTGTTGACTTTGTTTTCTAGTAGTGCAAGGATTCTTTCCCTGGAAAGAATCTTCCAGGAAGAGAGTGATAGTGCAGATTGCCACTAGGATGACCAGAGAGGAAAGTGGCAATCTAAGGCTTATTTATTCATTTTAGAGAGTTGAGAACTCTGCTTTTCTGTTCCTATCAGTAGGCAGGAGCAAACAGCTAAGTTTTGTATTAGCTTGAAAATGTAAGGTACTTTTAATCTAATAAAAACAATTTCTGTCATTATTGAAACATTTCAGAATAAAGAAGATCTCAAATCTGGAGAACCTAAAAAATCTTGATGTTTTGGATCTTCATGGAAATCAGGTACAGTACAATAACTTGATTAATAAGTTATCTTACATAGATCATGCATTTCTGGTGTGCTTCAAACCGTTGCTTTTTGAAAGAGAATTGGTGGCAAGTCTTGCAACTTCCTGGAAATCAGGTAATGATATCAGCTTGATTCGCAGTGTCAGCTTTCTGAAACTTGGAGCATTGTGCGTTTGGAAAGTTGCAGGCTCTAATGCTGAGTAATCTAAGCCTGGCAGCACTTACTTGTGCCCATGGAGCAGTCATCTCGTGTGAGTGGTTAGAAGTAAAACAGTCATAAAGTCGTAAAAGCATTTAAGTTCTTATTGGTCGTTGCATTGTTTCTTCTGTTGATCTCACGAATCAAGATCACGTATGTACCTGTAGAGGACTTGAGTCTGTGTGAGAGAAAAGCAGAAGGAGTCCAAACTTCTTGTTTAGGCTTCTGAATGGACTTGGTGTCCTTTCAGATTATTCAGTGTGAGACTGTGCAGCTGCTTCTGTTTGTGATGCTCGAAGCTTCAGCTCTGCAGTGTATGAGAGAAAGGTTTCTAATGATTCTGTCAGAAACAGCACAGGGTGCATGTAAGGGCAAGCCAGATAGAGTATTCTTCTGTAAAATAAATCTGAAACACATGTGATACAAAATGTTCTATAATTGAGCTGTTTAACAACACGTGGTTATTGTGACTATAAGACCTATGCGTGATTTTTTTTTTCTGGATTCTTCTGACAGTTGTGACTTACGGTTTCTGTGTGTGTTCTTTATTATATCATTGCTTCACAGTGAGGAATTAAAATGCTGTAGGAAAAAAAAAAAAAAGAGCACTTTAACGAGTCACTGTTATGTGTGATGCAGTAACTTTGTGGCTTCTGTGAGTTGCACCACTAACCCAATAGTGTGCAAGCAGTGTGCTGGAGGCACAGTGTAGTGTTAGTGCAGTCTTCATCAACAGACCAAATGAAGGCTTCAGCAACAGACCAAATGAAGGCTTCCATTAATGAATTATTTTCTGTTCCTTTCTAGCTTGTAGTTAGGCAAGTTTTGATATCAATACTCTTTTCTCCTCTAGTTGAGGAACTCATAATTTCAGACACCACTCTGCCATACAGATTTATTAGTTATTTTTGAAGGTATACTGAATACGTAAAGCTGATTTTTCGTAACACTGTACAATAGTAGTGTCTTGGTTTTAAATCTGGTTGTTGTTTGCTTGTTTATTAATGAGTAGGTGGTCTCTCTTGTTATTTCATTAAGATTTTGGGCGCTTCTTACACTTCTCCATATCAGATTTCTGAAGAACCCACTTAATCTACAGAATTGGATTTGAGAACATGGAAAGATGTATTCCAGAACATAGCAACTTCTACAGCAGATCAGTAGAATCAAAAGTGAAGTGTTAACGCATAGCTTGAAACAATGGACTCAGATCAGTGTTCTGTTGACATGGTGTTCTCCCTCCAACATACAAGATTTTTTTTCTTGGATTTAGTTGAGAGTAATGAGAACCAACAGTGCAAAAAGCCTGTCTTGCTTACTGTCTATATGAAAATAATAGAAAGTATGATTTGCATTATATTAACTAGGCATTTATATGTCTGTTTCCTTGGATGGCTTGTGGTGTTACGCTCTGCCCAGTTCTCACAGGAGGGTTAAAAGTAAATCTATTGTAAGTATGGTCAGTTTTACAATCAAAACCAGTTATGGATAGCAGTTCTCCTTTGTCAGAATGGTTTTCGTTCCAGGTAGATCTGATGACACTTCTACAGTGAATCACTGCTGGCATCTTTTCTCATAGCTTGGAGGGAGAGGAGGAAGATAGAATGGCTCTAGCAAAGAGCCACAGGTGTGTTGAAGAGGAGAAGCTGGCAGCACATGGGGCTGAGCAGGCTGTAGGCAGGGGCTGGACCAGAGGATCTCCAGAGATCCTTTGGAGCTCAGCTGATATTAAAAATATATAATAATAATAATAACAACTGCAAAAAAAGTGAAGAGGAGTTACAAATACATGGCTAAAATGTCCCTGGTAAAGCCACAAAAAGCCTCCCTGTTGAATGAGTGGAAAGTGCTGTGGGATTAAGCTGCAGAGCACTGTATCAACATCCTATTACTGCACTCACTGAAAGGCACTCAGTGTTTGGGATTAGGATAAAAGTGTTTCTGTGGTTTTGATGTATATAAATCCCATACATTTGATGGCACTAGACAGCAAGAGTCTGTTGATTTTTGGGGTGTTTCCTTGGCAGTGTGCTCTGATTGCTTCTGTTCGTCTGTTCTGAAACTGTCTGGAAGTAAAGTTTGTTCACAACATTTCAGTGTTTTGTTTTGCTGGTTTCTTTCTTTAAGAGTATTTTTGGTTAATTTTTTGAGGCATAACATAGATGATCAATATTTTTTTTAATAGTACTGAAGTCTAGGTAGACACAGTTTCTTCTTGTTGATGGAGTAGTAACAGTTAAGAGCAAAGCTGCATTCCTGATTTATTCTTAGTCTCTCTTTCCTTCATTTTTTGGGTATAAGTCAGTCCCATAGATGGAATGCAGATTGTGAAACTTCTAAGACTGTAATGTTTTCAAGAGACTGGAGGTGAGGAGAAACAGAGGAAAATTTCTTGGAAAATACTTTGATTTATTTGGGTGCAGAATATTTTGGCTAATATGGTTCGGTCTGATCTTAGAGACTTCGTTGCTGCCAAGCAAAAAATTCAATGGGAACTGGATGTGCTTTAAGGCCCTGAAATGTAGTATTCTACAGTGTTTAATGCTGAACCTTTCAAGACTTTAAATGCAGAAAATGCTTTCCTATAATAAAGGTCCAAAATAAGGTTCTTAAAAAATAAAAAGCAGTGTAATACCTCATGTAATGCCTCTTCCCAAAGGGGACAAAATGCCATTTCCTCTGCCATGTCATTTTCTTTGCTTGTTTTCCTTCGTGATTTCGCAAGGCTCTTAAGACTGCACAGTAAAAACTTGTAAGCAGACACAGCAACTTCATGCCATCTGCTTTAATTTCTATGTAGAATCTGCAGCTGTACGACAGCTATCACACTGATGTGAGCACCATGAGCTTTGTGATTCACGACTCTGTGTGCCACTGTGTGCAGTTTATACTTAACACACTGCAATTTCTATTTGATTTTTAAACAAACATTTGCTTTCTAAATACTGTGCTTTCAAACTCAATCTGCATGGTCTTTGGAAAGAATGGTGCTTGATGACCTTCTTTTCTGTCAAGATAAACAGCATAAATGTTGTATGTTCTGTATTAATGCCTTTTGAAACCTTTCTTCCAGTTTTATTTTAGGTTAGAGTTGACATGAACTTTATTCTCTCCTCAGTGAAGTAGTTTGATTGAATTTCACAAGGTTCTAATGAAGGCAGAACTTGGCTAACTGTATTTAGAATGAAATTTATTTCTCTAAATACTTTTTAAAAAATCTTTTTTTTGTCGTTTTAAATTTTGTGAATTATGTATGTTGCTTGGCAAATAGGGCCTCCTATTTATTTCTATGAAAACTGCAGCTGATACAAAGAGCAGAGTAACACCATTTGGTAAAGAAAATTCTTAGTTACAAAGCACACTTTTTCAACATAGGCATCACCATTAGCTGTGCATTTTTGCCAGTAATGAATGAGAGCCAGCACGCTGTGCTTGTAAATATCTGTGCCTGTGGAGGTGACCTACTGTCAGTGCTGCTGAAATGCAGCACTCACTGTGCTCCCATCCGCTGCTTGGTCTCCATGAGCCTTCAGGAAGCAGCAGTTAACATCAGTGAGTGCATTTTTTCCTCATGGAGGAATTCAGTCCCACCTCTGCTTGACATACACTTCCATGTCAGATGTCATTTTGTCAGACTGCCCCTCTGCTGCCATCCATTGCAAGGCAAGAACATATAATGGAATACAGGTGGGAAAGTTCAGCTTCTACTGCCATATGCCAATGTCTGCCTTCGACATGGCAGGCCAACATAACAAAATAGGAGGCGTTACTTTTGGAGCAGGCCTTGTACTTTGCTGGCCTAAACCTTGAGGATGCAGGTTAAGCAGGGGGGAGGGGCATGGAAGTGAGGAGTGGAAGGCAACTCCTCTCTCCCCACCCCCCCTTTAGATTTTTCAGAAGAAATCTGTATCTAAAAAGTGCCTAGAATGTCTAATAGTACATCTTATATATCCTAATAATGTCTAAAGGTAGTCCTAATTCAAATGTATTTAATAGAAAATTGTCTTTAAAATATATGTAGCAGTTCTTTTTTTGCTGAAAGAAATATTGTGATCTTCTAAAAAGAGTTGGTACTGCTTGTTAGCTACTGCACAGGGCATAACAAAAACTGATGGACTTACGGATGCGTGTGTGACTGAGAATAGAGAAAGGCCAGTAGAGTCAAGTCTCAGAGCTGAGCAAAGCAACAGACAGCATCTCTGTAACTGTTGATGAAATCATAGTCCTAGAGATAGCAATAAAATGCCAGAATTGATATTCTGCATTGTAACATGCTGTAATCCTGGCTCCACAGACATCTGCAGGGGTCTGTGCTCTTCATGCTCACCATCTGCTCTTGGCTGTGCTTGTACAAATATTTCAGTCTAAATATATTGTTACAGACAATGGTGTCTCTGTTCCTTAGCTTTAATATTTTGTGTCCTGTTCCCTTTTTTTCTGCCATGTCATACGCATAAACAGAGCCTATTTGTTTAATTAGCAGTTGAATCAAAAAGGGACTCAATGTCATTTAGTTGCTGTTATTGCTATCTACTTTTCTGTACTTTTTATGGGGAAAAGTTGCCACAATACTTTTTACAGCAGTATATTCAGGTCATATCATACAGTTAGATGCCTATGTACATGTGGTTTGTTTGTGTGACTGTTATCCATGACATTGTGCTCTCAGACTGTTCAGTGCCAGCTGCCTTGCATCTTCACCCATTCTAGGAGTTGCAGTTTCTGGAAATTGGCACAGCCACATTTGTACTGATCTATATGAGCAGAAAGCTTGGTATCACTGGGGAGCTGTATGACACCAGTCTCTATGTTGCTCACTTCCATCTAATTGCTGTTGGCAGTTTTGAGGAGGGGCAGCATGGCTGGGTATGGGTGTTGCAGGGGGCTCCAGTGGTCCTGCAGGTAGAACAGGCCATCGTTGGTATGGAAAGGGAATTTGTCATAGTTGTAAAGTCCTTGAAGCTACCAAGTGTTGGATGCACAGCGATGTGGTGTGGAAAGCCAGTCTTTTCCACAGGACTGCTTTCTTTCTGCTGTAGAACATGGGTTAGAGTAAGAATGTGATACAAGTGTCCCTGTGTGCAATGGCAGCTGTTTATCATCTCTGTGATACTTTACTGTATGCTAATCCTACATAAATGTCTGGGTAAGTTCTGGAGAACAGTTTTCAGACCATTCTGAGAAATGAGTACCTGGATAGGGGTCATGGAGTACATCACTGAGAAATATGGACAGCAGGAAATAAAAAAAAAAAGCCAGATTATGTCAGAAGAGCAATAATTAATATCTTTTAAAAAGATATTCCATCTCCAGAAGTAACAATTAAACTTACGAGGCAGTAGCTTTTGTTATTCTCTTGATTATTATTATTCTTTCAATATCACGTGTTTTAATTCCTAATGCCTTATTTTAAACATATAGATGTAGAGCAACTGACTTCTTTCCATAGTTTAGTCATGTTTGAACCTTCCATTTTCTGATCACAGGTAGCTGTGAGTTGGCAAGGAATTGCTGGGGGCTTTTGAGCAAGTGTGCCATGTATCCAAATGAGTGATGCTGCTTTTTTCTGATTCTTTTTTTGAGTAATTTCCCCAAGTCCAACAACTATTTGCTTGCAAAACTGCCTTACAAGTTCCAGTGCGAGGATAACTTTGTTCTTCTCCAGAGGGTTGTTGTCCAGGAGCTACTTGCTCCTGACTCGCAGCATGTTCTTGTCCTCATGACCTGCTGGAAAGCCTGCCTGTAGAGCTTGTGCATAGCTGTGTGGCTGCTGCTGGCTTTTTAAGTCGTGGAGCAGAATTAGTACAGATTTGTGATAATATGGAGGTACAATGCCATGTAAGTCTTGCAGTAAAAGTGCTACCAGATTCAGATGTGTGTCTTGAGTGCCTTAAATTAAGGATCAGCTGTGCACATGATCTCCCCGTTTTGGCATTGTATGATCCTAACAGTGGTGTCTCAACTGCATGTCTTAAAGATTGCTGCCTTAAAACAATGCAGCTGAAATAACCTAACTTCAGATGGTAAGAAGGGAGTGTTGACTGATCTTGCTGCCTGACTAGGAAGGTGTTACTGATGTGAATACTAGTACTCAATTTCCAGCAGACAGTAGCTGATGTTCAACTATTTGTGGTTAGTTACATACATAAGCATGCTATTAAGTTGCTTTTCTAATCTGTATGAATTAAAAAAAAAAAAAGTATAAACTACGTGTATTTAGATAAAACACGGTGTATGTGTTTATACCTCTCTCATAGATCTCTAAAATAGAAAACATCAACCATTTGAGTGAACTGAGAGTGTTAAACCTCGCCAGAAACCTTCTGTCCATTGTAGAAAATCTCAACGGACTGGATTCACTCACGGAGCTCAACCTTCGTCATAATCAAGTCTCTGCTATAGTAAGAAACAAAGCATCTTTCTCTTTTCCTCCCCCTCTCACCTTTCCTTCGTTCTTTCCTTCCTTTCTTCCAGGATTACACTATTGTTATTACTTACTGAAAGTATATCAGCATTTCAAGTTTGTCAAATTTTAGATTATCCCATACCCTTCTGCTTGTGGTATTTTCTTGCAATGCTTGATTTTACAACTTGAAGGAGGAAATAACAGTTTGTTTTTTGCTGAAGTTTTGTGCAAATGCGATCAGTTGTGGTGATAAGTCTTGGTAGATCTTGATGGTTCTCCTGGACAAAAATATTCTGACCTTTTTTGGTTCTAACATACAAATTCAAGGACTCTTCTTCCATACAGGTTTGTTTCTTGAAACAGATTGTAATTTCTGTAGCTCAGCTAAGCAGTGCTTCAGAAGATGATGTTCTATTTAAGAATGTAATTTATTTGGGGTATAATTTAAAATATAAATGATTTAATTCTAGTTTTGGTGGTGGTTTGTGGGCTTTTTTTTTTTCCCCTCTCCTTTGTTTTTTTGCTTTCCTTTTAATTGGATGGAATGATATATAGCAATGTATCAGATCAGGTGGGGGGAGGGAGAGCTGAAGACTTGATGTGTAGCTGGAATCAAGGTGATGAGCTCTGTGCCACTTCAGTGTGCTGTGGGTAATGGTTTGATGTCCACTGATCGCAAGCTGGAGTATGTTCCTTTGTAGGATAAGGAGACACACAGTTAACTGATGGTTTTTGGTCTACAGTCTGAGTGGTAAATGAATCACTGCAAACTGTGCTGTCTGGCCATTATGGATTTTTATTACATAAATAAACTTCAGTCGTGCTTGATGTGTTTCCTCTTCGCAAAATTTTGAGCTATTTTAAGGTTTTCTACAAAGTTCTATTATGCACTGAATTCATGATTACTCATTCTGAAAACATGTTCCTTTTTATAAAATTGTAAAGGTGACAGAGTCCTTCAGATTATTCTTGTTTAGAGCAGCTACTGCTGCTAGGTAGTGCTGATTGCACTGCAGCATTGCACTTCAACAACCTTATTGCTGCATAGTCTTTTTTTTTTAAACACCGTATTTATCCTGCTGCTTAAATGCTGAGACAGCACCTTGGCTTCTTTCCCAAAAGCTTGTTCAGGAACCAGCAGCAGCCTCATCCTCTTTCCTTTAATATCATTTGCTTTGCAAGTGATGCAGCTTGTTCTGCAGAGTAGATATCTGCACTGAAACACTCCCTTGCAGTCTGCATTAGGGAGAAATGGATCTGCACGTTCGACAGAAATCAATGTTGCAGCAAGTTTATAGTATATAGAAATGCAAGTATTGCACCAGGCAAAGTAGAAAGGTTCAAAAGATGTTATCCTTCAGCTACTGAATTTATGCCTCTATCTTTCCTTCTAGAAAGATGTGGATACTTTGCCCCGTCTCCAGCGTCTGTTCCTCAGCTTCAACAATATATCTAGGTAAGGGGAATTAATACTCGGTTTCCTATAAGTAATTTGAAGCATCCTCTTGGAGCTGTATTTCATTAAAATTTAAACTCAATGAATGCAGGTTGTGGTTTTTATTTTTCCTATGTATGAGTATAATTAAGCCATTGTGCATTTTCTACTTTAAACATATTTAAACTTATTTTAACCATCTGCATTTGAGTGGGGATCCTCCTTCAAAACTTAGATTTTGAACTTAAATATGACCATTTTCTTTCTGATGATGCTGAAAATTAGAAGCAGTTCTGTAATTATATTGTTTTACTGTTAAACTACATATCTGGTAAAGAAACATCACCGTGTTTATAGAGTTATACAAACTGCTGAGTCAGATTCTGCTCATGAGGATTAGGTAAGATCATGCTTTTATTTTTCTTGTTCATATGTGAATCAGGTTTGAAGGATATATTCCTGGTGCTTTCTATTTCAAATCAGAGGGCAGAAACAGAATCACTGAACTTTCAAAGCAGAGTCTATTGTTTCAAGTAACTAAGTGCATTTTGGTATAAAGAAAAGTTAGTCTACAACATATTTTATATTTATGTGTTTTTGTACTGGTGCCAATATTAAAATAAGCAATGATAGCAGTACAGGCACACTTGTTTTGATTTTTATCTCCAGTCAGGTATGTGCTTACTTTTACCCTTAAATCATTACCAGCCTTCTTTGCTGCTTAGAAGCAAATAATTTAATTTTAGACAGGGAAAGATGCCTCATGTTCTAATTACTGAAAATAGCATGCTATTCTTGTGGTACCCATTTTCTCTGTAAAATGTTATACTTAATATGAGCTTTTATTATAAGAGCTACTTGAATATTTTAATTTGACCTGCATTATGTTTTCTGTAGACAGTTCCAACCTACTTGTATGTGTTCTTTAGGCTTTTAAGGTACCAATGCAGTGGATATCCCTAAATACTCCTGGGGTTTAAGTATTTAAACAGAATTAGAGATGATCTTGCAGGAACAGTTAGTATGTTCTTCCCTTAACCGACCCCCTTGTTTCGGTTTTTGGTTTTTGTTTTTTTAGCTTGACATAATAAAGAGTTAGCATTTTGCTTTGCTTATATAATTTCTGGCCTTGGAACGTGCCTTTTGTTTCTGTTTTCTGAAAAATGTCTTAGCCTGGCAAGAACAATGAAGGGACTGCAGTAGCTGGCTCCTGTGCCACGAGGGAGCATCACTGCAGTCAGTGGAATTTCTGTATGCTTGATGTACTTGGTACATCTCACACAGCTTTCCTATGTTGCTGTTTGTGTGCATTCTTTGACTACATTTCTTGAACTGCACGTAATTGGTAGCTTACTTAATAATACTTTCTCACTTATTCATTGGGGTTTCAGCTGAACTGTTGATAAATCTAGTGTTGGCTTTCATGAAAGCTGGAGATAATTCAAATACTTGTGCAAATATCTATTTAGGTTTAGCTTTTAGTTACATTAGATATAAAATCTTACTGTCAGACAGACTACTGTAATATCTATCTATGTTTGTGGGCAGCTATGTGAATTGAATGAATCTGGTTAACTCTTTAACAGTCTTAACAAAATACTTCTATCTAGACCTACACACATAAATATATATATTGCTTGTAGCTTTTGTTTGTGGGTGTTTTTTTTCCTTGTAGAAAAGACATTCCATTGGATTCAGCAGTTCTGGAAGCTAAAAAACCTCTTCAATTCTTCATTTTTAAATATGTAGTAGATATATCTCCCCACAGGAAAAAGGGTTAAATATAAGATTATATTAATGACCCATCTGTGTATATAGTACTTGACTTAATACTGTTAAATTGATTGGAAGTAAATGCAACCATAATAGCAGTGAATTGCTGTGCTGCCTTTGAACCTTACTACAACCCTTCTAAATGCTTGAGTATTTTTTCTCTTATTTACCTGGGCTTATTAGGTGCCATATGGTAATTCTAAAATTGTATTTTCTAGGAACAGCTGTGCTTATACAACTGATTCTTGGTGTAGACAATCAGTTACGCAGATATTCTAATTGATCTATCCAGTGTGTGGAGAACCTCCAGGTGGAAACCATTCTTTAATTGTAGGAACAAAATATGTATTTTCACCATTAAAGTGTTCTTCAGGTCAGTGCCAGGTTGGTTCTTAAATTTAGTGAAGTATGTTATATGGCCTCATGGGAAAACAGGATCCCAGCTCAAAGAGCTTATAATTGTTTTTCTTCGATTGATTACTGAGTTGGAAACCTGAGGGAAGGGATGTTCTTAACCTAACCAAAGCAGGGAAAAAATTACTTTCCTCAGTGAAATGAGGAGTGTTGAATGAAAACATTATAAATACATTGTTAAATATTTGAATGAAAGCAATACAACAAGAATGAAAGGCTGGCTGTGGTAACGTCTGTTTTCATCAGTAGCGTAGTGATTAGGAACATAGAAAACCCGGTTTTTCCATTTTGAATGTTCTTTGAATGTGCAATTCCATCTTTAGGTGTTCTGCTAGACTATAGCAGGTGTGTGGGGTAGCAAGTCTGCCTTCTCCAGAGCTCTTTGCAGAATGTGCTTGATCATCGATGCATTACTGATGGAAACATACAGGGAAGGAGCAGCTGTCTTCCCCAATAAGCAGGCTCTATTAGAAGACCAGTGCTGCTTTGTCCTGTTTGCACCTACTAGATGTATAAATATGAATGCATACATTGGGGGGAGATTGAGCATACACCTCCAGAATACTGTGCTGCTTAGTCTGAGCCACGTTCTTATATAAGGTAGAAAAAGTGGGTTTGTATCAGCTCTGACAGGGAAGAATTGAATGTAGTGCTCATAACTTTTGTGCACACTCAAACTGATAACTTGGTGAATCTGAAAACATTGTGAGGAAATATTTTTTGGTAAGTTAGCCCAAATTCACTTTTTTTATTTTTGGTGGCACTGAAACTGCTATTTTAGCAGAGATAAATTCATCTGGGAAGAAAGAAGGAAACAGAAGTGCTGGTTGGATGGGACTTGAGGAGGAGGACTTTTGGGAAAAGGAGCAGACATTCCACTCAGGGAGATGGTTGACCAAGTTGGTCTGACATGGCATCATCCACAGTTGTTTTGTGTTACTTGAGGAGGTCACAGACTCCTTTACTGTGAACAGAGGCTGGAGAGAGCACTGCCAGCAGCCTCTCATTCCCACAGAGTGGTCACCACTTCACACTGTCTGCATGCTGGGAAGCAGGCAGATGTTCAGTAGTAAAGTGAGTAACTCACTTGGCTTTAAAGCTTCATATGCTTTTGGATTGGGCTTCCAGGGCAATAAGTATAGCATATCAAGTTTTTGAAGTTGAATTCCTGAAGCTCTAGTTTTGTTATGTGTGCTTGCAAATATATAAAAAGGTAGATCTTTTGCACGACTGTTTTGCACTAAAATCAAGCTGCTAATTAAGGGAGTTAAAAGCATGATGAAGCAGGCACGCCTTAGCTGTTGAATGAATGTTCTGATGTGCTGAGAAATTCAAAGCACAGCAGGTTTTTGAGTGGAAGGTTTAAAAAACAATAACAAACTTCCAACTTTCTTTTCAAATTTAAGTAATTCTCTGCTTAGGAACACTGTTTGTTTGGGTCAGCTGCTCTCTTTGCACCTTTCATCTTTAGTAAAAGGAACAAGATAGCGGCTGTACGTGTCTAAATACATTTTACATAGGCCAGTTGTTTTTGCCAGGAAACTGTCTAGTGTCTTAAAAAGCCAACTTGCTGGTGTCTGTGGACTGTCGAGTTCGGTAGAACTCTGAACAATATTTTAAAGATATGATGCTTTCACATCTTTTCTTTCAGCGTTTAATGACGTTGCAGACACCCAGGATCATTCTTGGGGGTTTTTGTACTTGTCTTTTTTTCTTGCACTTTGTGTTGTCTTCATGCTGGTTTTAATGGCTAATATATGTGTTACTTTTCATAGGCATCTTATTTTACTGGTGCTTTTTTCTTTTTGAGTAAAGGTAAACATTAATATTGATTCTATCCTTAAGAAATAAAATCTTCCATCTCTTAATTATTCATATTCTGTGGCATTAAAACTTTAAACTTTTTTGGTTACAGTTTTGAGGATATTCTGTGCCTTGCTGATTCCTCATCTTTGTCAGATATCACCCTTGATGGCAATCCAATAGCTCAGGAGACATGGTACAAACACACTGTTCTCCATCATATGATGCAGCTCCGACAGCTAGATATGAAGAGAATCACAGTAAGAAATTTATGTTTTCATCAAATTTACTAGTTTCTTAAATTTAGGAGTGAAATGTAGGGCTTTGTGTGTATATATAGGGAAAAAATAGTAACTTAGTGGTTTCACTAATTCACTGTTCAATTTAATTGAATGGTCCATAGACATTCTGATATTTAAAAATTCTTTCATTTTGTGCAGTACTATGTGAGGGTCTGCTTCTTTATTTCATTTATAACATGTTTAAAATAAACATTTAAACTTGTCATTAGTAGATACTGCGTGACCAATTGCCAAGTAACATGAGAAACTGCAAAGCATTTTGTTAGAACTCTGTGTCATCTTTACTGGTTTGATGTATACCTGAAAAATATTCCTTCCAATGAAAACAGTATTCTGTTTACACTGAAACTGGCATTACCTATATTCTTTCATCGAAAAATTCTACTTTGTCTGCCATTCCAAGGAAACCTGGTGATCACACTGTACCTGCTTTTCTCCTTTCCATGCCTAACCTTCTCTCCCCTTTCATTTTTGAATCAATTGGTAAAGTTCAACTAACCTCGATAAAGAAAGAGAGGACATGAAGACATCTAGGTTGCTTCAGACTTCTTGAAAATACACAGTGAGGTAGAGGATGAAGGGCAAACACTGCAGGGGGCTCACCATCAAGACATCCATTTTTTCTTTCCTAGTGTAAGAATACTCATGCCAATTCTTCTTTGTCTGCTTAGAAGAGAAATGCAACCACAACCTTTTTAATAACATAAACCCAACAGCAAGACAGTGGCACTTAGGGACATGATTTAATTCACCGACCTTGGGATGTCAGGTTGATTGTTGGACATGACGATCTTGCTGGTCTTTTCCAACCCAAATGAGTTTACAATTCTGTAACAAATGTAACCTGCTTAACAAGCAGTGGTATTGGCATTACCTTTTCTGACCAGGTGCTGATACATATGCCTTATTTTAAATGCTCATTTGCTTTGTATGGCTGCATTAAAAAATGTGGCTATTGTTTTACCATATATCCACTTGACCTGTAGCCAATACACTGCAAATATGAAATAGAGCTGATTATGATGTAAGGTAAAACAAGTACGTGGAAAACACGAATTCTAAAAATGAACTGCTTTGGACATTTGAGTTTCACCAACAGTATCTAAACTACTACTTCCCCCCCAGGAATTCTTTAAGTAGGTTTCTTTTTTATGCTGTATATTAGCTAATTGCTTTGCTTTTCAAAAGAATGCTTTCTCAGTATTATTTCAGAAACATGAGTCAAATAAAGAAAATGCCTTTTTTCTTCTCCTACTTGAGAAGAGACAGATCCTGTAGAAGTCGGTGATGGCAAACCTGTAGGAAAAGCTCTAATCCCTTTGTAGACTCTATAGGATCCATGTGGGAAAAGGCTATTAGAAATGCACAACCTTGGGAAAAACTTAATCTGAGTTCACACCTTGTTAAACATAAGAGGATCAACCCATAAGACAAAAAAGCCATAGAAAAACAGGCTTCAGCAGTTGTGCTGCTCATAAAACTACTTGTAAAAAAAGTGTGGTTTGCATCCTTTTTATTTGCCTTTTGGTTTTTGAGCCTGAAGAAAATGTTTTTAAATCTTTTATCAATATAGATGGTGTTGTAAGCTTTTTCCAATAAAAACTGTGTTGCCCAGATAATCATAGGACTTAGGAATCTTTCTGTTTTTACTATTTTTAAAGAAAAATAACAAGTAGCATGAGGTTTGTGATTAAATTAGGCTACTGACAATGCTGAACCCAGTTATTCTGCCTAGTAATGCAGCATGCTGTTGCTATGCACTGCATTAAATGGAAGCTGGTGGGTAGTGGGCATGCAGTATTGGGTGCATGGTTTTTCTAACTTGCTTAGTATACCTAAGGTAATACATTCGTAGGATCTTTCATTCATTTGCCTGAAGTGCATCCAGACTGTTTTGGACTTAAATGGTGCTTTGTCTTGCACAGAACTGAGAGCTGGGTGTTCTGTCAAAGTATTCTTCCCTAACTGTTTCGGAAGTTCTTCTACTTGACAAATGGGAATTACACAATTCTTATTCTTTTATCTTTCCTTTTGCTTGCTGGCTTCACTGGGACAAGAAAATAATTCTAAGAGAGAATAAAACATAAATGATGTTTTCAAAAGCTTGTTAGGAGGCTTTGAAGCTGGCTTTTAAGAGAACATTCTCTTTAGTGCCAGGCATTTTCCATAGAATCCTCTGCTAAAAGTGGACATCCAAGGAAGAATTCTGGGGGCAGCAGCCTTGGGAGACTGTTGGGAAACACAGCTGCTGCAAGTATCAAATACTCTGGAATTGCAGCTAATCTAGTATTTCTTAAATTGGAGAATTTCTTTAATTCAGGGAATTCTGTCATATTATTACAATTTATGAATCATTTTCCCATGAGGAAATTGGTGTTTGCTTGAGCTATCTCATTACTAAGCAGTTTTGAAAACAAATTTTAAGCTCTTAAACCAGTGAGGCACTGACCGAAGAAATCATTGCACAGGTAGCTAAGCTCCACTGACAAGTCAGGGCTTTGCATATCTGAAAAAAAAGTGTGTATGTGTGCGTGTATATATATGTATACATGTATGTATGTATACATTTATCTGTTGTCTACACTAGAAGATAAATCCCAGCTTGAGAAACCTATCCACTTCATATTATGCATCTAAAGTACCAACTTACGGGAATCTTTTGCTGTGTGGAAGATGTAATAACAGCAACACAATAATCTGCCTTCTGCAAGTCTCAGTGGAACAAACTTGTGTGAGTAGTAATAGTGCAGCAGTGAAGAAGAACATGTGCATTTCAAGTGTACTCTGTTCAGGATCCTTGACAGCATTTGCTGTGAGTTACCCCTTGAATGGATGCTGGCTGGTAATGAGAAGTTTGGCCCGAGTCAGTGTCATTGTTAGGGTAGAGCTGATGGGCGGCAGGGGGAGCTATCGCCATGACCAAGCTGCAGGCAATTGCGTTGCAGGGTAATAGTTTTAATATGTTTTATTTTTTTGGCATTCTGTCACTGCTGCAACTTCACGCTGAAAACGTAAATCTGTGTCCTCAAAATCTCATTAATGGCTTATGGATTGCAGGAAGCAAGACTTGTGCTGGGTGGGTGCTTGAAGATGACTCCCTAGCCATTTAGTAAGTGGAGAACTAATAAATGGAGGTGATTGCACTGGAAAAATGAGCATCCAACTCTGTAATGATCTGGCACCTTCACCTTCTAGAAGAACATCCCCCCCCAGCATGGAGCTTAGAGATTTGGTTTCCTCTGTGGTCATAGGATTAACAGGCTTCTTAGCGTGATGATACTTTCTTTCCTGGCAGGCTACTGCGGTAGGAACCTTGACTTCTTCCACAGATACCCAGCATGCTTGTCTGAACCCTTCAGCAGGCTTTTAAGTTTTTCTAAGGTGTACCTTAGAAAATCCTTAGGAAATCCTTTATCAGTAGTGGGTCCTGACAGTCTGGGATTAGAATTTAGGAAAGAGTGCAAAAGGATACTTGGCAAGTTTTGGAGGATGACAGCTGTCAGCAGCTCGTTAACTACTTAAAGATTCATTATTGTTAGCCTAACAATTTATTTTGAACACATAAAAAGAGAAGATGGAGAAGATAGGATTTAAAATAGCTTTAGTTCATCTGGCAACTATCAAAAAGACACAAAGTTATGGATGAAAGCAGCTGAATAATGAGGGGAAACAAAGGGAAGTGGAGAAGGAAAGAATTTCCAAAGATGTGGAGCTAAAAGGGAAGAGTGGGTGATAATGAAACTGAATTGTAGCAGGCTTATTAAAGGCTTTGTTTTATAGCTGCCTGAGTTTTGTTTGTTCTTCAGTGTGTTTTTTCTTCAAGATTGATTGCATGTGTTCTGTAAGATTAATCAAGAAACATATATAGACTCGACTTGTATAAAAAGTGGATTTGGCCTTTGAACTTCATTCAGATGTTTTCTCCATCATTCTACCTTTTCAAATACTGAGAAAGAACTAGTTGTTTGGGGAGGTTGGTTTGTGTTTTTTTTCTCTGTTATTTGTTGTTGTTTGTTTTATTTCTTTGAGCTCACTTCTTTTGTACAACTATACAAAAGATGTAGTGCTTTTTAAATGTCTCAAATTATGATAAACTTTTGATAAAGAAAAAAATCTGAACAGCATTTGCAGTGGTTCATCTCAGTACAAAGAATAAGACTGGGGAAAGTACTGGACAGACTTGAATGTGGGCGGCAGACCTTCATGGCTGGCAGATGGTGTCATAAAATGTGGATTTGATGCTGAATTAAGTGAAGGCTTTGGAGTAGAAGATAGGGTGGAAAGGGACATTTGTGGAAGCTGCAAGAATTGCATTAGGAAAGTTTGTGGATGTTTGCCTTAACCTGAACTCGTTCTGACAGAAGGTGAAGTCGTAAGGCACGTTTTTTACAGATTGGTGTCACTTTGTTGTTCAGCTTTCACCTTCTCCTGTGCTAAAGGTAACAGTGACTCAGGTAGTTTGAAGCTGAGCATATGGTGACTGGCCTGCAGCTTCCTGCCAAATAGGATGGATGATTCCTGCTCCCAGTCCCTTGGTGGGAAAACTGGTTTACATTTTTCTTCTTACTGCATTTTATATAATCAAACATTGGAGGAAAAAAAGAACAACTTTCATTTCAGAGTTCTAAACATACTTAAAGTTACTTAATGTGTTCGATGTGTTCAGAAGTTGTTAGAAAAGATGAGATCAGAATCAAGAAAACTGAAAGCTAAAAATCAAATTTTAATCCCCTTTTAATTGAACTTTATAGTAATCCCCTATTAAGGAAGAACTGAAAAGTCCAGGAGCAGATGAGTCTGCCAACAGAACTATCCTTCAGAAAGCTAGAGGTCTTCTAGGGTGGAAGAGTGTAAAATAAATAGAAATGAAATAATAAATTAGGGTTTTCAACTTGTGTTCTAGGCAGGTTGTTGCCTGAGGCTGAGTAAGAAAAGTGTACTTTACCCAAAGCCCCTTTCCTTAATTTGAATTAAGGTAGGCCTCTTGTTAATGTATGTATGTTAGGCTGAAGTCATAGGACAGTCCTGAAGTTCAGTGGCCATACAGACTGATGTCAAAATGTGTGATGTGTCATTAGTCTTCAGGGCTAGTTTGCAGGTAGGTTCACATACCATGTGTGCTTACCAGTTTGCTTATTTATATATTGTTATTATAAATGGAAATTATTTTCTTAAGCATGTATTAATGATGTCAAGTGTCAAGTGACTTCTCTAGTTTGTCTTCCAGTAGGACACTGATCCATGTGCTGAGAGGTTCTTATAGTGCTGTAACCATAGTACGTTTGAATTGTATCAGAACTTTGTCATATCAGTATCTTCCTGTTCATCTCTGTTTATTGATGTTCTTCACTTATAACTTTTTGGAAGGTGGAAGTGAAAAGCCTAGGACAGGAGCTCTCTATTTTGATGGAAACCAAAACACTTCATGTTCTTGGAAGATACATTAATAGAAACACCCAAATGACATATGAAGTAAATGAAAATAAATTTAAGTATGCTTACTAAATATTTTTGTTGGAAGAACTCTACACTTTTTACTTCATAGGGAACATTTCTTTTGTTACTTGGAAAATGCGTGTTCTAAAAATACTGTGCTGTGAGAATGTTTAGACTTCTGTAAACAGAGAACATTCAACCTAATATGGTTGTATTGCAGTATTGAATTAAGTATCTCCTGGACCAGGAGAATTTAATATCTTCAATCATATGACTTCCATTATTCAGGAGGAAATGACATTCTTCTTGAATGTGAACAGGCAGTAATACTGACAAGAAATAATATTCATGTAGTACAGTTAATTTTGAAAGTATTCTTCTGAAGTTCTGATGTTGAATGAGGAATAACTAACCTTTCTAAGACACACATAATGATAAAATTATTGTTTTGGCATAAATTGAGAAACGTCCACTCATCCTGTGCATCTTCTTACCAAGAAACATGCTAATCATAAAAAATACTGTCCTATTTGAAAATGTTTGTTAGTGTTTTACTGATCATATACTTAATGTTTTTTTTTGAAGAGCCAAACAAATACAATTATAGATAGATTCATCTTCAGTAGTTCCATCTAGTAGATAATTTTTTTTGTATTTCTTGATTTATTTGTAGAAACATTTTTTGTTTTACTGTTAAAATATTTAGTTCTTAGAATACAGAGTTTTTAATTTAAATGCCAACATAATGAAACTTATTCATAATATTAATTCATTTCTTAAACTGTAATTCATAGCTTTGTAAAATTGTTATCTTTTTTTGTCTTCTAGGAAGAGGAAAGACGCATGGCATCTGTTGCAGCAAGGAAAGAAGAAGAAAGGAAGCGTGAAAGTCATAAACAGAGCTTGCTTAAGGTATTTAATGTGGCTGTTCTAACTAAAATGAGGTGAATCTACCATAAATTATTTACAATGTTACCTAATATTTTTAACCTAGTTCTTAATTATCCAGCATACCTCTATTAAAATTTTTTACAGCTTAAACACTTTACCCTTCAGTTGAAGTTCTTCATTCAGCTATTCAAATTACCTAATAACCAAAACACAAATCAACCAACCAAACAAAAAAACAGTTGAATATGTGAGGATGGTGCTCCATGTAAAAAGATAGCAAACTTCATTTTCCCAAATACAGAAGTAAAGTAAAACTAAGAGTGAAGGACTTTTTGGTGATTTCAGGTGCCTCGAATACAGTCATGAGTGCTCTGATGCCACATAGTGTTTTTCCTTTATTCTTTCCTGTTGAGGTTATTACTCTTTGTAGAGGGAGCTAAGCAGTTAGCAGAGCAGCAGCTAGGCTCCAGTTGTCTTTTTCAGAGGAGCACTTATGTACCGTACTAACATGGTTGGTTAGTGCTTGTTCACATGAGATGGAATAGATAGATCCCACAGGGGAGACGAGGGCACACTCCAGAATACTTGTGCAGGCTGGTGACTAAATGACTGACTGCTAGCAGGAAACCGAAGTTCAAGTTAGAAGACTATCAGCATTCCTTTCGTTGCATTAATTTGTTCCCAAATCGTTTCCTATTAATAGAGGTACCTTAAAATCTTCTTTGTTCAATAATGGTTATACAAATTGCTCTCCTGATATAGCAAATGGGGAGGGGGGGGGGGGTGGACAAGGTGGGGGAATCATGTATCCATACTGTGAAGTTGTCTAAAATTGTCCCTTCTGAAGGGAATTAGACTACGTGAGTTGCATGAGTCTGCAAGAAGTGTAGCAAATTTACATAACTCTGAAAATGAAAACATTGTTATCAACAGATTAGAAGATGTTTAAGCATAAACTGAGTGGGGAAAAAAAGAATTGTGTCTAGAGCTGTGCCAGATCAACAAAGTAGTCTTAGTGGTTATTTTGTTGGTTGTTTTTTTGTTAGTAATTGTTAGGTAGTGGTTTCTGTTTATTTTTTTTTAATAGAGCTTTGTATTGGGAAATAATGGCTTATCTGAAATCTATTCCAGTTTGAGATTTTGATTCCTGGTCTCAGTAAGAGAAAGAAATGGGAAATTAGGAAATAATAATTATACATCATGCTTTATGCTGTTGACAAGCTAATTGGGAGGAAGTTTGTGTTTATTTGTAGTGCATGTTCTTAACCACTGATGTAATGTTTTCTTGTAGTTGAGAGATTGTTTGCTTTGGTGGCACAGATTTCTCAATGCATCTTGCCAGTGAAAACTTCCCATAGAGGAAAAAACATGTTTAAATATAATGCCCTCACCACTTAGATTTCAACATTACGTTGAAGGTTTTGTCACTTAATTGAGACTTCTTGCTCATCTTCAAATAGCTAAGTGGAATAAATGTCAAATGGCAGTATATCCTGCTTGATTCAGTGAGATGATTTGTATCTCTCCTTTGTAAAAATGGGTTCTTGTGAGCTTGGATTCTCTGTGTATTGTGTTGTTTCCCCCCCCCCAGCTTCTGTTTGAATTGAATGGAACAAATTTGTTAGTAGATAAAATCTCCAAGCACAAGATTTTAATGAGAGTTACTTTTGAAGAAAATACTTAGAGAATGATTTTCTGGAATTCTGTTGTTGTCACTTTCCTACAAACCTTTGTAAACTATATGCTGTGTAAGGGAAATCATAGGCATTCATTTGATAGCAAGTAGCTGCTGCTTTCCTCTATCTGCAGCACTGAAGAAGTTGATGTTGGCAGTGCTGCCTCCCTCTGCTCCTTGCAGATACTTCTTGGCCTTGACAGTGGAGTTCTTTATCCTGGTGCTATAAAGTGTTTTACTGTGAATTGTTCATACGCTTTGTCAGTCTGAATACTAACTTTAAGGAAATACCTAGGCTGTATAGTGACAGCTTGTGAAATTTTTCAAAAAACAGTGTTCGTTTGGGAAGTATAATGCCTTACATCTCCAACATGGAGCACTGTGAGGAATGTTCTTTGTGGACTTTGTTACAGTGATGTCTGCAATTTGCTCAATGTGAATGAATTATGTGAAAGCATAAGATTAACAGTTCTGTGTTGCTTTTATAGACAAAACTTAAGCACAAAGAGAGTATAGGTTAAAGCTAATATATCACAGTGTTAATTTCAAACCATAAATCTGGGTTAACTCTGCTTTTCTCTGTGGGCAAATGAAATTAGCGTTCATTTTTCCATTTGAAAAAAGACTATAACAGAACGTTGTGCTTTGTGTTGATTTTTCCCTGTTGTGTCCGAACGTTAGCTCAAGGTACAGACTTGTGTGGTTACCCAGATCAGCTAGTTTAAACTTAATTTTCTACAGCTTGTCTACATTAAGTCACTTGTTTCTATTATCACCAGTTTTGTGAAACCATTGTCACCTGTGGGGCTGTGCAAAACAGTGCTTGAGTGATGCACTGAATTTATTGTGTGATTGTAAACCAGTGCTTCTGTTTCTTCAATTTAAAATGTGACAATTTTTTGATTAAGCAATATATTTATTTTGTATCAAGGAACTATGTTGATACTACACTGTCATAATTTATTCCAACTTTCGTTTCAGGAAAAGAAACGGTTAACAATTTGTAATATTGCTCGCCAGTGGGAGATACAGCAGAATCGAATAGATCTTGTGGCTTCTTTAAACCAAGATAAAGATAACCAGCCTTGTCCGATCAATGGCAGTGCTGCATATGTATTTCCTGAAGAAAGCAGGTATTACGTTCAGCAATACTTCTTCCCATTCTTGTCTTACGTTCTTATTCTCAACTTGGAGATCTCACTGTATTTCGTTATCAAATGTAATATATCCAAATTTATTCTGAAGAGATGTTTTACTTCACTGTTAAGCAATATTAGCTGTTGATTGTAAGTAATACATGCTTAATAAGTAACATAACAGCAACTAGTTGGCTAAAGAAGCATATTGTAAATTTTTGTGATTTTTGCTAAACGAAGAACTTGATGTTCGAAGAAGTGTTAAATACAAATCCTGGAGTCTGCATTGGGGAAATGAAAGGAATTATTTTCAAAATAAAAATATTCAAAAACCCCAAGGTTTTAATAAACAGCATTGTTTTGTTGTTTTTTTTTTTTTCAGTTGTTATAATGCTCTTAGGTAATTCACATTACATTCTATTATCTGAATTGGAGATTTATGTTTGGAACTTTTTCAGGAATGGGTAAAGAAATGAAAGTGTGCTAATAATGTTTATCACTAATTTAGATTATTTTATATCAATGAAGACATGGCTGTGTCCTAGAATAAATAAGCCTTAAATAATACTGCCATCTTTTATCATGTAGCTGCCTGTTGCATTTTTGCTCCTGTTAGCTTAAAGTTAACAGGAGTCTATTAACGTGTTATATAATAATGAAGTTTTCAACATGAGTAATTAAGAACAAAATGGCAAGTGAAAGTCAGCATGGGCGAGTAATGGCCTCTCAGGTGACTATTTCCAGTCAAAAGTGAAATCTTAAACGTTTGATAGATACTGTCAAGAAAACATCAGCTGAGTGATCTGAACAGTGGAAAAACAAAAGCGTTAAATATTCTAGGATAGTTATAAAGAACAAAGCAGTAACAGTTGCACAATTTTCTGAGTCTGTGGGTTGTGTTCATCTTGAATTCTTTGTGTGCTTCAGGTCAGCTCAGCTGCATATTGTGTGGGAAGTAAGATGCATAGAGGAGAGTTGAAAATAGCAGGATCTGTTGTTTAATTTTAAAATTGATATTACAAGTGTGGAAGCTCACGCTATTTTAAAAATGTGCTTAATAATCCTTATTACTTAAGAATTAAAGAACAATAATGAGATTAGTTCATCTCTAAGTAGAATAATGAATCTTGATCAGACAATGTGACATAAGGGTTTTAGTTGAGTAGTGATACTGCTTTTAAGTGTGGAACTGATTGTTCAGCAATGTCAATAGCTTTGTCCTTGGCTGGTATTGTCTGATTTTTAACTGCCTGATTAATTATCTGACAGTATTAACTGTCTGATTTTAATGGGATGGATCGTACAACACTTACTCCTGTCGAAACTTCTGCAGTTCATACAGAGAACAGAATCTGAAGGGATCATAGCTCAGATAAGAATGTTGGTTGAAGTTCCTTTTAGGTAACTAAAATCTATTGATTTACATTCTGAAGTAAAATTCTTAAGCAGGTTATTAAATATAAGTGATGGTTTTTTGTGTTGTCCAACTCTAAAACTAACAGAGCCTTCCTGCCAAAGCAGTAGAACTTTTTAAATGTTACTTGATGGAAAGAGAATTTTCCATCTTGTAACACTTCTGAACCACACTGGGTAAAAATAGATGAAAACTGAGAATTGCAGTCATATTTGAATTCTGGTTTTGGTGGATGAGAGGATTGTCATTCACTAGCACAATTTTACTACTATGAAATAATTTTTATTACTGAATTTGTGTTTCCTCCACAGGTCTCTTGATACAATATTGAACAGTGCAGTTCAAGGCTTGTCTGTCCTTGAGTCTCATCTGGTGGAACTGGAAGGAGACACTCTTTACTTGTATGGTTCTGGAGCACTGGAGTGCTTGGATCGGAACTGGAGTGTTCAAACAGCTGGAACTGTTGTCACAGTCTCCTTTGTGTTCATAGAATATGATGAAATTGTGCAAGTGTTAACAAAACTGAAGATAAAATTTCCTAATTCTGTGGTAAGAATGTCTCAAAATGTGAGCAGCTTGAGAATATTTACTCTGTAATGGAACTTTAGTTTGGCAGTCACTGTTAATTGTTTTATGTAAATAGATATATTTTTGAATTGTGTTAATTTCATCCTTTAATGTTCATTTCATTTTGGCAGTTCTGAAAAAACAGGATTTTAATTCAATTCAGATTCTTTAACAGGATGGTTATTTTCTTCTCATTCTAGTAGTTATTTCCCATAGTTCGCTTGACCTGCCTAGTTGTCTTTAAGTTGCAGAACTGCTGTGGAAACACAGTATTGTTATTCTACAGTATTACAGATCGACTGTATCAGGAGTCCTTCATTTGTATTGTGAGCTCTAAGACCATCTATCTGGTAGGATAGAAAAGAGAGGTAAAATTCAAAGGGAGTAGCTGGTTTAATCATTGCAGCTCTTGCAATTCTTCAGTTCCTATTGAAGCAAAACAACATAATGAGAAATCAGTTCAGTACTTTCTTGGACCCATAATTCCACAGTTCTTAAGCAAGTAATAAAGTAATGATGACATACTTAAATGAACTTGTCACTCAGATTATATGCTTACTTAGCTTGCTGCTGCTTTCTACAGTTGTAGATATAATACTATTTAATGGTTCCATTGAGCAATGAATTTGTGGGGAAATTAATTGTTTCAATGAGATAAACTTGTTGAGCATGGCAAGATCTCAGCAATCTTAGCCATCTGTTTTTCCCCCTCTGCCTTTCTGTAGTGCTGCTGTGTAGCTGCATTTCCTGCACTCATGGGAACATTAGTGTAAGACAGAGTTCGAAGAAATGTCTTACTTGAGTGCTAGTCTGGTACAATAATGTTTAAAAACACTGTACTGATTTTTATGTGTGAATCTTGCCTTTGTTGGCAGAATTGAAATAAACCTTCCTCAAGCAGTTTCACAGTCCTTTTGTGATATGAAAATGAGAATGCTATTACTAAGGGGTTTGTAATTTATTTAGGAACTTATATATGTAATGTGGACATCTTTAGAATATATACACAATTAATTTGTACATTGATGTTTTTCTCCCTAAAGTCTATAAATGAAGTGAGCAGTTTATTGTTACTGTTTTCATTTTTAAGCACCTGAAGTTCAAGGAGACGAATCTTGTGACGCTGCAGCAGTTCAATGCATTAGCCCAGCTGCATCGCATGGAACAGTTAACAGTTGATCCGCAGGGAAATCCAGTTGTCAACTTTACTCTGTGGAAATACTATGTTCTCTTTAGATTGAACCATTTTAATCTGCAGAAGATAAATGGAATTGAGGTAAGGTGTTGTTGCTTCTTTCTTACAAGTAATCTTACTTGATAAATTAGCAGATGTTTGGAATTGCAAATGGTAGTCCTGCACCTGAGAGGTAGGAAAATACCTGAAGGCAAGCCTTTTTGTTATAATTCTGGAATATGTTTTTAAAAAGGTAGAGGTCTGTTACTCTTGATTCTGGCTGTGACTCTGGTATGTTCAAAAGCATCAAAATTCTTAGTGCTGGATATTTGTGCGGAAGTGTGCATTTGACAGACTGCCTCGTAGCTTACTGTGTACGATATATTCCAGCGTTAGATAACATAGCTGAAATTGACTTTCCTTCAAGTGTATTAAGTGGACAATATTGGTGGTAGGTGGGTGTTTGGACTAGATCATCTTAGAGGTCTTTCCCAACCTTAACAATTCTGTGATTGAACAGTCTGTCAAACAGACTATTTTATTAATGTTTGCCATGTACAATATCATTATTGTTTAAGAAGCAAATTCTTTTCTTTTAGATATGTTATTTAAAATTTCCCAGTGATAGGAATCTCAGATTAATTAAAATAGCTGTCAAGGTTTGAAGTTATTAAACTTGACAAAATGCTCTATGCCAACTGGTGTGGCATACAGGATAACAAATGCACTACAGTTATTGAGTTGGTGCCTGTTTTCCTAACGTACTGCACTTGGCAAGAAGGCTGTGTAATGGACTTGCATTGATGTGGTATTACTGTTATAATCCTTTTGTGATTAATGGAGCAAAGAATGTATTGGCATAAGATGGAGAACATGAGTTTCTATGAACTATAGTGTGTATTTAGCGCTGGTGTCTCTGTTGACCTTGTCCTTATGCTTCTCTTAACATAAATAAATTAATTAAAATCCCTTCTTTCTCTGGCAGATCTTTCCTGGCTACAGTGCCCTTTGTTTCCTTCGCTGCCTTCTGTACGCTTTGTTTCAGACCTTGCTTCTGTTAATAGACTGTTTAGTGAGGTCCTTTACTTTTAGACCACTAAAGATTTATTTCATTTTAAATGAAAGTGAACAAAAAGTAAACATCATGAAAACAGTGTTTAATTCAATTAAGAAATGTAACTAGAAATTATGCTTCTAATTTCCTGTATTGTTTTTCTGTGGGGAGTTTCTCCCTGCATTATGCTGTTGCAGTGTATGCCATGCAAGGACAAGTTGTATAGTCTATAAATGTTAAATAGAAATATGAATTTTGACTGAAATTTCATTTCATTCACACACTTGCACAATACAGAAGAAAAAAGTTATGTGAAAGTATCTGATAAATACTGTAAGTAAGTAACCGTAGTTTATTTAAAAATGGGTTGCTTGCCAGAAATATGTAAATCTTGACAGAAGTTAAATTTGATCCAGAAGTTAAGAAGTTGCTGACTGAGTTTCATTGTACTGCGTTGTGCAGGTAAGATTTAAATGGTCATAAAGATTCCTTCCTTGGAAAACCAAGGGTCTAGAAGCTGTGCCAACAAACTTTTGGCAGTTCAGATCAGTTCATAGTTTGGTCCTCTGGCAATGATGGTCTCCGTTTCTTTTGCCCTAAGTTTACTAGTTAAGACAAACAAAAATAACAAAAATCAACCAAACAGTGGAAATATTCTACCTGCTTTATAGTAAACTGAAGTGTAAGAATCATCACGAAAAGTTTTTAACCATTGGAAGTAAGTTAGGAATATCTTAATTGAATTGTGACAGTATAGATTGCATGTGCAGAAATACATAATGAGCAAACTGTATACTCTTGACTTCAGAAATGCAGCCACTTCTCTTAATTTATGTGCATATGTGTACGTGTGTGTGTATATATGTATATGTATGTATTATATGAATATGTATGTATGAGAAAACTTTTATATGATTCCACCAAAATCAGAGAGACTTTAACTTATCTTTTAACATGTGGATGACATTGTCTTCTGGTTCCTTTGGTGTAACTCGATCCAGTATTTCCAGCAGACCTTCTTTAAGCATGTGTAGTGTGGAACAGAATTAATGTCTGACATTCACGTACTTAATAAATCATTATAAAATTCCTCATTTCAAGAGCATAGAGTACTATATGCATGCATTAAACTTCCCAGAATTATAGGAAATAAAATGAGCACAAGTATCTAATTTGGTCTCTTTTAAGGTATATTAAAAGTGCTATTGAAATCAAATCTACGTTTTGAAGGTATGCCTGGAGCAGATCTGCGGTGTTTTGTGTAATAAATGTCAGTTAGCCCATTCCATCCATGTATGGAATGAATTAGGAATGTGCCAGTTTTGAAACTTCTCTCTCACTTTTTGTTTTTCCTCACAGGTTACTCAAGATGATGTTGTAATGGCAGAAAGGCTCTTTGGCATTCTGGCATACGTAGCATCTTCTGAGCTGCCCCGTTATCGCTTGCTTTCGTCATTTGGAGAATCTAGGTAAATTTGTTGTTAAGATTCAAGAAGGAGTGCAGAGGCTGTGTTGTTCTTTAAATAATACAGTCACTGTCTGAAATTGCAACACTTGTTTCTGAGCGAATGAAGTTTTCTTGTTTAGCTAGTTTTGTTTCTCTGTTACTATTATGGAACATCCTTGAGTTCCTTTTTTGTAAAAGATACATGTTGGTACTGTTAATGAACCTTGAATAACTGTGTACGTTAGAACATAAATTCCTTAAAACTGAAATGAGATTTGTCTGAATGGAATGTACTGTCACTTTAATGGTATATCATTGTGGCAGTCAGAACAATGAAATTACCATATTGCATTGACACTTCAGAGAAACTGTACATAGAAAAAAAACACGATGAACTGAAGTGGAATTTGTCTGGAATGTATTGTTTTAATTTTCCACGATGTCATTCATGATAAATTCTTTCTAGGTAAAGAGATAAAAATGTCACAAGTAACATCTTACGGAAGATAGGTTCTTTGCATACTGCAGTATTACACTTCCTGATTGATGAAGACAGATGTTTTCACAGAGGCTGTATGAGGTCTGCTGAGTAAGATGAGAGGCACATGAACGCAAATGCCCTGCTTGTTTAATTCTCCAATTGTGCTGGTATTGGTGAGGATTTGTGTGCTTTCACAGTGCAGATGCAGACTTTTTTTGTGGCTATTTCGTAATAGAAGACTGTAACAGTTCACATATTTAAGGGTTGGTGCTGTAAGAAAAAAGTTGTTGAAAAAGACTAAAAATATTTAGTCTTAGTCTTCTACAGATGGTTACTTTTAAATTTAAGTTGCAGGGCTTCCCATTTAGGTGATGAAATGGGATACATGTCAAAATGTCAGTTATATAGGAGTAAAGTAACTGCAAACTATTTAGAATCATCTGTATATTGTGAGTAACTTGAGGATGTAATAAAATTAAAGGCTCACAATGACATGTTCAAAGGGAGTAGAGGAAAAAAAATCTCACGATCATTAGGAACGTGCACTTAAAGAAAATAATAAAATCAATCAAAACTGTAAATCTCCATTTTTTTCTGAAGGATGAAGCAATTTAGTTATCTTCTGGAGGGAAAGGGGAAGAAATCTGGGACTGGAAATGAGGAAAGTAGTGATAGTAGAAGAGCTGGGAGAGAAAGCTCTGCTCGAGCAACATTGAATTATGTCACAAAGGACTTTCATATGGAAAAGCTTGAAGTAAGTGTATCATTATAAAATACCTTTTTTCCTCTATTATGTAACCTTTGACTACTACCAAGTTTCTGCTGTGCTGTTGTGAATTGTTGTTTTAAAGTATCAACTACTTACCATATTTGCATGTTTAATCAATTTTAATTGTAGCTTTTAATCATGAAATTAATTTTAATCATGAATTTTAATTTTAGCATTTTAATCATGAAATTACTGTTAAAGTTTTGGGTGACTTCAGTACCTATTATAGTACAAATTACGAGCTATGTACTTGCCAGAGTCCATCAGGAAGACTATGAAGGGGGGTTCAGACTGGCTTATTTTTCTGGTGATAATATGCTTTGTTCTTAGTGCAGGTAGATAAATGTATGCTTTTCAACTGTCGTACTGTAGTCGTGGAAGCTTGAAAGGAAGGAAATGGCTGCTGCTTCATAATTCTGTAGGCTTCGCACTGCTGCTCTCAGAAGGCAAAAATAAATAAATTGTTATGCTGGTAAAAGATACTTATATGACTACTTAACTGGATTTCAGCTAAATTAGTTTATTCATGTGCTTTGAATATTACAAGTACAATAACTGTGTGGCCCTACTCCAGAAAACTTAAATAGACACTAGGTTGTGTAGATTAAAACAATCAGGAAATTCTGCCTCTTCTTCTGTTAATCACTTTTAAAACTTATTAAATTTCTGTGGTTTGGGGCTTGTTTTTATTTGTTTTGAGTTTGATTTTTTTGTTGTTGTTGTTTAACCTTTTCTTCCTTGTCTTATGCAATGTGTAATGATTTCTCCCCTGCAGGAAATCAAGGAAAGAAAAACATTTTGCCAAACATATGTCAAGAATTTAGTGAAAGAAGCTGCTGACATTCACATGAAAAATGAGTCCTTGCAGAAGCTCTGGCCTCAAATGTTCATTGAACTTGTCAGAGATGCAGTGATAGAAATACGTAATAAAAATTCCTACATGAAACTCAGCTTACAGCGGATCACTGATCAAAAACAGTAGAATCAAGACCTGTTTTCTTGCAAGCTTTTGGTTTCTGGTTTGGATAACGATTCACAAACTTAAAACGATAGAATGTAAAATTACCGTCACAATGAAACACATCCTTACTACTCCCTTGCTCTCCCCAAACAAAGTTTACCTTTAAATCTTAATTATCTCTGTTTTCATAGCTTTCTTGATAGTGTCCAATCACAAATTTACTTGCATAAAGCATTAACAGTGATTCTTTGGCTAAAGTGAAGAGATGGCATAGGAGTAACTTGGTGATTATGCCATGTTTCACTACGTTCTTGTTCATTTTTTTTCTGCTATCCTTGCTTTGGTAGTGCTATAGCATTGATGTTAAGGAACAGGTTTACAAACTGCTTATTTATTTATTTATTTTTGTTAAATGCTTTTCGATTGTCAACTTTTTGACTATTTCCTGCTGTCTTAAAAAAATCAAATAGGAATATTAGCAATTTTTTTAATAATCAAAAGCTAGTAAATTGTTGCTTGTACACTCTAAGGTTGATGAATGGTTTATATTGTTTGATTTGTCTGGTTATGTGACATATTTTCAGATCAAGTCCATGACAGTTCTTGACATATTTAATTAACCTAATTCTTAACTGAATGAGTGGCCCAAACTGGACTTCAAGTTATTTTTTGATTAATTTATGTTAGTTTGTGTGAATTATTATAGGTAAAATATGAAATGGGGGATATTGTATTTAAGCTTTATTTTTATTTTTATAATTTATTGACAATAACAAATTATTACTTTCTGAGCTTTGTTGAATAAGGTCAGATGAACTGAAAAGCATGCATTAAATTTGATAAGGAAACTGATGAGTGCTGTTCAGTTATAATCACTGACAACTGTTCTATGTTTGTGTCTGTGTGAAAATTTCAGACTTTTATCAATAAAAATAAATTACTCACTTTTACCTTTCACAGATAATTGGAAGAAGCACTGTATGCAAAGAAAAGGCTTGTCCTTAATGCTGCATGAAGAGATGAGATGCAACTTGCCCATGCAATCTAAAGCATGTTCCATAGTCCACTGTAAATACCTCATTATCTTCTGCCCAGAAATTGAATTTAGGAAATGCTAGCAAGTTCAACTGATTCCTATGGTCATTGTTTATACGTGGCTAGAAAGTTGTGCCATTTGAACTTAAGTTTGGTATTCTGTGTATCTTAGTAAGAGAATCCAAATTCTTGATTATTTTTTTTTTTTTACTCAGTTCAAATTGGTGTAATTTTATGTAAGCTCATTTATAAGAAAAAAAATCATAAACCAAAGGAAACTTCTTGGAATGGTTTATATGGCTCAGAACTATGTTGTTTTCCCTGCTTTATGAACAAGACTTCCTGGCAGAGCAGAGGTAAGTTTCTGTGTCCTGAAAAAGGCTTTGAGTCAGTCGCAGAAGTAAGGTCAAAGCTTCCTTGGGACATAGTATATTTGCATTCAGATCACACTGGTTTATCTCAGTTATCATTATCATTTCCAGAGCGTGTTACAGACTAATGGTGGCATGCGTATCACTGAATGTAGCTTGTAAGTATATTTGGTTTGACTTATATGGTATATGGGATCTTCAAAACCATACTTGCAGATAATTACCTTTTAGTATTTACAAAATCAAATGGAGGTTAAATCACTTTAAATTTCATGAAATGTTAAGAGTCCTAAAAAAAAACTGCTTCAGCAGTCATCAGATTTTAATAGAATTAATCACCCCTCCAGGCTTTCTGAAAAGTTTAATGGAATTTAAAATAAGGTGAATGTATTTGATAGGATTTCTTTCTTCTTTCCATTGGAAAAACCACTCTCAAGTTTTATGGTGCCTTTTTATTAAGGGAACACAAAGCCCATATGAAAAGGGGGCTGGGTGGGGGTGGAGGTGGGGAGAAGAATTTGCTACATAGATATGCCATCAGTATAGAAAGAGACTTGGAAAAGTTTTTTGGATGTCAGTTACTTTACGTCATTTCTGTGCAAGGAGGGGTGAGTGGAGCAATTCCAGCTTCTGCATGGGGACAAAAAGCTCAGCAGCTGTGTGAAAGTGCAAAACTCTCTTGATGATATAGCCAGAGCAGATGGGCCCCTTTTGAATCACATTCAGCAGTAATAAAACATTGGAAAAAAAATGCTTTAAGAAGGGTGGTTAGGTCTAGAAGAACAGGAAGTTCTCCATGGGAAAATCCAGAGAAAAGCCAGACTTTGTGATGCTATGGCTTTAGAGGTGTAACCCTAATTGGAGGCTTTAAGGTACGATCTTGAAAAAAAAACACAAATGACATAAAATAAAGGGTATTAACTGTGAATTGTATGAACTTCTCCTTAGAATACTCTTTATCCCCAGTAGTCTGTGAATGCTGCCAGTTCTAGTGTTTTTTCTCTAATAGCAGCTGTTTGTGACAGGATTGTTAAGTCACTGAAGTGAAGGTTGGTAGGCAGCTATTATAAATGAATAAAGATTAACATTGAGTTGTGGAGTATCTTACGTGAAACCAGTAGGAACAAAAATCATTATATTTTTCGTAACTCTCCAAAACAAATGAATGAGGGACTGAAGTGATGTTAGATCTTAATACTTTGGGTTCTGAACTGCCAGGTGATTTTAAAATTGTTAGCATGTTAGGTATAGCTTATGTATGCATCAGATTTGTTTATATCAATTCATGCAAACTACTGTGGCCCATTACTGTAGTTGTTTATTAATGAATTTCTGAATACCTACAAATATGAAGGTGGTATAAGCTACAGATTCTGAAATTAAATGCTACATACATAAACTTTCCGTATGTTAACATGTATAAATCTAGGAGTTAAAATAGCCATTGACTTTCAATCTGATGACCTTTTAGTAAAGCCTTCCAGGATGAAAAGAGTTGTTCTCTTGCTTCAAAAGCCTCTAAATGCTGCATAAAACCATATTTTGATAACCTTTAGTATTTCGTGGATAACCCATTTAAAATGGACCCTTGTGATCCTCTCATGTAGTCTGACTGTGCACAAGACAGGAGGTGTAATTGTATAATGTATATATATCAACTAGAAATCATCTTAAAGATAAAAATATTTCAGTCAGAAGAGTATCTTTTTAAACTTCCATTGATTTCAGGATGATTAATACATTGTTCTTGTTTTCTGAGAAAAGTTTCCTCTGTTTCCAGCTATGGGTGGATAATTATGTATTTTATTTTGATTCACTTTTGGTTTAGCTGTGTCATGCATGAAGGCCCCATTATGTAATGCAATCATTGTTTATTCTGCAACTGAAATTTGGTCCTCAGTAAGGAGACTGATCAAGAGCTGTGTTTCATTCACTTCATTTGATATAGGATCAGAGAAAATAATATAGCTGCAGATAAGCCACCAAAGTGGAACAAAGAGAGGTGTGATTCACTTGGTGCAAACCAAAAGCTGATGCTGTCAGTTCTGAGGAAAAGAAGGTACTGGGAAGAGTTCTGTCAGAGCTCAGTAAAGTAAAACCAATTTACTGACTGGGGCCAAGTGTTCATTTTGAAAGCTGTTTTATATCTCTGATCAACACTGCCTAGAAAAGCAGAGTATCTTGTCTGCTACTACAGATGGTTGTACTTATATGATAGAAGTTACTTAATAATAAAGATTAACCCATTAAAACAGATCATCTGCAAATTTAAGCAGTTGTACAAACATTCTGCAGATTTAAGACTTCTATCTTTGTCAAAGCTGTCAGCTGTAAAAGTAACAAACATTTGTGTTTCTTATTGCTATTTTTTTATCATAGTGATGTAACACAACTGCTTTTTGTTAGGTAGTTTAATTAAAGAAGCTGAAGCAAATGCCTGCTGTTTCATATTATTAAGCAAAATGCACAATATATAATTTAGATTGAGAAGTCAGTACTCACATTGAAAATCACGGTAAAACCACTTTGTTTAAATTTGGAACAGCCTGCTTGAACATTTCTGTTCTCATATCACACAAACTTCATCTGGAAGTTCAACATCAGTGCAATTATTTTCTCTTTGGTTTAAATTGGAGCCACTGGCCTTTTAGGGAATTATGAAACTTTAATGCTTTGTTACTCACATGTAGAAGGAGGGGGAAAAGATGAGAAGAGCAATCACTTTGCTCTGTAGTGTGATAAAGTTGCTTTCTCTCGCAAGTGAATGTAACCTGATTTTTTGTGTAGAGAGGATAGGTTACACACACACCTCAGACACTTTTACAAAAGGCTCATTAGTATTTTCTTACATGTAACTACAGACATCACTTCAGAGCTGGATCTTGTACATGAGCTAAAAGAAACTGGGGGACTACTTATATAACCTAAGGATCCAGTTTTGTTGGCTGGCTTTGCTAGGCTTCTGTTATCAGGAAGAAAGATAAGCTTATCTGGAGGAACTCTTTTCTTTGTCTACTGTGATTTAAAAAACAAAAAACAAAAAACTTCCTCTGTAGGCTCTGTACTGTACTTCATATACTGTGCTTGTGTGTCAACGGCTGAATGGGTGCCTCTGCTGGTCTAAAATGTCAGGGAGACCTGGTGAAGAACTGAGAAGTCTTAATGGGAGGAAGAACTTTCTCAAAGTCTATATCTCTATGTTTATTTCAGTTATGGATGGGTGGATGCATTGCAAATGGAAACATCGCTTACAAAAGTACACTGAGCACAGAACAGCAGAAAACTGCAGGTTATGGTTTGTATATCAAATCCAGCGTTGGAGATATCCACAACCCCAATAAATGTGTCTGTGCAAGGCAGCCCTGTATTGTTAAGTACTGGCTGTGTTGATTTGATGAAACTTTTACTTGTAAATATTTATTCCAACGCTTTGGAAAACACAAATTGATAGCTTAATGATTGCTTGTTGGTTGTAATGGTATAAAATAATATGGTAAAAGCAAAATCAGGTTAATTGAAGGCAAAATCTGTAAATTAAAGGCCTAATACCACTTTTATCTGTTGCCTTCCTAGTTAGGTGAGTGCTTCCATGCTAAAAAGGAAAATCTTGCGTGGGATCATTATTGTTATATAGTGCATGCATGCTCAGTCCATCCCTTACGTGATTATAGGTGTTTTATAGGCATCTAGTTTAATGCTGCCTCCATAAATGTTACTTTCTAGTTTGAGACAAGCTGTTCCTTACACTCTAATATGTGCACCCCAAAATTAGTGCAGCAAGCAGTACTTTGCTTTACAGGTCAGGAACTTTGCGTGAACATGGAACAGACCATAGACATATTCATTCTTTCTGGAACACTGCACGGATGACATAAACAGCAGTAACCTTTTCAAAGGATTGAGTATGGTAACTTTAAAGAATCAAGGTAACAAAAAGACTTCTGCTTTTATGTTGAGCATTCAACACAAGCACAGGGGGAGGTAGTCTGTAATGTCTTGTTTCCATGTGTTCGTAGTATACCATTAGAGAAGAGATTGTAAAGTTAATTCACATTACAATTGTGGAGCAATTGGAGCTATGAGTGTGATGTTTGTATTACATGTGTGCCTAACCTAGGCACTTTGCTGGGCTTTGCACAATACTGAGGCACTTCACTGTCAGTGAAGGAAATCATTGCTACAGGTAGAGAAACCATTACTTTCTAGTAATAGTAATAATAACAAAGAAAAAAACCTTTTATATGCTCTTACAATATACTTAGAAATTAAACTGTGAAGCAGTGCATGCTGTGATATGTGTTGCATTTTGGCACATGGCATATATGCAGCCTGCTCACATTAGGCTCCAGTGAGCTATGCTTTCTAATGAAGTAAAGAAATGATTCTGAAAAGTGATGGGAAAAAAACCAAGGAGCACAGTTCCTGTGTCTGTACTGGCAATTTGATATATTAGATTTCATACAACTTACATCCTGAGTCAAGTGTGTTAAAGCTGTTGTTTGATTCTGAAGTTTTCGTGTAAGGCTACAAATGTTTTGCCCTCTAGCAAAATGTCACTTAATTCTTAACATTTCTCTGGAATCTATAAAGTAATTAGGTGATTTTGTAATCTGGTAAATGCAAACTGGCTTGTCAGCTTAAGAGAAGAGAACTGGGGAAATACTAAAGAGAAAATTATGGTGAGTGCTATTGGATTAGAGAGTGAAAAGTGTAAAGAAGACCTGGTGATCTATGTGTTCTTTTGAAGAATGCAGGAGTGCATCTAACATGGAATATATAAACCTGTAGCAAAAGACCTGAGCATGAAGATCTCTCTCTGATGTTGTGGTAGTCACTAAAAAACAAACAAAAAACCTAATTTTTTTTGACAGTGCCATTGTTGTGGTTTAACCCCAAAAAGTAGCTCAGCCCCACACAGCTGCTCACTCACTGTCCCCAGGTGGGAGCAGATGGAATCAGATTATCATTTGCAGGAAGAACTGGTATTTTCTAAGTGGTTAAAAATACATTTGTTGTATATTCTCCAGGCTGCTACTCATAGCATTTTAAGATGTAAATTAAAAAAAAAAAAAAAAAAAAAAAAAAAAAAGTGGTCTAAATCTGTGCATCTGTAGGGAGAGTTACATTGGTTAAAATGACTTAGGGAGGTGGTAAAGACCCTCTAGCTCTGCTGGTACCATTTTTTTTTTTCTTTTTTTTAATTGCATGAGTCTTGATCTCCTTGCTGGTTTTGGAAGAAAAAAGGAACCACAGGTGTCTTGGAAGTGGCCTAAATTTTAACAGCAGCAAAAGTGAAATAAAAATGCATTAGATATCTGGTGATGAGCTGACAAAGGTGCAAAAGGCAGGCAGGTGCTGCGTATCTCATCTGAAGTGTATGCTAAGTGTTGGGCTCACAGAGTGAAGCAGCCTTATGTATTTTTAGAAGTGTGAGAATTGTTGTGGGAAGCCAGATCCTTCTATATTTTTCCTCTGCTTCCCTTTGGAGGCTCTCATGTTCCCCATGCTTTAATTTCAAGCTCCAATGTATTGTTATTTAAGAAAAATATTGTTAGCAATGCTTGTAACTTCACTGCTTTGTCCAATAGAAGAAAGCAGGCGCAGGCAACTTTTTACTTTTCCCCATCATACAGTGGGAGTCCAATGGCCAAGAAGAAAGCCCTTGGGTAGGGGTGTCTACCAGCATGCAGTGAAAGCTCTAGCACATGTTGTTTCAGCAGGATTGCCTTTTTTTTTTCCTGACATTGTCCTGTTGTGAAGGGAGGTGTATTCTTGGCTGCCGCAAATGCAAACTTAAATTAACTTGCACTTTCACCTGTAACAGTCACAGGTCAAGGATTGCCTGGATTTTGTACTTTCATTTTTTTCAAGGCAGTCCACTTTCTGTCTTAAAGAAGATTCATGCTTCTCTTCTTTATTGATCACTGTGTCTGTAGGATGAGAGGAATTTGCAATAAATAAAATGCTCTGAAAGTAAGTATTTCTCTGTGTGCTTGTGCACTAATTAACATGTATTTGAAATAAATACAATACAGCTAAAAATCTTGTAAATCTTTAAGTACATTCTTGGAATATTGTTTTTAGCAGTCCAGCTGAGGATGTTTTAAAGAACTTCAGCCAGAAAAGATTTGTGTATTTAGGACCAATCTCTAACAGGAATTATTTTCTGAACTGTTCAAAAGATGGTTTGTGATATGTTTAAGGCTAGTGCTTTCATGAAGTGATCAACTGCAAAGCCAATGAGGGTTTTGTTGGTGGTTGTTGTTGTTGTATTTTGTTTTTTAGATTCGAGTATGTTGAAATGAATGTCGTAATACTTACAGTATTTACGATTACTGAAGTTCTTGGAAAAAATTCATTTATATTCAGGTCTGCAGTAGTAGAAATTCAATCAGCGTTCATAGTGGGTACTTGCAAAGGCCATGGGTTCCTGCAGCCGCTTCTGGAAGGTTAGGCTCATCTTTGATCACATGTAGACAAAGGAACTATTTTATTTATTTACTTTCTTTCTGGAGAAGTCATCCAGCTCAAGAATCTGTAATTTAAATCTTTCTAGTTTCAAATTTCTGAGATTGTTTTGATAAGGGAAGAGTGCAGGAGTGGCAAAAGCGGAGGAGTACAAGTTATACAATAGGGAGGGCCTATAATAAACAGAAGTTAAGAAATCCACTTTTTAGAAGGGCTATTTGGAACAGTCAGTCAGGCAAACCAGCTGCTGCCTTGGGCTGCAGACTTGGGGAAGGCCTATGGCACTTGAATTGAGTGAAAAGAGGTCTAGACATGGGAGAGAGTGAGTAGTGAGCTATGGTTGTAGTCTGATTTGAGACCTGTACGGCTTGGCAGGTCATAGTATTTTTCAGTAGGAAATATGTGCAACTCAACCTCAACGAATGTTCATCTTTTTCTCATAACATTCTTTAACTGTTCTCTTTGGTTGTGCTCCCAGTTCATTCCAGAAGGCGGCTTTCTTCAGACTGTGTTTAAACAGGATGCCTCTGCCAAGTGTCAGGTCAGTGATTTAGCTCTCTTAGCAAGTATTTTCTACTATTTTATTTATTCTAGAAACTTCTAACCATCACTTTGTAAAATCACAAAGAATGGCTGAAAGGTATGAGTTTCCATCTCAGTGCAGAAAAGGTAGGCCTGAGCACCAAACTGAAGAGGACTAGCCCTTTCTCAGATACTTTCTGAGCAGCATTGCTGACCTTTACTACATACCTCTTTCCTGCTATTCTGCCAGAAGCATTGCCAGCATCATGTCTTATGAAAGTCAGTAGTAGAGCAAATTTTCATAGAAATCTGCTGCACCAGTCATTTTCATGTTTTCTAGAGGCAGTAATTATTAACTTTTTCATAGCAGTGAACAAATAAGTTTGTTGGAAAGCTTTTTCTCAGTGAAATGTGTTAGAGTGGATATATTCAAGAGCAATTCAGGCCAGATAGTTGTTTTGTTGCAGCAGCAGTTTATTCCCATGTGCTGCCCTTGCTGGGAAGGAAGTAACAATAAAGTTGAAAGATATGATATTGGATAAAATACTGCCAGTCGTAGTTCATGAAGCACTGAAAATGGGCAAGGAGTGGTGGGAGACACAAGAGGCCCTCAACAGATATCTTTCATTGGTGCTATTCCAGTGTAAGAAATATTCTGTGGATAAATGTCACGTGTGTGTAAAATGACTCTACTATCTATTTCCAGTGCTGATGCAGGAAAGGGTTCTGACCAGACACCTATCCCTGTTTACTGGGAGTAAGTTTGTGGTTCTCCCTGCCAAAAATATGAGTAGAAAAAATTGGATCATCTAAAGAGTTGTGTTTATGTATTTCTCTGGGCCTGCACAGAAGCCTGTTTGCTCTTCAGTTCAACGGAGTTGGTAGAATGTGGTTCATATTAGTGTCTAGGGTCAGAATAGGACCACTGATCTTCGAATGTCTGGTCATGTTCTAACCTGCCAGCAGTCCAGTGTTCAGTGTCTTATGGGATTTTAAGAGGGTATGTTAACATAACCTGTACAAGAGAAAGGACAGAACTGGAAACAGTGTCCAAGATCTTAGAAGACTGCTGAATAATCTTTCAGGTAGAAATGTGTCGGAAAATCAGAGACGAGCATGCATACAGTCTTCAAACTGGCCTAAAATGTTTTTTAATTGGACAATTTGCAGAAAATGATACTATTATTCCATTATGCCTCTCCCAGATATTTAAGGGCAAAAAAGAAGTATTTTCTCTGGCAAGACTTGAGCTTCAGGCTGTAGATCAAACAGGTTGAAACATTTTTCTGACCTCTTTTTTTTCTTCTTCAAATAATCCTTTTTTTTTTTTTTTATTGATTCTTTTATATTCCCATCAACGTTATTCATATTATATTTCAAAGTGGTCTGGCCAACAGTCTTGATACAGAGACAAAAGTCTTGAGTACTGGTTAACCAAGCTAGTAAGAGATGCATATTTTCATCCTGAAGCATGATGTTGTCCTTGCAATATGTTATAGGTGCTTTGTCTCGATTTTACTGGCAGTTTCCAACACTAAGTACTTAAATGCTAATTCATTGGCTTTGAGCTCTGTCAGCCCTTCTTTTCTGGAGCTGCAACTGAATCAGTGTCCAACAAGTAGCAACGTTAATCATTCCTCCAATGTACCTGCATGCAAGAGGGAATGGAATTGGGATTGCTTGCATTTACTTAAAGCTGCATCTGTCTTTGATTCTGCAAAACTGTGTCCTTAAAACTGTACTGCTGGAGAATGCAGCTGTTTTTCACATTGCTGAAAGTTGGCTGACATAGTAGTAGCATCCAGACTTTCTTGGATGCTTCATGAAACATCATGATAAAAGTACAGCACTGCTAGTGCTTCTAGTTTGTTATTTGTGGAGGTGCAATTACTAAAAATAATTCTTTCTCTCATAAGAACGTTGCAGAAACAATAGTGCAGAAAATTTATCTGTGATCTACAATTAAAAAGGGCCAAGGAGGTTCCTGTATAAATAAATATCTTCTGTGATGATCCCCTCAGTCTCAGCTTTGACATGCTTTAGAATAAGTTAGGTCTAAGCTTTTTTTTGTAGCAGGGAAAACCTCAAGAATGCGAAGTTGGATGTAGGCGATGCAAGTCTGCACAGAACTTGTAGTAATAACAATGGGAGTTGTGAATTGCTGCCCTAATCTCTATTGGGTGTTAGTTCAAATATTCAGCAGTGATGTTTAATTGTGTGTTAAGTACTTCATTCCTTAAGATTAAAAAAAAAAAAAAAAGGGGGAGGGTGGGGTGGGGGAGAGCTGCATGATGACTAGTGAGAGGCATTTCATTTTGATGGCTTGAGCTACTGGGATTTGATGTTTGCTTCTGGTTGTCTGTTTGGTTTATTCCTTAAAAAGTAAGGTTTGGAAGTCCAATATTAAGCCTTGGAGGAATAGGACCAAGGAGTCTGGCTGAAAGCTTTTTGGCAGCTTTCAGAGGTGTGGTTTATCCTGTAGATGGAAATCCTACCATCCTTCATCTCCATTCCTAGTATGACTAACATTAAACAGGAAAGCATTGCAATTTTTTTTTTTCTTCAAATGAGGCAAATATGAAGCTACTCCTGAGCAATTTTGATTTGTTTTCTTACCCTTGTGCCCATCATCTTTCTTAATCCTTTTTCTTTTGACTAAACTGTCCTGATCAAACAGGACTGTGCTCACCAATCTGTGGATGTGAGAAATAAGAAACATGAAAATAAGCTTCTTCAGGAAGGAAGAATTAGATCTCTGTCCCTTTGTTGGGGTCCTGTGCTACCTGAAGGTGAGGGTTTGAAGGTCAGTAAGGTGTTTTAAATGTGAAGTGGTATTAGTGGAATTAGGTAGAATCGTACAATGGTTTGGATTGAAAGGGACCTTAAAGCCCATCCAATTCCAGTCCCATGCTGTGGGCTGGCAGCCATCCACCACCTCATCTTCCCGGGGACCCATCCAGTCTGGCCTTGGGCACTTCCAGGGTTGGGGCACTCACAGCTCCTCTGGGCAGCCTGTGCTGGGCCTCACCACCCTCTGAGTGAAAAATTTCCTCCCAATATCTAACCGAAATCTCCCTTCTTTTAATTTAAAGCCATTTCCCTTTGGCCTGTTGCTATCATACCATGTAAAAAGTGAGCCTCCCTCCTGTTTATAAGATCCCTTTAAGTACTGGAAGGCAGCAGTGAAGTATCCCCGGAGCCTTTTCAAATCTTGGGCTCTACAGTAAGTTAAGAGTTGGTGTTCTATAATGGAATTATACTTTTCTACTTCTAGAGAGAATCAAAAAACAGCAAAAGAAAATTACTTATTCTTCCATAGCATTTTGGGTAACAGCATTAGCAAGGACTGGTAACTGTTCTAAAGATGCTCACAAATTAAACCTGGCAAGTACTTAATTTTAAATTTCCCTAAAATTGCTTGTTTTATATTCCACAGAATTACATGAACTCTATTTGATTGCTTAAAATATTATTTTAAGGTTTTATATATTATACACTACTTACCATGCCAAAGTTGTTCCTACCAATGGAGTAGCCTATGGCTGATTTCTATAGCTGTACAAGTTCCTTGGCTTCAAACATTTGTGTGCTGCTTTTTTTTTGTTTTATTTTTCTAGAAGCAAGTATGTTAAAGTGAATAAGCCTACTTCCGTGAAGCTCATTCTCTCTTTTATTAAGTGTTTCATTTTGTTCATGCAGTTTTGTCCCACTCAATGGCCTTTCTCCATCTGTAATATTGATCAGAAGCCTAGCAAGCTAAGAAAATCCAAACAAAGGACTTTTAGCTTCTGTTACCTACTGCATCAACTGCTATGTTTTGATCATACATGTTAGAAGTGGACAGCCTACATGCTTCTGGCAGCTTTGTACATCAGGTGAATCCAGTCAGGCTGAAGTTGCCTTTGGATCAGTCACACACTCAAATTGTCCTTGTAAGAATAAGGAACATGTAGTAGGGGTATCCGTAAAGTGGTCCACACCTTCACAATTTTTAAGTATGAAAGATAACAGATTGCACTTCAAAGTAGTAGAAATTAAAGAAGGATTCTGTTTTTCAATGATTTTTTTGTTTGTTTTTTTAATTACTTATCCACTTTTCAAAATTTTCCCTTCAGCCATGAAGCCTCCACATCTTTAAGAACCTGAGAGAAAGCATCTTTAAGCTAGAAAGACGTTAGCCTTGGAACTGAGGTGACAAAAAGGTTTTCCTTTCTGTCCTTTTTCTGTCAGAAACTGATTACTGCTTATGCACATGCATACATGAACAGGAAGTTTATCATGTGTTTGCATGCATACTTTTGTACGCTCAGGATTTCAAATAATTTTATGAAGTAGTTGCCAACAAAAGGAAATGCAGCTTTATGCTTCATAGTGCAATCTAGAGCAACCTGAATCTGTCTTACAAAGAAGTAGGTCATAATGCTGAAAGATTCATCTTATACAAAAAAAAAATATATATATATATTCATAGGAGACTTAACTGTTCAACTGATGTTACTAATCTTTTATTAGGTAGAAGCACTGGAAGTTCTCTTGTGATGTTTTTAAAGTCGGCCAGAGCCAGTTGTGTTTGGTGTTTTGTACAGAACAATTATTAGCATCTCAGCCTACTTTTTACATTGGCCAAAAAAGTTCTTTAATTCAGATCTAGGGGGATTTAATTTTTTTCTATTGTTTAGCTGCAATTAAGAATGATCACCCTTCTTTCTGTTTCATTAAATGCCATTTTATAATTTTTGTGAGAAGAAATCTTTAAATGCTATAGAAATTACATTTGTAACTTTGTAGTATATGCTCCTCTTTTTAAGGTTATAAATTCTATTTCTGAGGCAGTACCTTACATTTCACCCTTAAGACTTTCTGTCTCTGATGTCTATGGAAGTACTGTGAAAATTTTCTGATTGGAAATATACTCCATTAATTTTTGTTTATTCTTTAAATGTTAGCAATATTGTTCTGTGAATAGACTTTTGAAATTACTGTAGATTCTATTTTAAATAATAAACCTTGCCTGTTTTTCTCATTTTTTTTTCCCCAGAAGTAAGTACCAAGTGAAATGTTGCCATAAGTATGAACACTGTGCATCTGCTCACACTGGGTTGCATTCCCACAAAGACTGTGTGTGGATGTTAGTCAAGCATGTGCTTAAATACTGCAGTCAGTGCTTATAGGTGGTCCTGATTTTGTATGTGTTATGTGTCAGGATTCTGCTAGTGATAGTAGCAGCAATTTAGTCTTTTGTCAGTGGGATTATGATTGCTTCCCTCTCTTCTTCCAGGTAGAAGGAGTGATATGAGTTGCTGCTGCTGCTGCTTAACAATTTTGAAACCACCAAAGTGAGAATATTCTCTTTTTTGCTGGTGCTGGAGTGCAGTCAATTTCCTAAAACTTACAGAGAAAGATTTTGGTTTAGAACCAGGGGCTAAGCTCAAGAGTTGAATAACTCAAGACAGGGAATTTAATAAACTTAAGCAGGATTATTAAACAGGCATAGGAAAGGCTTTTTAGGACACTGGAATAATCATAGAGGAAAACTAGTAGGGCCTTGGCACATGAGACTGCACAGCAGGGGAATGGCTGTAAAATGCCACTTTATGCTTCTTGAAGCCATTGCAGTTTTCTTGCAGACAAGCATAACTTCAATGCACTGACTTCTACACTTCTGCAGTTCACTCTCTTAGGATTTTAAGCCCTTCTCTTTACAACCCCTTTTAACTTCAGTGTACTTTATCTACCTCTTTAAAACCCTTCACCAAATTTGTAGCAGTGCTTTCTGTGAACCAATTTAGGGGGGCAGGAATTTAGCAGAGGAAAAGCTAAGGTTTGTAAGTCTAATCACTACTGTTGTCAGTGAGCAGCTGTTGGGGCATAGCAGCTGAGAGAAAAAGGCAGGGCCTTTTGTCCTGAGATTGATTTGCTCAGCAGGATCTCCCTTACATCATTATGGATTTTCTTAGTTTTGTGAATTCCTTCATTCCAGAGCTCCTACCTGAAAATTTCCAAGCAAAGATTCAAGGAGAGAACATTCAAGAAGTACATAGTTTTGCAGGAGGCTTCAAAAATGAATTAAAATTCATGTTGTGTGCATTTGTCAGCTAGTAACTGAGTAATTTCTTGGAGTAGCAGGTACATCAGCAGGATGGTAACTATAAAATCTGTATCTACATGTCTATGTGAGGTCCTGTGATCTTCATGAGTGCTCTGCCCCAGGAGCAAAATAGCAAGTTCTTTTTCCCAGCAGTTACAGGTAAACCCTGTTGTTTTGGTTTTTATTTTCCTGTTACTGGACATGAAACTTGCTGTACTAGATAAATGTGTCTTTATTTTTCATTATTTTTATTTTTAGTTATTATATTGAATTGTGCTTCATCATTCAAATATTGCTCACCTATTTACTGTCACAAAAGAGAAGTTCACTTCCTCATCCAAATGTTTCCTTTGCAGGATATAGAGAAAAAGCATGTTCTGTTTACTTTGTGTCTTAGAGAACTTTCAGAAGACTCTAGGTTTTTTGTCTGTGTGTGTGTGTGTGTGTGTGTGTGTGTGTGTTTAATGAAGTAAAAAAGGAAGAAAAGAAAGGAGAAAAAGAAATGGGATGTAAAAGTGTCCTGACTTTGTAAGAATCAAATTGAGAAGCAGTTCTTAAGAAGCTATGAATGCTTTCCCCTTGACTTTTAAAATAATCTTTTAGCTTTTCTCTTTAAGAGCATTAATGCATGTGCAAGACACTAGTGCGTTTAATAGTAGAATATTAATGTCTTTTCCATGTATTTTATAAGTTCTGCTGTCTTATAAAACTTGAGATCTTTTACTGGAGTGGGGGTGGTGAGGAGTAAAAAGCATGTTTACTTTTTTTATGCTTGGAACGTTTTGTTCAACAGAATGCACGTCTGTGTGATTTCACTGACTGCTGCCTAGGCCATGGCAGGTTCTCTGAAAATCTTGATTCTGCTCAGGAGGAAGACATCCAAGAGCAGGGCTAGAGGCAGATTATGAACGCATGGGAGCAAAACATCAGTGAACTTTTGGAACTCTTCCTTGGAAGGGTTTGCGTGTTCCAGCTGTTAGACTTAGAGATGAAATATGACTCAGAGCATTAATCTCAGTAAGAACCATTGAAATGGAAAATAAATAATGTGGAGACCTAAGTGTAATTAAAAGTTTAGTGATTATGTTTCTTTTTTCAGCAAATCTTTGTACTGCTCAGAGCCAAGCAGTCATTTAGGTACCTGCTAAAAATTCACAAAGCAATTTTTGTGGCACTTGGTAGTAGATTATTGTTTTACTCTTAGGTAGTGACAGTTGTTCCTAATGCCAAGAATCATATTGCAACTTCTGCTCTTGTTAAGGACAAAGGTTGGACCAGCATCAGAGATGAAATAAAGAGAAGCAAAAAAAGTTATTTGAATTCAGCGTTCTCCAGTAAGCAATACACAAGAAGGTAAAGAACATACGTGATTATTTTCTTGTATTTGGAGAATCTTGTTGGATACAGATGTGAGAGCTGTTTCCAATCTCACATAATGTGGAATTTGTACTTTCAGTATTGGTATTTTAAAGATACTTGTGAAGTGAGTGGGTGGAGACTAAAAGGGTAAGCTGCTATGAATGTGCCAACTTTCCTAAATACTGAAGGTATTAATACGAGGCATTCCAGAAGAGATATGCATGAGATATTTGTGGCTTGTCTGTTAGGTGACTTCAGCACTCTGCGTATCTCCTACTGTGCCAGTTGTCCAACATCTGAAATTTTGCAGTATTTAAAGTCCAAACACACTGAATTGCTTCTAAATACTTGAGCTTGTTCAAGATCGCACACTAATTACGTAGTCAAGATGGGAGAAGAGCCAAGTATTTTGTCCCACTGTCCTGTATGCTAACCTTACACTGCACTTAGTGCTTCTATTAATAATTATCAAGTGTTCTTCTGTATTAAAGCAGGCTTTTCCTTGCATGGAATTCTACCTGGTGATCTTTTAGGGAGATAATATTTGGTACTGCTAGTACAACTCACAAAAATGTGATAATACTTAGTGAAACAAGTTAATCATTTAAGAATAGTATCTGCAAGAAATTTTCCTCATGCTTTTTAGTCTGAATTGGCTAGATAAAGATATTTTTTCCATTGAAGGGAATCTCTAGTTCAAGTATGACAGCAAAACTGGAAGGTACTTCCTTGAATTAAGCTTACTCCTAGGACTTAATTGAATTAATTCAGTTTTACTGGTGGATGCTGTTTTTCTTCTTTTGACTCAGCAACTGGTTCCCAGAGCAACTGGATCCAGTGTCCAAGTGAATCATGCTTTGAACAGGTGTTGAACTAAATGAACTCCTGACATCTCTGAATTATTCTGTGTTGTCAAGAGGAGAAGAATTAAGATTCCCAATTGTGTTTTCCTTCTTAAGTCCTTCTTATTTCCTTCCCTAACTCCTCCTAGGCGATTACTTTCAAGGCTTGAGCTGATGCTTAAAAAAAAAAAAATGGAACAATTCAGAACTATTTTTTAATCTTGTAACAAAAGTTCTTCCTTCATGCCTTCCCCTTCCCTTTGAAATAACTTTTGCTGATCTATCAGTAGTGGATTTTTAAAGTCTGAGTAATCAGTAACTCAATTAATTTCAACGTGACTTTTTTATTGTTGTCGCTGTAGTTGAAAATATCCAAGCAGCTGTGACAAATTTGGATAAGGAAGCTAACTTGGCATTCCTTCATTCTCCATGTGTGTTCTAATGTCAGTGCATGCTGATTTTTTTTTCTTTCCTCAATCTGTTATGGCAGGTTTGCCTCATACAATGCTATATGCTGAAGAGAGAAAGCTTTATAGAACAGAAAATCTAGATCAAGCTCAAAGCTTGAGCAGATTTCAGATTTTCTGGTTATAAGTCTCCCAGTGATAACATTGAATTTGCACTCTTGCAAGGCAGTGGTTTCTTTAAAACTCTCAGTGTTTTCCTTGAACTGAAGTACTGAAGAACAGGACAAGTTTGACGTACTTCCTAATAAAAACACTTTATGGAAGGTTTGGGACGCAGCAATATATTCAGTTTAGGTGCAAGCTTATCTTTGCTTGGGCTGATCTGATTCTGCTGACAAAAACACCACAGCAAACTAAACCTTAGAAGTTCTTCATTTGATGGCTTTTTTTCAAAGTGCTATTTAAACCTGTTCAGAATCTATTAGGAAAAGAGATACAGAACTAATAATTACTCTAGTCATAGTGCTTGTCTACACTTTTTCTTCTAGAATCATGGGATTGATCTTAGAAATGTGTGGGATTCTTGAGAAGGTTTCTCAATTGGAGAATGTCTTCTCCCATGGCAGAAACTCAGTTAATTAACAGGAAATGTAAGGCTCCAAGGAACTGTGGTGTGAACACACCTGCAAATCCTCCGCTGTAAAGCTACAAAACAGGGGGTGAGGGGAATACCTCTGTCAGACTGTAAAAGCTGAAAATCAGCTTCCATTTTTCTCACATTGAAACACAGAGGGAAATAATTCCATGTTGTGGTGAACTGAATATGTGGTTCAGTGTTTGGTTTGATGCGTGCTTCTCCCCAGAAGAAGAAACCGAATCCAAGAAGTGGCGCATGTATCTGGGGGTACAGACTTAATTCTGGTGTTAAAACACACAGCTTCAGAATCTTAAGGAATCGTTGTATTTTCAGCAGTTATAAAAGCTGTCCCTGGGCTGCTGCTTTGCCTGCTGGGTCTGAACTGTTGTGCTTGGGCCAAGAGGGGAACAGAGATGGTCCAGTGGCCTTCACAGAGCCTCTTGAATAGGTAATTGTTTGCCCTGTGTTATCTTCTCCAACACTCCCTTCCAAAGGGAAGTAATAAATTGTATTGAAGTAAGGAAAAAATAAAATTACGTAATAGTTTGTGCTCTTTGGTTTGGGGGGTGATGATTTGTTATAGTGCTCATCAAGAGCTTGGCTCACTCAGGTTTGCTTTCCAGAGAGCCTTTAATGATTAAGTGATTAAGCCTTTGTGCCGTGTTTTCCTAGATTTAAAATAAGAATAGCCTGTCTGTGGCTGCTCTTAATTTGCTTAGGTAGTCTATCAGCTTTTAGGTACTGTGTTTTTCACTTTTCATTTGTTACCAATCTGGCACTGTGGGTCTTGGTTGTCTTTCTCAAGGCTCCGAGGAGCTGACATTACACCACTGGTACTCCTAATGTTTAAAAGTTCTCCAAAAACTTAATACAGAATGTCTGATTCTGTGGCTTTTTTTAATGATTCTCTGCAGGTCAGAAACATCTGAAAAGTATGTCTGGTAATTGCAGTCCAGCTGTTAAGGAACAGATATCTCTGTCTTGGAAAGTTTGTTACTGCCAATTGGACTCTTTCCATGACAGTTTCATCAGCTAAGCAGATTCATGCACCCTCTTCCTTGTCGTATATGAAGAAAAATTGTTTCACTAGTGGAGTGGGACTATGGAAAAGGACAGAAACCAGTATATCTGTACATCAGCTGAAAGAGATCTTCTTGAAATGTTTACAGGTTTGGGTACAAAGTCTTACACATGTATTGGGCTTAGAAAACTTGTAAGGGATCTAAATGCAGATCTCTGGATTTCTGCTCAGTTACAGATGTGTAGGTAGATGGTAAGTTAGAAGGCAAGACAAATACGTCATATTGAAGGTAAGAGAATTGTAGGGCTTTCTTGTAAATGCTGAAAGGAATATACTGATGCTAGCTTTAGGATATAGGTTTCTGAAACCCGAAATGTACATTTGAGTGAGAATTACAACTAACACTAGAAATGGCTGTTTCTGCCAGATAACTGCCAATTATTGGACCCTGACTTGCTGATATTACAAATAAGTAGGGTGCACAAAATAACTAGCTTCATTTAGTTCAGGAACAGAAGCTGGTTATTTCATTGCTGTTGTATAATATTTGCTGTGATCACACCCAGAACAATAATGAGGGCTTATGCCAAACAGTATGATATAAATGATATTTGGGTGTGAACGCAGGTTGGCTCTTGTCTGACTACAAATTTTCAGAAGATTTGTGCACTTGCAGAGGTTTCACTTCTAATTTCAGGGGCTTTTCTGGGTCATGTTAGTGTGAAGATGACCACAATACACCACATAAATGAAAGATGTGAATTTAAAATATGCTCCATGATCTTGTGTAGGCCACATCAGCACCATCAGTAGAAATATACCGTTCAGGAATCTGGCGTTCTGCTTCATTCTCTTCTTATCAGAGTGTTGAACAGTGAGAGGCACAATACCTTCCATTGGAAATTATTCCAAAAAGTTCCATGGCAAAGTGGCTTTGTCTGGTATTGATGAATGACACAAGCTTAATATCTGGCAAAGAAAAAAAGTCTCTGCTAGGAAAATTATCTCTTACTGATATTAAGTGTCAGCAATGCTGCAGCTGAATCAGAGGTGAATGTGGGTTAGCTGCCAGCATACACAAGGACAGTCTGTTCAGAACCATTTTGGCATTGATCTGGCATGCTCTGTAGCTAGATTGTAGTTGTGTGCTGTTCAGCACTCTCAACATGAAAACAGTGTAAACTAGAGTAGAGAGAAAATACCCATGAAGAAAACCACCTTAAATCAAAGGAGTAAAGCAGGACAATTGCAGATGTATCTGTGAAGCCCCTTCATAGCCCTGTTGGCTAACAGGGAACCAGTGAAGCAGCTGCTGAGAGGGAGCGATTGCCCTTACACTTGTTGCAGAAACTAAATTTATTTTTCTCAGGTGTTAAAATATTATGCTTGAACTTCCTTTAAGTTCTGAATTTGTCAGGAGTGGAGATGGATTTTTGACTGCAAACCTCAGCAGTATATATTATTTTTCATAAATGCCACATGGTTATGGGATGAAGGCAGCTGACAGTGAATTGAGTAACAGATGTTCAGGACTAGTATTGATGGCTATTGTGAACTTGATTTCTATGGGCACTGTGAAGAAATCAATGGATGGGGGGTTGACATTTGGCATACAGGCTTTAAAAATGCTTTGTGAAAATGATAGCATTAGAGAAAGGTGTGGAAGGCCTCGTGAAATCACAGGCTCAGGCACTATAGTGACAGATGGAATGCTTGTCAGGTGCTCAGCAACATGCTGTAGGAAGACTAATGTTATCCAGTCAGCTGTAACTTGGCTATAAAGCTCAAGAAAAGACCAAATGTATTTTTTAATGACTCAGTAAAATTATCTGCTCAATGGGAAGCAGTGATCAGAGGAGCAAACAAACTTTGTATGTAGGTCACTCTGAAAATGAAGGATGTGTGAGAGGAAAGCAGGCCTGTTTCTATTGAAGAGATGCAAGGAGTCCTGACTGGTGCCTTTGAGATGTGTGCTTTGAAAAGGTCTATCTGTTTTTCCATTTACCTCTCCCGTAACACACAGACAAAGCATTTAAATAGTCTAGAAAGACATCTTTTTTTGATGCCTGAGTTGTGAAACAATAAACCAATAAAACTTGTCATTGTCACATGTCAGTGAGGCAAAAAGAACTGTTGAATTTTTGGTCTTTGAAGCACTATTGCTGGGCGCAGTGGGAAGAAGAACCATAGTGGCTCTGACAGGACCACAGCCTGCTTTGAGTGTGGTGGTTCCTGTATTTCAAAATCCCATCTGAAAGCACAGGGGATGGTATTTCTATTAGTGTTGCATGCAAATCTTTGTACCTACTTAAACTTCCCTGGGTTTAGTGCACAGGGCGAACGTTTATTTACAGAGTTGCAGACTCATAGCAGTTGGAAGGGGTCTCTAGGGATCATTGAGTCAACACCCTGCTAAATAGGATCCCTACAGTAGGTTGCACAGGAAATTGTCCAGGTGGATTTTGAATATCTGCAGAGGAGACTCCACAGCCTCTCTGGACAGCTTGTTCCAGTGCTCCGTTGCTCTGACAATAAATAAGTTCTTCCTTGTGTTAGTATTTAGTGTATGCATGTCCAACCCACTAGGTTTATGTTTTTGTTGCCGCCTTTCTTTTGTTTTAATTAAAAATTATATAAAAGTTTTATTACCTGCATACATTAAGTATATTATGTATTTTGTATGCTGTCCAAGATAATCTCTTGTCACTCAGTGCGGCTCAAGCAAGTCAGAGGATTGGACACCCTTAAAGACATTTATTTACTTACCAGTCCATTCAGCACTGTGCAAGTTCTTACTGAAAGACCTTAATATCAGAAATTTTTATCCTAATACAAAGTGTCTTTCTTGGAACAGGATTTCCTTAAACTCTACAAGATATTTATGCTTTATGTTTTCAGGTCGATATTATTTATTTTACTAAATTGGACTAAAGCCTCACAAGGTATTAGGGCAGCAAGGTGCTCAGTTTTTAAAAGCATATCAGTAAAGATTGCAGGTTGGGTCTGCTGTGTAGGAACTCGCATTAATTTCCAAGTACCAGCATTTGAGTGCAATTGATTTTTAATTTTTGTAAGGATTTGTTTAGAAAAGTGATCTGTTCTCTCATGCTAGAATGAAATGGAGGCCAAAGATGGTATGTTTTAGAGATTTGAAAAATATGATATCTTACTTGAACTTATCTCAATGCTAAGAGTTTGACAACAATTTTACTCCTTGCATGGTGTACACTCACAGATATGGTAAGGGCATGTTATTGTCAGAGAGCTGTCATCTGATGCATTGAATTGCAGTCAGGGCAAGGATTCCTTGCTGCTTAGGTTCTTGGAAAGCTTGAAGGCCATTAACATTCCTAGAATTGCATGCATCATAAACCATAGTGCAGCAAGATTAGAAGTGAGAAATACATGAGTATGTATTTGTCACCATTCCTTCACGTGTGTTAAACTGCTATTGCAAAGTATGCCAAACCAATTAGATACTAATGCTCTTCACAAATGTTGGGGTTTGTTTTTTTTTTTGGTACTCTGGGCATAAGATTCTCTGGTGACCACAATCGCTCTATCCTGCTTCTATTGGCCAATACTGAAAGAACAGAAAGTAAATGAAAAGACTTGTTTGCAGCTTCTCCTGATCGTATGTGTACTAGCTGCTCCCAGAGTCCCTGCAGTGCTATCGCACAGTGCTGTTCTGACTTGCATAAAAGGAGAATGAGGAAGCCAAAATAAAAGCATGATAGAAGTTATTAATTTTTTGATGTCATAGAATGGAAAGAATCGTGTCACCTAAAATTCTGGTGTGGTTGTGATCAAGTATGTCATTCATATTCAGTCACTACTCGATACTAGGTATAGAAAGAGCTGTCCTGAATACATTTGGAAATTCACTGTCAAGCAGTGACGGTGCTTTCTCAAAAAGCTAAATTCTCTGAGAGGGAACAAAAACTCCCTCCTTCATTAATGCATTCAGATACCTAGAAGATCACTGCAAAACAGAAATGAATATTGTATTTTCCCATTTTGATAGCAAAATAGAGAGCTTGAATTGCAATAAGATAAATTCTGCTTAGTTTTGGCTAATGCCTAATTAGGGATAATGTACAGCTGGGGGAGCGAGAAGTCTTTGTCACTTTGGATTTTAATAACTGTTGTAATTGGCACCTGTCACGTGGATCTGATCGTGCTGTGGTGCAGGAGAAATGGAAGCTCCCGGAGTCCCTGCAGTTATTATTTCTGTGATTCTGTGATTACCAGATCCGTGATCTCTGGAGTTGTTCACTCAACCGGTCTCTGAAGTAGAATTCTGCGATGATTTACAAACACAGACACAAGTGAAGACACTAGAGAGAGAAAAGTGCTCATAAATTTAAAGAGATTAAGAGAATTATAGCCATTTTGATAACTGTAAGAAATACAGTGAGATTGCAAGAACAGTGTTAAAGTAGTTTAGCCTGCACTTAGGTGCCAGAATGTCTGCATATAAGCCTTGGAATCATTATTTCTTTTTGCTGTACACAGCTAATGCTTACAAAGTCCAGCTGTGACAAAATTGTCTCCTTTGTTTAATGACATCTAGACAAATTCCTGGAAGGAGATGAATTTGAATGTGCATTTAACATCTGTTGAAGATGAGGAAAAGAGTCAGTCAGCCTAAAACATGGGGTAGTTTCATAGGCAAAATTAAAAGGTTAGTGCTGTTCTTTGAAACAAACATATTTGCAGTATTTAAGCAAGTCATGTGGGCAGAGGAACGGCTTCTTTTTACCACTATTTTCTGTCAGTGACGTTTATTGTAAGCCTGAGTAGGGCACAATGCTGCACAATTTATTGTGGTACCAAGAAGGCAGCTTGGTGGCTTAAGCTCCTCTAACATATTACTTTTTGAGAATGTTGCAAAAAACATTTATCAGTTTTATCACGTCACATTTCAGGGTGTAGGCTGTTATAAAATAATCTTGAAATGATTTTCTTTGTGTATGATATGATTTGAGAAAGGCTTTCTGGCTTGGACATGAAGTCCATGCTATTTTTGGTCAGCATTATCTTTGAACGTTGTAACTCTAATAACAACTCCTGGTGCATGAAAAATGGGTAGTGTTCATTCTTGGCCGATACTTTTGTAAGTCTCATTAGAACTGTGTGACTGCACAACAAGCTCCATATCTCCTATTACATGGCGTGGCATGCTTCTCCTTTGATTGCAAATGTTTTCTGTCATCCTTGATTAGGAACTGAATGAGCATATTATTGACTGCTAAAGCAGCATACTGGCACCAAAAACAGCGTTGGAGTTGGATGCAAGCTTGTTGAAATGTAGTTACTGACAAAGCATTTTTTCCTTTTAAATTATAAAGGAATAAACCAAAAAAGGCAACCAACCAACCACCACCATCATAAAAAACCAGCAAAGCAGAACAAAAACAAAAAAAAAAAGCCAAACTCACTAAATTAAAAAAAAAAAAAAAAAAAAAAAAATAATGCTACAGAAGAGCAAGATTTATAGATTTATAGCAAGAATTATAGTTTTTGTGCTTCTGGGTCATGTGAGAGTAAGCAACCACAATCACAGGGAGAACAGGAAGGTAAAGGAATAATGCTTTGAATAAATACAGAGAAGGGAGAGTGAGTGAGCTAGAGTTGGCGTTCACATTCATGTTGTGAGCCAGCACTGGCAATGTACCACAGTAGATGGAAATGTTTCAGCAATTTACCATATAAACAACCAAACAGCCCGGATTTATCTAATCAGCTTTTTGTGATAAAGCATGTCCAGGATCCCTTTTTCCAAAGCTAAAGGGATTGCAGCAGTGACAAGATTAGGAATAGTGTGAGCTTGTACCCAGAAATATGGATGTAGTTTTATTTTTCTTTGACCATTTGCCCTTATGAGAGAATAGATATTTAAAAAGGTACAAAGGAACATAGCAGTAAGAAATGGGCACTGCTTCAGCAATAGTTAATGTTGGCATTCTGGAAAGCTTTCAACATCAGGGAAATTCTTTTTTTCCCCCATTTCAAGCTGAGTGCTGTTACTCAAGATGAGCTGGCAGAAGCTTTCTAAGTAGCATCAGACCTTGGATGAAAATGTGTCCATGGGAAACGAAGTAGGAGAGGAACTGGTACAGATTTCTTCTGCCATGTACTACTGACTGACTTACTGTTTGTTCTACTCTTCAGCACCTACGGGACTGCAGTTCTCATCTGCTTCTCGGTGTTCTGGTATTTCTGAAGAGAGGTGTGTGACTGTCAGCAGTACGTATCTGGATCATGACTCACCTTGTTACACTACAGCTGGGCTTTGTAAGTGCTCCTCTTTCCCATGACACACTGCTGTATGTTTTCAGCCAAACAAAATGGTGTAGACAAGTGAATGTGAATGTCTGCAATAGAACAGACACATTTGAAGCCTTTTTTGTTACAGAGATATAAGAATCCTTCATATTTTGCTTAGTCTACGGACTTGTCTTCTTCCATCTCACTCCACCTCCAGTCACTTTCAGTCCTTTTATCTTCCTCAACAGAAAGAAACACTCTGATAAATATTGCTGACCTTGTTAAGGATGAGAACTGTCATGAAGAGAAGTGTGAGAATGGTTTGTGTCAACATCTCACAACCCTGTGCGTTGCCATAAAGGTTTAAAATGCTGTGGTTTTTGTGTTTGTATGTGTTTTCTGATTGCTGTGAATATGACAGGTCATTACTGTTCTTTAGAATAGCATGGGAAAGTTCTCCTGTTTTCCTATGAGCTAAGAGACCCTTCGTAGTGATTCTGATGGCCTCACAGGTAAGGCTACTAGAGAAAGCAAAGCAAAAGAGATAGCATCTCAAATGCTTTTGGATTCTCTGTAGGGAAATATTTCCAAGGGAGTGTTAAAAACATGGTGAAGTAGTAAGACCTGTCAAAGACCTGTCTAGCTGCAGCAGGAACAGGTAGGGTCTTCAAATACCTGCACTCTGCAGATGGGCTGGATGTCCTGTGGAACTTGATGAAGAGCAGTTGAGTTTGTTTCTACAGTTGTTTTCTGAATATTTAGGCAATACCCTCCACTGAACAGCATGTATGCAGAACAGACCCAAGACAAATGCCTTTTACGTACTAGCCTACTATACTTCCTAGTTAAAAAAGATTGTCTCAACAGACAAATCACTGCTGAAATAAAGGATTTAATTACTCTTGAGCTAATTTTGAACAGTGCAAAGAATACTAAGATGCAGAATTCAGCAAGGTGCAATAGTTTCTGACAGAAAGATCAAGTGAGCAGTACAGGAAGTCCTTACGTGTATTTCATAGATCATACCAATGATTTCCACATCATCATACAACATCACTTAAAAATATAATGTTTATTTAAAGATTAGCTACAGTTTTACCAGAAGGATTTTATTTCTCTGTGCCTTACAGAATACGTGCAGAAAGCAAAGTCAGCAGCCTAACACCTAATTCAATAGCCCTTGGTTTCATGTCTTGATCACTCAGCAGCTCTATAGAACTGTTTACCTCTAGGTTAAAAAAAAAAAAAAAAGCCTCAGCAAATTTGAAAGCATTTTATGAATCCTTCAGACAACTAATTTTGCAAGAGATGGGCTTTTTCTGAGGGAGGTCTCAAACCTTTTTAGCAACTCAAGTTCAATATTCTCAGTTTTTAACAGTAGAGATTTTAGCACTTCTTATAATTGAGATTCTTAAGGTAATTTGATATTGCTGCCAAAGTCTAAACCAGTATAAATCAGAATTAATCTGATTAGAAGAACCTGAAGGTCCTTTTGCTTACCATGAAACTGCCTGCATCTGGTTTCACTTATTTCCTCACCTTGTATTTTCCAGTTCTTGTTTGCACTCATGACCACAGAAGCAATTTTTCATTTTGTTTTAGGCACCAAATGTTGTCAGTGTTTCTGAAATTAGTATAAAAGACAATGTGTTGCATTCCAAAATACTTTTTTCCCAAAAAAATATTTTCTAAAAACATTTCTGTCACAAATTCCATTTAATTCTTCTGTTTCACTTCAGAACATTGTAATTTCATCACTCTTTCCTTGCATGAAGTTCTAATCCCTTACGGCATTGCAGTACTTGCTGCATCAGTCTACTGTGATTGTAAAGCTGAAGGATTTCTTAATTGTGTTGATATTTTTTCCCCCATTCTCTTCACCAAAATATTTCCATCTGATATCAGCAAAGTCGAGAAGTTCCCTTTATTTTTTCATGTTATTTAATGTTTTTGATAAGCTTTCTTTTTCCTGCTGCTGTAGTTCTTTTGGAGCTTGGTTTAACCTTGCACTAACAGTAATCTTGGACTTCCAAAAACTCTGTCATTATTTGCATTTTGTGACTTTGATGGATTGTACTTTACAGTTTGAATCTTGACATTATTCTAGGTTACATCTGGGTTATTGTAGCAGTTAAGAAAAGGCAGTTCTCACACTTGCACATCTCCATCTTTTCTCCTATTAAGCAACAGAAAAAAAAGGAAAATTGAAAATGGATGGGATTGGAGAATTGTTTTCCTCCTCTCTTCCTTCTCCAACCTTTTTCCATCTCACTCCTTCCTATAGGAAATTGTGGAACGGAAGTGATAAAACAAGAAAGATGTCAAACCAATAAGCAGAAACAACATTAGACATGCATCATGGACAGAACTCTTATTTGGAAAACTCGTTATCTCAAAAGCTATCAACCTTCCCTTAGCAGGAAGAAAACTGCTTTTCTATCCATCTCCATTCAGACATGGTGAGGGGAAAAAAGCTTGCCTTCCCACAGAATGGGCCCAGGAGTGGATCTCTGGCCAATTAATTGTTTCATAATCTCTCAGGAAATTCTCTAGGTGTCAAAGTATGCATGGGATTGTCCCATCCAAAATATAGTGCCCTAACTGAACAGCTTCATATTCTTCCTTGCACATACCATGGAGCTGTAAGTTTGTGTGAGGAGGAAAAAAAAAAGCACCATTGTGGTTGACTCTGGGTTTCTCCTGCAGACCGTTTCTATGACTGTCAAGGAAGTCGGCTGTGCAGAGCCAGCGTTCTCCAGCAACACTTCCACCCCAGCCAACTGCACCTCGCCGTTGGAATCCCCAAGTGCGCAGTGCTCTGGGAACGTGAGGAGCAGAGCGAAGTTCTGCTTAACATTGAAGATCTATCTCTCCCTCTGACAGATTTCTTGACAGTATACTACATGTTCTAATCCTTTCATCTGCTCCACACCTTGAAGTGGAGATTATGATTTGGCTCTGGATACTTGCATTGACAAGCTGTGTTTGGGCTCTGACTTGCTGTGCAGTCAGTATGTGTAATATAGAGAAAGATGCAGCTCTCAAAAGCTGAAATTGCTTCCATAATTTTAGTAGGAAATGTTAAACTTCCAAAGGATGTTTGTTGAAGAAAAATAAATGTAACTTTACATTTTTTTTTTTTTTTAATAGGTGAACGTTGAGCTATGGAAAAATACTACATATGGTACAGGTGATCGTGTGCCTTGGTGCTGTAGAGAATTTGGAGAGTTGATCCAGTGTTGTCTCTGGCTCTGAGCTGCAAAATGTTCCAAAAGATGCAGTGATTGCTCAAGAAATAGTGGAAGTAAAATTCACAATAATATTGAAAACAATAACTGAGTCACTTGGATCTATTTTAGTAGCTCATAAAAAATCTATTTTGCTGCAGCCTACTTACTTGGTAATTGTGTAAGTAGCAAAACTATTGTTTATTATTTGAGATCCTGGACAGTTGAACTGTTACTTGTGCTACTGTGGAAAGAGATTGCTAACAGGGGAAGATTCTCATAATAGTTGTGGTGTCGTTTTAGAATGTGGTTGTCTCCTGTGGGATCAAGGGAATTGCCACATCTTATTGCAGAACACTTAAACATTTTTAAAGGTTATTTTTGATAAAGAAAAACTATCTCCTTGTGTTGATAAGAAGAAAAAAACTATTTTATTCTAGGTAGAAGTATTCAAAATGCATTATAAAATAGCTACTTTTATGTTACCATAATTCTTTCACACGCTACCTACTTTTTAAACTGCACAACTGACTTGCACACCAGTGAAGATGTTTTGCTCTGTTCTTGTTTAGCACAGTGCAGTGATGTGCACTGAATGTAGATGTGGAAACCTTGCCATCCATGGGCACAACTTGAATTTAACTAGTAAGACCAGAACAGGTAGAATTCCTTGTAGCTCTTTGCATCTGTCTACTGAACAGATGCGCAGAGAAGCAGGCAGGTTCAAACAAACTGGTCTTCATTAGAGACAGGAGGAATATGAGCTGTTAGAAAACCATGGGACCATCTTTCCTTAAAAAGGAGGATTGCTGAGAAGTGAAATGTAAGCTGCTTCTTGCTCACAGTGTAAGGCTCTGACCCAGCTGGTTCAAATCCACATGGTATTCCTTAATTGATTTAATTGCTTTTGGATCATGTGATAGAAGATTCTACACAAATGTGGAGAGTAAATATGGTTTAAATACTAGTCCTTATATTAATATAACTTTACATATGACTTGCAATAGTTACTTCTAAATTCCTATAGAATCTTGAACTAAAAGTTTCTAAGTTATTATCTATATAGTAAGAACTGAAGGCTTTTTGGCTTTTGTATTAACAAAATATCATGTAAACTATCTTACTTTTATCTTTCATTTGTGAAAAGCATGCCCAAACCACATATGTGTGCATGCAACGTACGCAACAAATGGAAGAAAACCAGCTACCAAATCTGGAATGCAAAGAGCAATTGCCCTGGCTGAAGTGCAGACTTTTCACAGATGTTTGATTGTATACATGGGACAGACTTCATTTGAGATGAATAGAGAGTACATAAAATGCACACTTTCCCTCCCCCATCCCTCTTGTTTATCTGATTTTGCAGAAGGATTTTAATTAACCCCACAGAACTGCAATAAACTGCAGGGACTGTAAACTTAATATCCAGAAACACTACAAATAGAAAAATTGCTACAGAGCTCTAAGGTTATGCTATTCTTCTTCTGTGTCTATAAACACATCTGCTCAAAGCTACATGCAAACTTCTTTACTTTTCTTCTCTGCACAGCTGAAATGCATAAGGAGATATTTTTCCTGGAAAAAAAAAAAAAGAAGCAATGCCTACTTTAAGGAATTTGAGACTTAGATATTTAGATAGCGAAGAGTACTGCCCTCGCTCTCCAAACATCTCTAAAAATAGTACTTGTTTAACTACTTACGTTTACTTCTTTACAAGTTGAGACTATCTGATCTGATATTCTGTGTATATACTCGTTTATACATACTTGTGTACTTGTCCTTCTGCTAAGCAGATGTTGGTGTTGCAAAGATTAGGTTTCTATGGGAAGGCACATCAGTGAAGCAGAGTTTGGGGGTTTCATTCTATAGTATGTAATACCTACTAGGCTAGCAGCATGCCTGCAATGAGGTGACACAGCCCTCCTGATCTTCTCCAGTTTGCTTGCCTGTTCACATCCATGGTTTAATGTGCTTTGTGCTCACAGACCACCTACTTGATGTGAACTGAATTCTGTTTACCTTATGTACAAAGAAAGGCAGGAGATGAGTTCTAGCTGACTAATTTATCCCCATGTTATTCTTGAAACAAGATGGTTTCTTTCTCCTCCCCATCCTCTTAGTTTCTCTCCTTATTTTACTGTAGCAGATAAATTGGGTTCAAGTTTTAGAAACAACAGCTATTATGAGGTCAGATTGTCCATTTCTTAGAGGGCAGGGAGAGAAGAGGTATTTGTCCAGCTGCTACACAAGTGCATGTTGGAGGGTTCACTGGCAGGGCTCAACCCTGAGCCACATGAAGTCCAACTCTGGACTGGACTCTGCATTTAGGGTAAGTTTTGTGTCCTCATCTCGTCCATGTCCTGTATGTGGGCAGAGGGCAGGTTGGAGTTACACAAGGCTCTACACAACAAGATGAAAAAGTAGTAGGTGTGGAGGGACTGTGCCACCCGACATTGCCAGGGCACCTCAGCTGTTCCATGTCATCCCAGGGAAAAGATTCTTCCTGCTATGTAATGTGGTGTTTGTGTGAGGTATTCGTAAGAAGACAGTACAGTCTTCTTTCTGACAGCCTACTTTGCAGCTCTGTGTAAAGCTGAATAAAGAAAAAAGGCAGGATTTTAACAACTCAATACAGCCTAACCTTTCTTAAGAGCCCCAGCTGAAATAAAAAGGAAATCTGTTTTGTACAAAAAGTGTTTGTCACTTGTGCTTAGTCGGACTCCATTGGATCGTTGCATGTTAGGCAGTTAAAGATTATACGTTCCTGATATAAAATGCTGGAAGTATGGTCTGAATCTCTGGCACAGAAAACGTATTCATGTGTGTTAGGACTCCTAGTTACTGTGCTGGTAGAATTTCCAAGAACAAATGTAGCAATCTCTGGTTTGAGAATCTTTATCCAGGGGTGGGTGAGGGAATAGTGTTCATGAGTTATGTGGAATGTCTTGATATCTGGGCTCAAAACTACTCCCTTTTTCTAAAAAGGATAGTGTAAGATCTTATTCACATTAAGCTCAAAGGTTTTTGGCTGTAAATACAACTTTTCAGAATAGAAGTGTGTTACAAAGCATCTGGTTAGTCCTGGCCGTGACCATTTATGTAAAAAGATGACTTGTGTGTATCCTTCCTGAACTGCTGCTATAGACATATGCCTCATCCTTAAAAACCTTTCTTTTTAGAATGTGAAGTTGAACACACATCCTTTTTCCACTGCCGTGTCTCTTTCTCTCTTTAATAACCTAATAATTCAGACAGTACACAGTGTTCAAATGTACTTTTATTCTTCTCAGCATAGAATGGAAAGCATGACTGTACCAGGGTTCACACCCTCCAGTGAGAGTGAAAGATGATGCAGACTTATTAACGCTTAAGAGGTACAGGGGAGGGGGCAACAACACTGTTTTGTTTCATGCTGTTCCTTGTGTGCTGAAAGTGTTTTGGGGACCGACCAATGTTTTAAGATTTGCCTGCAGATCAGTACGCAGGTTGCTTACGATCCAACTGTTTTCATGAATCAGAGGAAAAACATCTAGGCATGTCCACTGCATAGGGAAGCAAGCCCATAGTTCAGCACTTACATCACCCATAAGCCTTTTATTTATCTTTTGTAAACAATTCTCTTCTGCTTCAAATTAATATCCTGATTGAGTTGCTGGTATAAGTGTTAAACTATTTAACGTCAAGTTGTCAGCAGATAGCGTGACAAAAAATGGTGACGGGAGCGCTCTTACCAGTGACTTGAATTTGAGAATCTCATCAGAGCCTTATCACACAGCCTGCATCTCTGGCTATTGGTCTCCAGGTCAGACATCCAGTGTGTGTTTGGGTATGGGTACTAAATCTTTACTTAGTGGCAGTTGTTTTCAGATAATTTTAAGTTCTACCAAGAGTCAGTAAATCAGAAAAGTGGGTAATGTTGGAGATAAAAACTGTCTGGAAACAGCCTCTGTTTCAAAATGGAAATGAAAGTTTGGTTGGACTGCATGTGTGTGTCTGGTACAGGTTCAGTGGTGTGCACTGAGACGCAGGGGCAAGAAATTATGAGTGCAAATTGAGTAATAAATATTTGATTCCTGCATTCCTGGAAATACCGCTGGAGTATACCAAGCTGCTTACACCCTTGCCAAGGGAGTGCACAGCTACGTGCCTTATTTCACATTTCATCTCCTGACTTCTCAGATGCAGTTGTTGTCTGCCTTCATCTCCTCTGGGTTAAACCCTGTTCTGTTGGGAATAAGAGAAAAGAATTTTGGGCCTAATTCAGCAAAACGCATAAATACGTTTAACACTGTGTGTATTCTGAAGTGTTTTGCCAGGTGAAAAAGCATCTGACTTTCCTTCCAAGGCAGGGAAACAGTCAGTTCTTCAGCACACTTGTCTTCACCTGCAGCCTCCTATTTCTTTTGCACTGGATCACAGCTTTCCTGTGCATACGCTGGGTGAATTGGGTATTGCCGTTGATTGGGTGATAGTTGTCATGGCTGTGAACTTGTGTGCTAGCACTCTGAGACAATTATATTCAAGCCATAGAGAGAAAAGTAGTACTTTTCTAGAGTACACCACTGTTAATCAACTGCATAGGAATAATTTAGTTGAATAAATTATATTGCTGTAGATTTCATGCTGCTGCAAATGAGAAAAGACGCAGGCCCAGAAGATGTATTGAAGGTGACTTATGGGTAGAAGTGCACTGCCTATATGGAGAGGGAAAAAACCCACAAATTGATAAGTGTAAAAAATGAAAACTCTAAAACAGTATTTTGGCTCAAAATCAATAGTCCTCTGACGTGTATTGGCAAGAACAGCACTGAGGTGACAAAGAATCCAGAGTAAATCAAGCAAGCAGCATGAACTCCCCACTATCAGTCCAAATGCAGGCCTTTTTCATTTCATGACCAAGCACTTGCATCACTATTCAAAGGGCTTATTCTTGTGTCATGTATGTTGCCTTAAGCAAATTAGCTCAGGGAACCCACATGGGAGGAAACAGAAAAAAAGAAAACCCATGGTTTTGTCAGAAGCTTTTGCCAAAGTCAATATTTATGGAGTCGTAACGGCCCGGGAGGAGCCCATGCTGTTTCAGTACCACAAGCAGTGCCATTGCTTCCACTGCGTTTTTTAGAGTTTTCACACCTCTGAATCAGCAAATAACTTCACAAAGGCAGCTCATGTGCCAGAGACTTGTCCAGACCGTGTGTCTCACACTCACTGCCCAGACAGGTCAAAGCTCATGCTGGAGAGCAGTTTTCTCAGTGTCATCGTGATGCTCCCACAAACCAGAAGGTTCAGTTGCAGAGCTCCAATGCAGAGAGGAGTGTGGAAGTCTGTGATAAGTGAGGAGGAGCAGAGCAAGAGCCAGGGCTGGGTTCTGCCTGTTTCACCTCCACGGCACTTTCTGAGCTGGTTATCATGGCCACAGAGCTTTGCCAGAAGCCTCTAGCCATGCGATGCCTGCTGTGGTGAGCATTTCTACATGGTTGTAATGCAAGCACATGTATTTATAATTTCCCTCCAATAGATCCCTGATTTAGGAGCGTCTTGAGTGAGCTGGGGGTTGACAACCATTTTTCTACTCAGCATTTAATTGATCTCTGCTTTTCACTGATCAGAGAGGATGGTCTGAATCTTATTCTGAGATCTTCATAACTCTCTCTTTGCATACAGAGGAGCTGACATATCTTAGACATAGGCTGGTGGTGAGTGGTCATCTGTAGTTTCTAACATGAAAGATGCCAAAGTCCATGATTATTTCTATGGCCCAAGAGCTGAATTCTAACAACTTCCACTTGCCACTGTCAGACTTGGGCCTGTGGGCACTGCTACCATCACAGTGGCTTGCTTGCTGGCTGCTTTGTTTCTGAACAGAGCCCTTTTTCTTCCCTTACTACAGGATGCCCAGTTGGTTGTGAATGGATTTCTCACCCAGCTCCAGCACTGTGGTCCAGATCTCCAGTTATGTCTGTAGCCCCATGGCTTTGCATAGCTATTCTCAGTGGTGGTTAGGTTTTAAAAGCAGTACAGATTTCCTAGCTCTCAAAGCAGATAGGCTCAGCTGGAGAATGCTGCCTGATGGCACAGAGGCTACAGCCAAAATTGTGCCAAGTCACTCTCCATTTGTAAATATTAGAATGTGCTGTAGTTAGAAATACAGCAGAAGAAAGGTTTAAATTGTATGGCTGAGAAACAACAAAAGAAAATAAATGTAAGCCAGAAAACACAGCGCACACAAAGCCATGTGTGCTGTAGGTCTGTGGTCTTGCTCTTGCACAGTAAAGAAAATAAATACCAACAAGAACAGCCATTCAATTGTACAATTCTCTTGTTTTCTAAAAGGATGTTGTTGCTTCACCAGACCTGTATATTCTGATTGCGTTTCCTCCTATGAATAAATTGTTTTAAAAGGGACACTTTGCATGGGAAATGTGCAGATACATATCTGAGATGCTCATTGTAGTATTAGCTCAAAGGGAACAAAGATGGTCGTTAGCTAAAGGCAGTGATTAAGAAAAAAATAGTAAGTCCACCTAAAGAGAGCTGTATTGGGGCATTTATGTGTAGCCCAGCAGTAAAAACAGAGGTTGTGTTCTGTGCACCTGTATGTTGCCACACGTGGCCGGTGCTTATCCACAATGTGGAGAAGCCCTCCAGAGTGACTGCAGGGAGGCACCTGGTGCTGGGCAGGAAGCAGGAAGTCCTTTCTGTTAGTCAAGAAAGTCAGCTTGCTCTGCTGTGCTCCTGTGGAGCTTTCTTGAGGAGTTGGTGCTACCTCTGCCCAGTGAGTGCAGGTTCCTGGTGTCCCCTCAACAGTAAAGTGTCAAACGAGCATGTTCTCCCATTTCTGTAATATGACACACTAATTGAAAAGCTTTTCAACTTTTGTCTGTCTCCAGTGCTCTCAGGACTGACCTAGTGCTATGGAGGACACAGATGGGCACAAATAGAAGCTTTTCTGAACACAGCTTCTGGGTGTGAATTGCAAAATTATTGCTGCTGCTCAGCGTAGCAAATAACTGAGTTACTGTTTTTTTTCCTTTAGCATCACGTATTAAATTCTGCTATTTAAAGGGACTTTGATCTAAGACTGAAGAGAAAACTTGTAAAACTCACTGCCTTTCTCCTAGACCACCAGGTAACTGTTTTCTCCATGTGTTCTTTTATTACAAGCATTATTTCTTCTTGTTTGGTTTTTTTCCTTTCCTATCTGTGGTGTCATGTCCCATCCCACACCCTGATCTCACTAGAACAGGTACATTCTGTGCCTTCACTGTGCCACTGACCCGTGCCAGACCCGTTGAAAATCTGACATTGTCTCCCATACACTGGGCAGCAGATTCCTAACTCTATGCCATGTTTGACACCTGCTCTGGCAAAGAGGAGGAAATGAAGCAGAAAGATCTCCTTGCAACGATTACTGGCTCACAGAGAAGTACTGAAACAAGTGATAATTAAAGAGAGGGAAATTCTAGCTTCCTGCTCTACTACAGTCTGATCTCCTTTCTCAGATTCCCTCCTTCCTCATCCAAGTGGGGGAACTTTCTGCACACCGGTTCTCACCAGTGGTGTGAGATTCATCTTCATGACTAATGAGGTAGCTCATTAGGGCAGCTCAGTCCCACTGGGCAGAGAACCTTGTTCTACTCTATTGTCTGTTTGCCAGTCCTATCGTTTCATGCTGTAATCGAGTCTGAACGTTCAGAGTAGAACTGCTGTCTTGTTCCCAGGCTTCTGTAACCCAAAGAATTTTAGTGAAACCAACTGAGAGAGACTGCTATTCTTTCAGATGCTACTGGCCAAGAAACTGACTCGTAGGCAGTGAAGTTCTCCAGCTTTAGAGTGAAAATACCCTGATACTCATTGCATCCCAGACCTTTGCAGCTTGCTGGGTAAGTGGAGCTGGTGGCTGTCCTTATCTACTCACTGGGAGATGAGATGTGGCTCAACCACAAACTGAACAAATGAGCAGATAGGGTGATCCATGTCTTCACCCACACCTTTCTTTGCTCAGTGGTTTGGATTTCTCCTGTATCTTCCTCAAGCACAATACTTTCTAGTACATCTTGTGGTAACAAGTGAAAGCTTTAAGAAAGCATTTCCTTCAGAAATTACAATTTAAACTCTATGTGAGTGCTGTTTTCTTCTAAGCATTCGTGTTTTGCTCTCTGTTAGGAGTAATGATGTTGCCACCCACTTCATGTCCATCTCTAAGACAGGGACATAGACTGAATACATTGTTCTTTTATTTTTTGTACATAGCCACATTTATTATGTAGAGTATGAAAGACTTCAGATAACACTGCAGTATAATGAGAAGGGGACTCCTCACTCTGCAATTGTTCAGAACAAATTTGGTGTCAGCTCTCCAATGCACAGATCTGTGTGGGAAGATCTGCTCCTCTCCTCCGCAGCAGCCCAAGAACTTCCTCCTACATTGCTGAGAAAGCATTAGTGTGTGCCTCTGAGCTGTTCACTGGCAAAGGGAGGAAGCGGGGGGAAGAGATAATGCTCTGCATTAGCCCCTGGGAGGGAGCAGTCATTCTGAAAGCCAAACAGAAAACAAGAGATACTAGAGAAATGAGAGTAACGGCAGCATGAAGGAGGAAGGTGACGAGTGCATGTTCCTTGGAGTTTCGGAAGGGCTCCTCGTGCTCTGTGCTTTCATGTACAAGGATTCTGAATGTCAGGCTTCAGCTCTCCTGAATGCTGTTAGCTCCAGCCGAACAGGCCTCTGGGGCTGCCAGTGTGTGGGCTCACTCTGCTCAGCTTCCTTCAGTGCAGAAACGAATCCACCACCCTTGAGGGCTACTGAAATAAGCTAGCTGATTTCTCACCGGTATGGATTAAGCAAACTTCCCCCGATACCATGAGTTAGGAACTCTCAAGCAGAGCAATCCGTCCATGTGTGAATTAGTTCATTTATTAATACCTAAGCACTTAAGGCTTTGCTCTTGAAAAGAAACTCCTGGCCGCAATTGTCTCTCCCAGAACAAACCGCAGCTGTGTAATAGGTGGAGCAGATGAAGCAGAACATCTAATCTGGTAAAGATCAGAACTGAAGTACTGTAATCTGCCAGAATTGCTCCTGCTCACACACTGCCTGGCTTAGCAGGTAGCAGTGATTGATGCACTGCATTCTGCCATGGGCAGAGCCGTGCAGCATCCGCTTCCTGCAGCCACCAGACAGGCTCCAGCCCCCCCCTAAAAACAGGTATGGGCCTCCTACTAGCCTGCATGGTGCTGCTCCGGGGGACTGGAGGAATGCTCTCTAGATTGAATCGCGCAGTCCAAACCCATTTACCTGCTCCAGGTGAGACCTCTGTCCCAAGGTACCTAAGTGCCTCTATCTCAGCATCACAATGCCGCCTTTCTTTGCCCGTGGGAAAGCCCTGCAAAGCTTTAGCACACAGCTGCCTACAGCTGTCTGTTTACAGCCACAAAGCATCTGAAACTGCCGGGGAAGCCTTGCTGTAGCGAGCGCCTGCTGAGCATGCAGGGAAAGGAGGCTGTCCGCAGTAGATCTCTCACATAGTGCCTGTTGCTGCACGTGGGCTTGGAAATCGAGTAACTGCGTGTCTGTGTGCAGGGAACAGCAGTCAGCACTTCATCTTTCAGTGGTTGGGCTGCGTTCAGGTATAATTAAGTCCAAAATGTTGCCAAGAAAAAAACAACGTATTTTGCTATGTTTTAAAGCAATTGGGTCAGGTGGTTGGGTCCGTTCCCGCAAGAATAATATATATGCCTAGTAAAAAGGCATAAAACGTAGCAATGAGCTATTGCCAGTACCGGTCTGGTTCGGAGGTTCAGAGCTCGTGCTGGATACTCATTGTATCATTCCATAACAGCACCCTGAGGGTTGTTATGTCCATACACTTATTACAAAGCAGGAACAGAGGGACAAATACGCATTTGTTTTCACTTGCAAACTCAGAAATTAGCAGAATAGATCCTTCTCGTGTGCGCTTCTAAGGGCTTTGCTTTTTGCAGTGCGAGGATGACGCTGGCTGCCGCCTCAGTTCCAAATCTCAGACTTTTAGACAAACACTGGCGGGAGCCTCAGCGTCAGCACCGCGCTGCGGGGAACCTCCTCGGGCCCGGACTGCCGCTGCCAGCCCAGCGGTACCGCGTGCGGCAGGTGCCCGCGGCGGCGGGAGCAGAAGCGGCCCCGGCGTCCAGGGGCTCCACCGCCCCCCGGCCATGGCCCGCCTCCCCCCCGGCACGTCCGCGCCCCGGCGCCGTCGGAAGGTGCCGTTCCCCGCCCCCCCTCGGGCTACGGCGAGCTTCCCCCCCCTCCCGCTCCGCCGGCGCTCGGCGCTGCCGGGGGCCGCCCCAGGGCGGGTCGGGGCGGCCACGCACCTCGCCCGGTCGCGCCCCGGCGGCCCCGTGGGCGGCGGAGGGCGGCGCGGCCGCCAGGTGGCAGCAGGCGCGGGCCGAGCCACGCCGTTGGCGCGAGGCGCGGCCGGAGCCAGGGGAGAGGCGGCGCGGCGGAGGCTGTCGTGCGGCCGCCGGGAAGCCGCCTCGGGTCCTGCGGGGCGCTGCAGCCGCGCTCCGGCACTCCCGGCGGAGGGGCGCCGCCTCCCATGCGCGGGGCCGCGCGGGTGCCCGCATCTCGCCCCCGCAGCACCGAGAGCGCCTCGGCGCGGGGCGGCCGGACGGGACCGGACCGGACCGCGAGGTGAGGCCGCGCCAGGTGGGCGGGGGAGAGGGGAGCTCCGCGCCTCGGGGGGGGCGGCCGCGCCGGGGCCGTGCGGGCGGTGCCCGGGGCTGGGGGGCGGCCTGCGGCGGTAGCCGGGGCTGCGGGGCCCGGCGGGGGCTGCGCTCCTCGGGCTTCACGGAGCCCGGAGAAGTTTCTCTCCGCCCGGACGTGAGAGACCTCTCCCATCTCCGCCGCGGAGCGCCGGGCTCCTGTTGCGCCCCGCTCCGTGCCAGGAGCCATTTCGCTGCCGCCGGTTTCCAGGGGCTGCATCCAGGGAAGCTCCCGGAGCGGTGTGCCGCGCTTAGCCCGAGCGAATCCGGCCGGGCTGCTGCGGGAAGGTGCGAGACGAACGTAACTTTACTTCTGAAAAACGTGCGTCGCCGCTTTTCTCCCCTCAGGCCAGGTCCTCTGGCACATCTGAGCGGTGCGCTGAGCCTGACGTGCTCGGGCCGTCCCGCGGCGCTCCTCGCGCTCTCCTGCTCCTGCCTTCGTCGGCGCTGCCCGGCTCGAGCGGCTCTGAGGTTACGGACGCGGTCTCGGGCTGCGGGACCGCGGGGCTCCGGGCGGCCCTCGTGCGGCTCCGGGAGCGCCGCTTCGCCACTGTGCCCGCACCTGTGCGCTTCGTGGGCCGCCGCGAGCGGGCTTCCTCGCGGTCTGTCCGCGCGATTCAGGAAACTTGGCGGCGCCGTGGCCGCAGGTTAACGTTGTGTGGAAACCGCCTCCTTCGGCTCGTTATTTTGCGTTCGGTGTTCAGCCCCTTGCCGCAAGAAGGACATTGAGGCCCTGAACGTATCCAGAGTAGGACAGCGGAGCTGTGGGGGCTCTGGAGCGCAAGTGTTATGGGGAGCGGCTGAGGGAGCTGGGACTGTTCAGTCTGGAGAAGAGAAGGCTCGGGGGAAAGCTCGTTGCTCTCTACGGCTCCTGAAAGGAGGTTGTGGTGAGGTGGGGTCAGCCTCTTCTCCCAGGTAACAGTGATGGGATGAGAGGTGATGGCCTTAAATTACACAAGGTGAGGTTCAGGTGGAATATTAGGAAACATTTCTTCTCAAACGAGCGGTGGTGCAGTGGCACAGGCTGTGCAGGGAGGTGCTCTGGTCACCATCCCTGGAGGTGCTCCAGAGCCACGGAGATGTGGCAGAGGAACGTGGTCAGTGGGCACGGTGGGGATGGCTGGCGGTTGGACTAGATGCTATGAGTGTTCTTTGCCAACCTTAATGATTTTGTGGTTCTAATTCTACTGCTCAATGCTGCCCATTCCTTGCACGGTGAATTATTCTCTACTTGCTATGTCATAGAATCATAAGAGCATCTTTGTGCCATTTTCAGAGCTGCATTATGTTATCTCTCTCCCTTATTGCTCCCTTTTTTTCGAGTAAAGAACTCTTCACATTTCAGTCATTTATCTTATGGGAATTTTCCCACATCCAGTACTGGTGTCAACACCTTCCTGTATGTTTTCATTCTGTTATTTATATATATATATAAAAATGGTAAATATGATATATTTATCAAGGGTCATCAGAACTAAGTTAGATTCCAGGCTTCATCTCAACACAGTTTACATGGCAGCGGAAAGGTTTCCACTAGCAGATATGACAGAATCTAGAAGATTCAATTATGTAAATAGCCAAGAAAGGCAATAGAAATATCTGTAGCTCGCTGTGCTCATCTACTGATGAATCCATGTGATTTATTTATTTTTAAATCAGAAACTATATTTAATTAACTAGCTGTTAGGAGCTCAATACTAGAGCATAATGCTATGGTTGAAGTGGGCTCCTAATGGATATGCAGTATTCCATCAAAATGCTGTCTGTGTCTCTGCTGTCTTCCTTTCTTGCTCTGAGATGAGACTGGGGCCTGAAAGTGCCCAGATGTATCTGAGCTTAGTGCTGTTTGTGGGACTGCTGGTGCACTCAGACAGCATGGTCTGTCTAGCTCAGCTTTCCAAGTTGGACTTCTTTCTGGCGTGAGACTGGAAATGATCTATTGGTTGATGTGACTTCCACCCTGTCAGTATTATCGGGGGTTTAAAATGAAACACGATACTGCCAAAATTCATTAGACAGCTGTAATTCCTGGTGGTTTCTTTTCTATTGCCTCTCTCCCAAGGATTCCAATGAGACATTGGATGTCAGTGGACCAGGAAGAGTGTCTTATGAGAAGAAAAGTGCTGTAAGATGAGAATGCATAGTAATGCTAAAAGTAGGAGATCAGCTGTTTTGAGTTATCGTGTAGAGGCTTTCAAAGTGTGTGTAGGTAAGAAACACAGGTTATTTGTTATAACTGTGCCCTGAACATGGCTTGTCTGGTTTTAGAAGCAGGGTTGGTTTTGCTTATGGTGGCTCTAATCTGGAATAGTTCCTTTGGAATCAAAGGGGCCAATTCTGGTTCATAGCTCTCAGGAGCACTTGGAATAAGAAGTGTTACACGGTGAGGGATTGTTGTCCTTTCACACTTCATACAACAGGTTCTTTCAGAGCTCCAGCAGATTTAATTGCAGGAAATTAATTAGGTTGTTTGTGCACAGTGATGAGTTTTATGATTGCAGTATAAAAACTTTGCTCTTGCTGGAGAATAAAATGAGTAACTGCGCTGGGCAAACATGCATGAAACTAAGCCTGAAAACTAAACAAAAATGAACTGAATCATCTTGAACACTGGCCTGTGTGTGTGATTCTGTGTGGACAGTGACTGCAGAAAAGCTTTTCAACGCAGTAGTCTCAGTTCTCTGTGATGTTAAATCTGACGTGATATTTGGAGCATTGATAGAGACGGTTGTTGAAAACAGAGGTGAAGAAATGTCAGATACTTCTTTTTTTCTGTGCCTTAAAACTTATTTTACTGTGTGAAGTTAAGAGCAGTCAGCGTAGAGATTCCTATGGGCTGTCAGTTATTATAGAATCACAGAATGGCCTGGGCTGGAAGGGACCTCAAGGATCATGAATCTCCAACCCCCTGCCACAAGCAGGGCCACCAAGGTCCCCCCATTTAATACTAGACCATGCTGCCCAGGTCCCCATCCAACCTGGCCTTGAACACCTCTAGCGATGGGGCATCCACAGCCTCTCTGGGCAGCTGTTCCAACACCTCACCACTCTTGGAGTAAAGAACTTCCCCCTGACATCCAACCTGAATCTTCCCTCCCTCAACTTAAAACCATTTACCCTTGTCATGCTGTTATCTAACTTTTCAAAGAGTTGACTTCCCTCCTGTTTGTAGGCAAAATTATTCTCCTAGAGAACATTAAGGTTTCATGGTTAAACACTTAAAATTCAGGAAATGAATAAAAAATTTAACTTTGTCCTCTGTTGTGTTGTCTTATCACAACAGGCTTCAATTTTAGAAGACTGTATTTTTTTCATAGAATCATTAAGGTAGGAAAGGACCACTAAGATCATCTAGTCCCATCCCCACCATGCCCAGTCTTCATGTCCCTTGGTACCACATCTGTATGTTTCTTGAGCTCCTCTAGGGTTGGTGACTCCCTGGGCAGCCTGTGCCAGTGCGTCACCACTCCTAATATCCCACCTGAACCTCCCTTGGTGCAACTGAAGGCCATCACCTCTCGTTCTATTGCTGTAACCTGGGAGCAGAGGCCAACTGCCACCTCACCTCAGCCTCCTTTCAGGAGTTGTAGAGTGATAAGGCCTCCCCTGAGCCTCCTTCGGAATAAGCAATCTCAGTTCTCTCAGCTGCTCCCCATAATGCTTGTGCTCCAGACCTCTCACAGCTTCATTGCCCTTCTCTGGACATGCTCCAGGGCCTCAATGTCTTTCATGCAGTGAGGGGCCCTATATATACTGAGCACAGTATTCAAGATGCAGCCTCACCAGAGCTGCATACAGAGGGACGACCACCTCCAGCTGCTGCTGGCTGCGCTGTCTCCCATACAAGCCAGGATGCCATTGGCCCATTGGCCCTCTTGGCCACCTGGGCACACTGCTGGCTTGTGTTCTGGCTGTCAGCTAACACTGTCATTGTAGACAGGCAAAGCATTTTGTACCTTTTAGTTGCAAGATATGTCCCGTGGTCATGGGACCTAACTGGAGAACATGCTGTGAGGAGCCTTGTTCTCTGAACTAGGCACGTGTACAGCTCGGTTATTAGTTCAATTGTTTTCAGAAAGCAGCTTAGCCTGATGTTAATACAGTGCAGAGAAGGAATCAGGTAACTACAAGGCTAATTCAGTTACGAGTTTAAGTGGTTTCAATGTGATCAGTGGACATAATTGTGCATTGCTGATCTATATTATCTTAGAGTTGTTTATTGTGTATCAGCATGTAAATAACTTCAGTTGCATTCAGGATAGTATGTTACACTGGAAAATTCTGTTTATGTACATCAGATGTTTAGGGAGAATGCATGTACTTAATTTATAAGATTAATTAGGGAGATGTTAGGCAGATACAAGTGAAAAGGAATGCTTGGGAGAGTGATCTGATGGGCACTGACTGTAGTCTCATCTCTTGCCCTGTATAGAGAGACCATTGCAGACACTGTGTGCTTCAGAGTTGGTTCATTTTTGTTGTTGTGTTCTTTGTTCCAGTTGGCAATAGCAGATACAAATTCTGTGATTTGAAACAACTCAATTAGCTCCTTATGGAATGTTCTGTCCCACCCAGTTTTCTCTTGGGGACTTGTGAGTGTCGTGTCACATAATCTCATTTGTGCAGCTTCTCCCGCAGTGTTCTGGCATTCCCAGAGATGGGTCAGTGCATGTAACTTTGGTTACTGTTAAACAAGCAGAGCTGTCAGCACCATCTACGGACATCCGTTGCATGCTTCTAAGTGGTAGTACCAAGTGTTCACTTTGGGGCTTCTTGGCAAGAACTAGAAAAATTCCAGTGTTGATAGGATCTGAATATAGTCCTTGTGAAAGAAGAATATCTCTATCTCTGACCAGGTGCTGTGTGTGAGTTGCTGGAATGCGGGTCTTTCTTTTCAGCAGTACCATTGACCTGCTGATCAGTCTCACTGGTGTCTTTCTCCTTTTCCTTTATCTCTGAAGAAGATACGATCACAGGACATTTACCGTTGTTAAGTTTCCTGAAGATAAAACGTGCATACACATTACTTTAAGTTCTTTAAAAACAAATAAAAACAAAAAAAGGCACTGGAATAAAAACATCTATTGCAAAGGAACGAAAACAAATGGTGTAGCATGTGCCTCTGAGGTTTATTGCTGTGTTTCTTCCAATTGCAGCTGGAGGACTTGCTTGTTGGCTATTTCACATCAGTCCTGTGCTGCTACTTCTTGGCATCCCACTTCAGTATTTATTTTGGTCCTGGTTTTGGAATTTCCCCTCACAGGAAGATTCCATACTCCATATATGGAAAAATTAGTTTTAAAAAAGGACTTTTTTCCATTGGTCCTATGGATTCTTTTCTTAGTAAGGTTAAGAGTGGCCATCTGTTTGCTTGAAAGCCCTGATCCTAAGGGCTAGTAAAGTCAAGGAAAATGTTATCAGTGACTTCAGAGACTTTTGGATCAAGGCGTTCCCATGTGGTGTGCTCTTGCCATTGAAGGAACAACCACTGTTTTGGGCTATGTCATCTTACTGGCACTTTAAAGCACCGTTTCAGTATTGGTTTAAAGCCCATTTGTTGATACGCATGCGTTCACATGTAAGGAACTCATTCTGTGTGTCTCCTGGTCCTACAAGCAAGTGGTGCTAATTATTTCTTCAGTGGGTGTAATACTGTGTCTGAACTGTGGTAAAAGCTCATTCTCTGATTATCACTGTAGCTGGTGGAAAGGAATTGACAGAATGTATGGATGCAACTGTCTGCTTGGGCTTTGGCTCATATTCCCAACTTGCATGAGTCGATTGATGCTAAACATGACATTGTTCAAGTGTTGATGTAACTGGAGGTTGGCCCTGCCCAGTGTTTAGGTCTTTCCTTTCCTCAAACGTTTTTCCTTATCACTTGAGGACATCAGTTTGTGAAACAGAAATAAAAATGAATTTCTTTGGGAACAGAGAATGCCCTGCAATATAATAGCTGTGAATTCTGAGGACCACTGAATGAAGTTGGCAGGTTATAACCGGTCTAAAAAAGGAGCAGGAGCAAGGCTTTATCAGCACAGATATATCTGATGTCCTCATCAGGTTTAGAGGAAGAAATTACTTCAGAACTCCGAGAATAAATTTTTGCTGAACAGGTGGTGACATTAGCAGAGCCCCAGAAGCTACAACTGTTGTTCCAGAAGCCAGCAGCTTATTGGTGTGCAGTGCAATCTGCATTTAGGAAGATAAAGGTAGATTTGCCCCAGTCCAAGTCTGGCTTTACAAATAAGGAAATTCTAAAACCGATGTGTCTGGATTGATGTTTTCTGATCTCTTTAGAGTTTGCATTTGCAGTCTTCTCTTTGGCAGTCCAGGAGCTGGTGCCTTGCTCTTTTAAGGGAGCAGTGCTTGTCACATTGTCAGTTCCTGGAAGTGGGGCCTTGGCAGTCTTCCTGGGTACCAAAAAAGTCATGTTTAAATACAGAGCTTGGTAGATACAATTCAGTCCTTTACAGAGAATCAGCAAAAGAGTTGTTTGCTATTTCTGTGGCCTGTTTCCATTTCTTTTAAGACTGCTGTAAACTTATAGTAGGCAGCTTTATATGATTCAATATGGAGAGAAACGCACTCCTTTAGAAAGTTATGGTATTTTTAATGGCATTCTTGTTGATTTAACTTTTCTTAGTTAATATTTTTTTCCCTAAACCCAGCCTTCTTCAAATATTAAGTAAGAAAATAGCCCTCCCTTTGTATTAAATTGAAGGGATAGCTGTTGTATTATGGGATTTTCAGCTTTCCTACTCTGTCTCAGGGGGTTGTACTGTCCAGAAGTGAAGTTCAGCAGCAGAGAAACCTTGGGGCGACTTGAATCTCACTGAAATTGCCTGTACCCATGTGGAAGCAAGGCTGCTGCTGGCTAAGATGATGCCTTGGGCCTTGCTTGCCCAAAAGACCTGTCCTGTATGACTGCGTGGCCTGGTGTGACAAAGGAACAGTGAACTGCCTGGAGCTCAATGCTTGCTGTGAGCCTGGAGGACGTGGTTTGTAGCCCTGCACAGAAGTAGTGTGTTTTCCTGCCAGTTGCCTTCATAAAGGGATGCGATATCTGCCCTGCTCTGTGTTATCTCTGTTCTTGTTTTGGGAAGAGAGTGGATAAAGAAACCCTCTTTTGAAAGCTCTTCTTCATCAGAAACATCTGCTGTGCCCGGCCTTGCTGGGTCAGCACTTGGATCTGTGCAAGAATCCTACTCCTCCAGGAGACAGACGTCACTTAGATACTCAAGTATGGTATGACTAAAATCTGTAATCCTGCATCAGGCGGATTCCCCGGTGACTCCGTTTGGATTAGCTGGCCAAAAGTGCATGGAAGGAGAACTCCAGCTCTAGATGGCAAACTCAGCAAACTGTTGACAACAATCTGAGAGTAAATGTTGGCTTGGAAAGTTTTCAGATTTTTTCACACTTGGTCCTGGATTTTTTTCCACGGTTACAGTGATTGCTCTCATCCTGCTTTGGTAAAGTCGTGCTGATAGTGGTTGGTTTTATGTTATACTTGTATTTTTGTTTGGTTATTTCTATCTGAAATGTCATTTCTACAAAAGTAAAAAGAAGAATGATTTTGCTTATCAGATTGGCAAAGGGAAGCAAGAGCCCGTCCAATCCCACCCTGCTTAATTGCAGCAAAATGACATCCCATGACACAAGCTGCCCAAAAGAGTGATGAATTACTCAGAATGGATGCAATAACTTAATCTGGCAGCAGCGAAGGCTCTGTCTTGTGTTCCAGTAGTTCTGTGAAGTTACATTCACTGGGGAAGTGGATGTGGAACAGCAGACAAACCTTGCAGATCTTCAGGGCATCATGTTGAGTTTGCTGAACTCGAACAGCATAAGAATAAGGATTTAAAAGAACAGAATGTGTTAACCATTAACTGTTAGTATTGTTCAGCTTTGGCAGCCCAGGAATTACTGCTTGTGTGTTGAAACATGGGGGTTAAGGCTGGGTGTCAGTTTTGATTTTCATAGTGATAACCAGGCATTAAAAATGTGATATCCTGTATTCTTTACTTCTTCAGCTATTGTTTGTACTTGTTCATGTAGATAGTGCATCAAAAAGACTTCTTTTCCTTACAGCTCAAGGTTTTGCTCACGTTGGCACTAATGAGTTTGAAGAACTTTGGCTGCTTCTCATAAGAAGTTTAAAATTTTGCAGGATCGGTTTCAGATTTATTCCTCAGGCACTGCCAGTACTGCTGGCACCATTTGGGAGCATGTAGAAAATTAAATAATTATAATTAGCAATAGATTGAAATGAGAAAAAAATTCCCTGCGTGGTTTTGGATGATGGAAGCATGAAAGGATTAAAATGCTGCTCTAATACTGCTAGAATTGACAGAAATTGATCTGACTCTTGAACCATGCTGCTTGTGATTAAGTTGTGATTTCTTTCTATTGCTTTGAAATGGAAGAGGGAGAAAAACTGTTTCCAAATGTATCTTGCTGGTAATTGAGGGTTCAGAAAGGCGATGTTGATTGGTGTGTTTCTGCTCTTTGATTTGCTGGTTTCCCAAAGTTATGTTACAAGGGCTTTTCAGAATTCCCATTTATTCAAACCACGCAAATCTTAGGCTTACTCAGGAGCCCCGGTGTCAGTCAGTGTCCAAAGAGAACTGACGTTTGAGCTGCATTCCTTTCAGCATGTCTTCTCCCTGTCTCCAGCAGTGGATACTCAATTAGACCTCAGGTCCCTTTTACTGACAGTAAGCAGTATGCTAAACAGCAATGAACTCCAACTGCTAATTTAAAGAAAATAAAAAACAGGCACTTTTTTTTAAAGAGATCCCCACTGATCTTGCATTGTCTGCCTGTGGCGTAGGGAATATTTAAAGCATTAACTGCAGCTCACAGTGCTTAAGGAGTTACTCTGACTCTGTTTTCTCTCCCAGCAGTTTGCAATCGGCTGTACACATTTTCTTGAAATGCCAAAAAGTCTCTCACTCACATTTTGAATCTTTATTTTTCAGCTTCTAGGCACTTGGGTACGTTTTCCTGTAGCTTCAAGTGATGTCAGGTGAAGGTCAGTGCACTATATTAACCTGCCCTTAAGCACAAATAAGTTCAGGCTCTACTGCCAAGAGATGACCTTTTGATTTCTTTTTACCTGACACAATAAGGGCTCTGTTCAGAATTCTTTACTCTTCCTTTACTTAGGCAAAGTCCCAGCCACTTGAATAGGTTTGCATGGGTGAGGAGGGACACAAAAGTTCCTGAGGCATGGTGTGCGGATGGCTGAGGGTTCTGCACTGTAGTTTAGTTTGAGAAACTGGAAGAGGCTCAGCAGTTGTTGTGGTCAGAAAAGAGAAGTGAAAGGTGAGAGTGGATTTTGTTGTGACTTGCATCACTACTGTGTCTGAAGCTACATGAGTAAGTACTGGTTTTAAGCTACATCTGATCAACAGAGATAGGGAGGTTTGTGTACCACCAGAAGGCTGTATGCATTGCTAATGGGTAACTGGTATTGAAGTACTCGATGCTTTCCCTTTCAGTCAAGGTGTGTGCTTGAGTTGTGAGATGTAGGACTGCTCAAAGTGGGAAAAATTCAAGGGTAAGAGCTGACCTGGAAAGGACAGCTGGGAGTCAGAAGAATACAGCACTCGTGACTCATTGTTTTTTTACGTAGTGCTGTTAGCAAGGGTGACAGTGGTTGCTGCTGATTCAGTGAGGTCAGTATCTTCTATCTGTCAGCCATAAGGTTATTCTTCACAAGCTGCTGCATGCTATTTGCCAGACAATTTCTTTACTAATAGGGAGCTTTTTAATATACAGCCAGTAAGACATTTCAACTTTGTTGAGTGATCGATAGCCTGAGATTATCTGAATGTATGATTATAGTGGGGTTTTGTGTCAAGGACTGATATCTCCTATGGGAGTGTAACAGTTTATGTTAAGTGGGCTGAAATACTCTCATCTGGACCACCAGAGCATAACAGGCATAGCAGTAAGACCGGACTTGGAGGATACCTAAAATCCCTTTCAAATGGGCAGCGTAAGAATAAACAGCTCCCACTGCTCTCTGTTAGAGGATCTTGCAGTTCATTTTTCAAATGGAGGAGGCACGTGGAGGTATGATTGCTACAAACATCAGGATTTTTCTAGAAGTGTGCACCAACCCTCATCTGAGTGAGGACTTCAGGAGAATTACAGTCAGTGGTTTCAGTCTGAAGGGATAATTGAGAACAAAATTGTCTCTGGTTTTCTGAACACGTGAATTTTACATATCTTCTGCTGTTGTTAATCATACTGCATCTTCTTGTCTCTTTCTTCAAGTTACAGCGATACTGTTGTCTGCTTCTTGTGAAAGCTGAGTAATAATGTTTTCCTTTTTTATCTCCACTAACATCCCCACACAAAGAGGAGATGCATTTGCAAATGTGCATCTTTAAATGGTAAAGGTGTAGCAACACCATTGGCATTTGATGGTGCTATGGTGGTTGCCTCCCCAGTTTTGTTGCAGTGAACTTTAAAAAAAAAAATTGTTCAGGTCTAGAGGCTGAGCGTAGGGCAGCTGATGGCTGTTGTTGTGTTGCACCCTCATCCCAATTCTTTTTCGTGGACGAAAGCTAAGTCAACTGTTCTTCAGTGAGTTCTCTGAGTTTTACCTATGCTGTTTGTTCATATGCAGAATTTAATATTTGCAAAAGTTTTACAAGGCTTCTTGTCATTATTGCTGTTGGCTCTCAGAGATCCATTGAAAGTTTACGCTTTCATGTTGGCTTTAAATTCTCTGGTATTCTGTCTCAAAATTATGAAAGAAATAGTTCTTTTAAGATTTTTCATTAGACCTATTATCCTTCATTATGTAGAAACATGAAAGAAAGCAATTAATCTTTAAATTCCGTTGTTGCATTTCTGTACCAGTGTGTAGGGAGCCCCAGATCAGACAGGATTTTAATGAGAAATAAGTCAGAATCTCATCATTCTTACTGCATTGTTTGACAACATTTAAGTGAAATATTATAATCGGTTCATTTCAGGATGTTTGAGGAGCGTAGTCTGGAATGTTCTGTGCAAGATGTGTAAGCTACGTGGTGAGCTGTGTTTCTGCTCATGATCTCACAATTATCTGTACTGACTCCTAAAAATAAGGCTTCACACACAAGTCTCACTGCTAGGTATGAACAGATCACAGCAGCTGAATTACGTTTTATTCAGCAAAGGGATGTGTAGAATTTATGTGAATTCCACAGTATCACTGTTTGCTCTGGGCACGTCACTTGTTTTTCAGTGGTCCCTAAAACATATCCTCGTATGGATGCCTGAGAAGCTTCCATATGCTTGCATCTGGCCCCTGCCAGCTGATACCCTGTGTTACTCTTGTATATCACACCTATTTAGAAGATGGTCGGTACTCCTCCCAAATGTTAAAGAATACTATATCTATTCATACTATTAAAACAAACAAACAAACAAACAGGCAGATAAATCTCTGAAGTCTGCTGAGGATGGTTGTTATCTCATTTTCTAGCTCTTCACACAGAAAGTAAGAATAATGCTACAGAAGCTCTTGGAATTACTGTGGCCGAAATGTAGAATTGAACCCCAAGGATTTTAATGGGAATCTCAGTGGATGCCAATGTTATATTTATAGATGCATGTTCCAGTTAGTGTCTGTTCTGCTGCATAAGGTTTTACAGTAGAAAGTTAAGCATCAGTGACTTATATCAGTAACAAATATCAATAACTAACTACCCAGAAGAGAAACATGTAGACAGTCTTAGAAGGCTATGCTCACTGTGATCACTTGGATGATCTATGGTGCTCTCTTCCACTAGGATGATTCTATTAGAAGCTGGCTAGCAAGCTTGAAACGTGATTTGATGCGATTACTGAAGCATCCCTCTACAGTACAGCCTCATCACTCGTCTGCTTTGGAACAAAGTACAAGTGTTTCCAGAAAGCACTGTTCTTTGGAGCGTTGCTTCTGCAAAGTCGTGGTTCCTCCACTGAAACTCTGAAGAAAATATTTTTTTCTGAATAAGCAGGCAAAGATTTCAGGTCTCCATCACATTCTCTTCTTGTTATGTGCTAACACTGATGCCCCAAACAGAAGAGAAGTCTTCTAAGAAGAGGGAGGGAACTTTGTGAAAGTTACTATTTTGCTATTGTGTGTGTTTCTGTAGTATCTTGATGGGAACACCAAATGGTTTTCCATGAGGACAATGGTAGGTTTAAGCATCCAGCTGCTGTTTAATTTCATCTGAGAATCATGGCTGTGCAGTTCAGAACTTTGACTTTGTTGGAAATATTTCAGAGCACTGCTGATTCTATTGTCCTGTTTGTGTGAATCAGCCCTAATTTAGAGAATGGGTAGTTTGGCATCGGGTCTTTTATTTGTGTTGGAGTCACATGGAGAGTTAATTGTGGTAGGTTAATGATACGTCTGTTTACTAGTAAATGAAAGATTTCAAAGGGTGGAACAGGGAGGAACGTTTGATCTTCGCCTGTGTGTGCTGTTAAATGTTGCCCAATACTCAGTACAACGAAACTATACTGTGAAGTACAGCCCCCTAAATTTTGTTTCCTCTTTTTCAGTGCAGAGGATATTAATGCTTGGGCACATGTTTGAAACATTTATGGAACAGCATGAAAGCTCATTCTCATGGTCAGCTGTTAAACATTTGAATATATGGCTTGTGTAATGCCAGGCAAGTATTCTCATTAGTTAGTTGGCTAGAAAATAATGTTCATCATTACAGAAGTGAAGTATCTTCTACCTGCACAATAATTGTGTACGCAATTCGTACTTGATTGCATTTCTACAAAATAGCTGCTAAAATACACAGTGTATTACTATTACTACAATGTGAAATCTGTGCTTAGTTAGGTTATTATTGTGTATAAGAAGTTTTAAGTGTTTTTTAAATCAGGTTCATTATAATAATATTTTCACTTTTATGTTTTTTATTACTAATATCTGTTCAGCTAGTATTAAATTAATTCTTCATAACCAATGGTATAAAAAAGATTAAAAAAAAAAATGGAATCTAGAGAAATAGTGAATAAACCAGTCTTGTCATATGACTGTGATTCACAATCTGTAAAATGAGTGCCTGTTTTTCATGGGCTCTCCCTCTACTTTCAAGGTTGTACTGTATGTTTTAATGTAATTAATGAATTCTTGAGGAGATTAAAACTCTGGTGGTAGATCTCAACAGATATGGTATGAGCTGTTGAGTGTACACTCAAATTGTGGAGCTTGATAGATTTGGTGTACAGTGAGGTGCTTTATCAAAGCGTTGTGAATGTAGTGACTTTTGGATGCAATCTCAAGGATTTGCATTCAACATAATTTAATAGACGTGAACAACTAAACTAATAAATACTCCATGCCTTGCCATTGCACAAGGGAATAGATTCAAAGGCAATCTTGAAGAGTATGTACTTTTTAAATTTAAGTATTTAAATTTAAATGTTGTTTGCTAATGTTTTTGTTTTCTAAAGAACACAAAGAGAACTTTGTGCATAAGTGGAAATGGCTTTGAAATGATGTTCCCATTTCATAGCTACTTCAAGTTGCTGTTGACAGTAGCTGGCAAGCTATGTAATCAAACCAGGAAGACAAATGTTGAAGGAAATTTAACTTGACTTGCCATACATCTAAGTCAACAAGATAAAATAGGCTTAGAGCAATTTGGAGCCAAACTGAGTTTTATGTGTGTTTGTACATGATGTATCTCACATCATTGCTGTGAGTTAGAATAGATGGTCTTTGGTTGTTGCAGTACATATGTGTCCACATGGACTTACTAAGAACTTTCTGTTACAGTTTGTGCACAGGTGGATATGGATATAAGTGAATAACAGGACTTAGGTGAAGTACAGGTTGATGCAAAAATCACATTGAAATTTGTGAAGTATCATCCACTTGATGCACAAAGGGTAAAGTCACATGAAAAGTTATGTATGAGTAGTCCTGTGATGTTTGAGCTGTTAAGGTAACTAAATCATTAGTCTTTTAGCAAATTTTTAGATCACAGAATGGCCTGGGTTGGAAGGGACCTCGAGGGTCATGCATCTCCAACCCTCCTGCCACATGCAGGGCCACCAACATCCATAGTTAATACTAGACCAGGCTGCCCCGGGCCCCATCCAACCTGGCCTTGAACACCTCTAGGGATGGGGCATCCACAGCCTCCCTGTTCCAGCACCTCACCACTCGTAGTAAAGAACTTCCTTCTGACATCCAACCTAAATCTTCCTTCCCTCAACTTAAAACCCTTGTTCCCATGTTTTTTTACCCTTGTAAAAAAAATTTACCCTTGTTCCCATGAGATCACCTCATGGGAAGACATTTTTAAAGTTACTTAACCAAGGGGGAAGTCTCCCACTTAACTTCCTGTACAGTGTCCATGATGTCTGTCCTGGTAATTCCGTGTATTGCATCATTTATTACTTTGAGACGTATAGTTGTATCCATCTCAGCAAACTTCTGAGATTGTCTATATGCCTACTAGATTCCTTTCTTTGAAGTTGGTGTCATTGTCCATCTCTGCCCCTTTTTGGAAAATCCCCATTGCAAATTAGTGCTTTCATTTTCTAATTTAATCTAGACACCTGTCTGATCTCTGCTGACCATGGGCTGTGGTGTCTGACTACTAGCAGCACGTGAGGCTGAGATAATTGAAAACACTCTGCAGGTCATGTTGAGAATGCCGGAGCAAATGTCAGTAAATATCAAGAGGAGAGATTCTGATGATTAGTTCATGACTTGAGAGTGGAAGTTCTGAGACTGGTAGCGGTTAGAAGGCATTAGAATCACTCACCTACAGTGTGAAAGGGGAGGAGGCATGACTTAGGGTCTGTTTACTCTATCTCCTTTTCTGTGACTTGATGCATATTTTATTACATGCAGTGAACAGCCTCTTCATTTGGCTGGGGAGGAGGTATGAATTTGCTCCATCCTGTGTGCTGCTGTTTTTTTTTTTTCCTACCCAGTTTCACACGTTTGGTTTTATTCTACTTTGGGGTGAAGCAGTGAAGTTTGCTGAAATGTAGGATATTTTAATGTGGTGGAGAAAGTCTTGCTAACTGCTTGAGTACAGGAGTGTGGTTTGTTCCAGCCATAATGATATGATCTATTTTGCTGTAAATATTGTCTTTTTCTAGATAGATTTATAGTGCTTTAGAGCTCCTTGTGGGAAGGTGACTTGATGTATTGCAGTGCGTAACACATTTTACACCTCATCAGGCTCTTGAAAACTTTCATGCCAAAATTGGTGTTATTCAATGCTAGTGTTAACTGTCCAGCCATTTCAGGTATTCTTTTTGCCCTGGATGTTCTGGAGGGAAAGCGATTATTTATTTATTTTCATTTTTTCTTTTTTTTCCCCCCAACCTCTTAGCAAAACTAGACTGATAACAAAATGTTTTCTGCTTTTCTAATGAAATGTAATTCACAAAGTGTATTAGGAGCTTGTACATTTGTTCTCTGAGTTTGTATCACATAACAATATCCTATTGGGATTGAGTCTCTATTCAAGGATGTGGGTTGAAAAGATTATTGCAGAATGAAAAAGCAGAAACAAAGAGTACGTCTGGAAAAAACAGAATACTGAGAACTTGAAGTTGTGTTAGTGACAGTCTGCATCACATGCATGTCCTCAATTTTCAACAAGTGATGTAAAGAGTATTGCCTCAGTATGTCTGATAACTAAGAGTCGGATTGCAGGAATTGAGGCATGTCTTGTTCATAATCCAGAATATCTGTTAGTAAGTAGTTTCTGAAGGGATCATTCAGGTGCTTTGCATTAGCACTGTATGTACAGACTTGCCTAACATCATTTCTATGACTGGCGTGAGCACAAGTCTTTGAACAAAGCTACTTTCAATTCAAATAAATAAATAAAATCCTCAGTTTGGTGGCAAAAAAAGAAAAGGCATAACGTCATACAACTGATTTATCAGAGATGTGGAGATGAGAATGGAAGTTAAACATCAGTTTTGTACCCATGGCAATCAGATCAAGATTTTGCATTCCATGTTTTTTCAGCAAAGTGGTGTTGAAGTCCAGTCCCCAAAAATGGGGCATGCCCAGTCCATCCGTGTAAGTTACACTGGATTTACAGTTTGAATGGCAATAAAGCTCCTGAATTCAGGTAGAGATGATTGATGTCTGTCTGTATCCAGTTTCTAAACATCCAGAAATATACTGAATAAGCAGTGTTAAATGTTTTCTGTTTATTTCTGTAGGATTTGTTTGACCCGCGTTGTGCTTTACTACAGTGAAGAATATTTTTCGCTTCAAGACACTTTGCATTGAAGGATCATGGTAGACAGTTTAATAGTTTCTTTGAGGTAAGTGATGCAGCAAAACATTTCAAGTCTGATTTAATATGTTCCTAACAAGCTGCAGAAAATACCAATTTAACATACCAGTTCAACCATCTCTTACTTCTGTATTATAAGTGTTTGAATAATAGGAGAATAAATAACAATTCTGTCCAAAGAATAAATAATCAAGCACGTGCATTCCAGGCATGGTATTCTTTGGTGATGGTAAGAAAAAAAAAAGCTCTCAGTATTTGTTTCTGCTTAGAGTGTCTGTTGGTATGTGCCATTGTTTTAGGATACTTTACTGGAAGGTTCCTTCTTTTTTTTTGGTTGATGACGCTGTGTCATCACAGTCACTGGTTTTAAATAATAGATTTGCATGTTTTAGTACCTATGCTGCCACTCAGTCTGAGATTCATATTAATCATTCCAGAAACAGCTTGCCAGTGGGTAATGTGGTAAATACCTTTCGAGTAGTTTTCCTGACAAGGGGAACACTCAGCTTTTATTAAGCTGATCTGTTCAGTTCCTTCCATAGTTGGGCAAGCATGTTAGGAGGAAGCAGGCAGCTGTGAGGCTACAGGAACAACAATTCCTGCTCAGAATGACAGCTGAACCACATACTCTTTTGTTTGTACAGAGATACTGTCATTTACACCTCCGATCCAAAGTTCCTTCTTGTGAATTTCAGACACCAATCTTTGAATTCTGGTACCCTCCTAATATTCCAGGAAAGATTCCACAAAAGGAATTAGAGCTAGTATAACTTTTCCCCTTCCAGCTAAAAAGAAATTGGTATTGCCAGTAAAAGAAAGTGAGCATGTTTGCTCTTAGAGATAATGCTGTACAACTTGTGTAGATCCCTGACTGTGTCTTGAACTAGCTGCTTGTCTACAAATAGCATCATCACTGTGAGAGCATGGGCTCTATGAGCAAGGTTCTTACTCAGAAACCCGAGTGAAGCAGCCATCAGTCAGCTGGGCCTGTCAGCCTCTGAGCTCTGTCTGCTCAGTACCTCCATGTGAATACTTGTCAATTTTGAGAACAGTTAGGAGATGGAGCATTTGGAAAATAAATGTGCACATCAACTAAAGACAGACATGGTGTTGTTGTTTTGTAGTTTGGAGGTCTGAGTTCTGTTCTACCTTTGATTTCAGGTGTGTTTAACAAATCAGCTTCTTCATTTGTATGCCCTCCTTCTGTCCACTACTGCCTTATTCAGCCTTGCTCCAAGCCACGTGTCTGGGCTCTTACTGTAGTTCCTTTACAGTGTCTTGCACTTTTACCTGCCTCCTTTGGCTTTATCACAAACGATAGCTACATATAATGAAATACTGCATTTTAATGGGCCTTTAAATTGTTTTCCTTTTTTTTCTTCTAAATTTATGTGGCAGTAAGGAATGATTTTTTTTTTCCTTTAAATGTTTTTTTTTTTCTTTGAGAGCAGCATAGACTATGGTGATGAAGTGATGAAAGGCCATATGCAATCAATACTTACTTAACAGTTCCTTTTGCAGTTTGTTACCAAGAACTCTAGCAAACAGAAAACTCAAGAAAAACATTCTCCCAGGTAGAAGAATGTATGTATTTGTACAAATGAAATGCTTAGTATAAAAAGCTGGTTTTGCATAGTAGGTCTGTCTTTGAAAATACCTGAAACAATGTGAAATGTTTAAAGGATTACTGCATAGCGAGCAAAGGAAGGGACTGTGAGTAGGAAGCACAGCTGGATTTTGTCTGGTCCATTAGTCTGCAGATGGATTTTGTGTCCAAATCCATCAGTTTTATTTCTGCATTGAAATTCAGCAGCTTTTTCCTTCATGGAGGGTCCAAAGGATTCTCTTTGTAAACTGAGAACTCAAACTCCTGGTAGAGGTGAAGATAACTTAATTCTCACTCTCTCTTACCTTTCTGTATTTCCAATGAAGGACTTGCTGGAAGGAGGGAAACCAGTCCTCAGCTCAAACTTAGCAAACAAAAGACTGAGCTAACTGAACCCAACTTGCAGTGGGCTCTGCGGAGTCGTTATGGTGGTGAGGCTTGACAGAGCAAAGTTTGTTTGGGCTTGGTTCCCATTATGACTCCTTTCAGATTGAAGATGTGGGGACTGGGGTGATGTTTGGCTGCTTATCCTGAGTCTCCAGTGAGCTGTGTCTGCTACTTTCCATCTTTTTTGCCCATTAGGCTATTCAATTTTAACAAGTGTTAGGCAGCTGGGAAGGAACCTATGTTCTACAAAATCATGGAGGTTCTTTACATGTTTCCTGTGCTGGAGGTGGTGTTCATCTGCAAAATGAGGAGCCACAGTTAGAAACAGACTCAGTCCACAGATGGCTGAACTCTTATTTAAACTCATGAAGCGTATCTCAATTTTGACACCAAGTGCTGTGGTGCAAAAGTATGTACTTAAAAAAAAATTATTTAAACATAATATTATGTGAAATATTGTTAATGGATTCTTCTTGGTGAACTTTTGCTATATAGGTAGACAAACATATGTATGTACCTACTGCTGCCTGCAGTCTAGTGAAGAGAATGTTAAAAGAATATTTCACACAGTTTATTGAGTCTCTTTTGCTTAGTAATGATATTCAAGTGTGTATCTAAGTTCTTGCAATGTCAAGTCCTCTATTAGGCTTTAGGTAATTTGGATTAGTGGTAATAATGTATTCTGTTTCCCTATTTGCTTTTTCAGACTTCTCAGTTCACTAGCAGTGCTGGGATTTCAGTTTGTCATCCCACAGCCTTCAATTGAACACAGAAAGGTAAGCATTAGTAATATTCAGATTTTGTGTACTTAAAGGTAAACATTAGAGTAAGCAGCATAAAGCAATGTAATTGGGGTGAAGTTCTTGGAACATTATGGCTTTTGTGTGTATGCTTTTACATTAATATATACTTTTTTAAAAGAGCCCCATCACAGTTAATCAGGTGAGTGCTATAAACAGACAGGAATGTATAGAGTGTTGTAGGTCATATGTATAGCATTGACAGCTTATTCAAGTTTTGGACCATTTCCATTTCCATCGTGTAAGATGAAGATGAGAAGAATTCACATCAGAGAGAGCAGTGCTCAGTGGAGTGGTTAGCAGAAGCGTCTAGTTGCTCCTAGGTAGCACGTTCTCTTACCAAAACGTAGATGTCTGAAACAGATATTGGACACCAGTCGTATTCAGATGTTAGACTGAAATTACTGAAGACAAGCTGGAAGCTGCTTAACTGTTTGCTTGTCCACTTGTGAAAAATTCACATGCTTGCCTCAGACGTACAGCCAACACAGAGAGGATCCTTCCATCCTTCTCAGCATTAGTGGGGCCTCGGCTGGGAAACTTAATTTAGATTTTTTGCGTTGCTTTGTAGAAAAAAAAGTGAATAATTTGGAGAGAAACAGAGGGCAGCAGTGATTATCCTTGGGAAGTTTTAAAATGTTACCTCTGAGGGAAGTTTGAATGAATTTGGGTTGTTTAGTCTGAAGAGAAGACTGCAGGAGGAAGGCAGACATAATCTCCAGATACTTATGAGTGCTAAAGAGAGAACTGTTCTTTATTTCTGCAGTGAAGTAGATTAGAAGAAAGGGATTTAAATTGGCGAGGGAAATGTGATTTTGGCTATTAGAAAAAAATTTCTTATGGCAAGGATGTAAAGAAGGGTAGATCACACTTACTGGGAAACTTCTAGCATTTCTGTGATGGAGGTCTTTGTGAATGTGCTGGACAAAGGTTTGTAAGGAGTGAAGTGTGGGTATTGCTCATTTTGCCAGGTACTCCAGGAGCAAACCCTTCGAGTACTCTTCTGACTCTGTGTAGTCTGATCTATATCACCTCTTAATTAATACTCAAGCCCAATAAAAAAATTGATAAAGATATAAAATATATCTTGCTTTTAAAATAATTTTTAAATAATGTACAATATGTATATTTTTAAACTGTACTTAGAAAAGATAAAATGCAAGTTTTCCTTTATGTTTTTATATGCATATGCCAGTATATTTAGTGCAAAAATTGTTTTGACAGCAGTTTCATTGATACCATGTAAAAACCTGAAAGTATCTGATGATCATAGTCTAAGAACACAACTGCCAATTGTAATACAACTCAAATGAGGTCCAGACTGCAGCTACCCAGGTGCAGCATTCTAAACCTGAGTCCAGTGTGGTGCTTTTCGCTATTTCTGATCTCTCTGATTTTGCTGTGCAGTTGAGATGGTCGTTTTTTGCTGCTGCTGTTTTGTAACACTGACAGTGAAGTGCTGGTGCAATCCAGCTTCCACATGGCCGCAGGGGGAAAAATTAATGACTAAAATAGAGTGAGTCAGAGAAACAATGGCTTCATTCTGTGAAGCTCTGGAATTACTTTTGATCAAACCAGATTCTTTGTTTTCAGTTGAGTTAGAAATGCCTTGGGTTTTAACTAGCACAGGCCTCTGTACTAGTTAAAGGAACCAAAGGCATGGCATTAAGGGGCATGGCAAGCACCTTGGTCATGCTCTTTGTACTGAAAACAAGAGAGGCAGAAGTTGCCTAGTGATGATCACAGGTTCCGAGGCTGCTTTTCTCAGCAGCTACTTCAGTACATGTTTCTGGTGTGAATTCTCAGCTTTATAGCGCTGCAAGTCATTCCTTTTCCTTTTGTGTAGTAACTTGGATGCATGTGTACTGCCATCCCCAGCCATCATCTCCTGTGTATTTCTGCACAGATCTCTGCTCTTTGGCACAACTCCTTCTATGTGAATGGAGATTGATCTCATGGGCAGAAAGGAAGAGAAAGAGGGAAGGACTTAGGGAACAGGAAGTCATTCTAACGATGTAGTAAACAGCACGGTGTTATTTGATGGCGTTAGTATATACACTTAGAGGATACAGTGTATGTAAACTGAGAAACCAGATCTGGCTTGTAAGAAAACAGTAGTTCGTACCCCAATCCTTATTTTGTATTTATTTTTAAGCATGCATTTAGGATTGATGCTTGAACATGTAGTGTTGGAGAGTGGATTCTGTGTTGTGCACCCTTCATACAGTTATTTTATGCTATGAAGGCCGTGGTCAAGGAAATAAGAAACTGGATTTGGGTATTTGGCTGAATAGCTCATTAAATATTTCCAAATAGGCCATATTTTTATTTCTTACACTAAAACTTTTGGGAAAATGAAATAAAAATCAGGACAATTCCCAAAGCAGCAGATTGAAATCCGTTATAACTGTCTCTGGACACCCACAATTGAGCTGAGGTTTTGCTTTTTTATGACTTGAAAATACTTAAAAACACTGTTTTGTGTTTGTTTCAAAATCTTGCTGTATTTTGATCTTTTGTTTCTTATTTTCTTTGGAATCTATTAGTGTTTAAAGTCATGCTAGTTTGGGAGCAGCTGACATAATGTAGATATTGAGCAAAAATCTGTTCGCAGTTTATAAACTAATGTGAGAGTTTTAATTTAGCTTTAGTAGATTACAACGAGTTAATGTATCTTTTAGCTTCTCTTGAGTAAGTCGCCTAAGTCTAGGACTTCAAAAGGGCATGAAGAACAGAGCTAATCTTATCAAACAGGATTTAAAAACAAAGAATTAAAACCATATTATTATTATATTTTTTTTTTTTAAAGGAAACTTCATACAAGTTCTGGAAGGGCTGAGCTCAGCAGGTTGCTTTCCACAGACACACGCACAAGTCCATTTCTGGCATGAAAGCCTGGGGACTGTTAGATAGAAGAGCCAAATTACTTGCGTAGTAGGGAGGTGCAGATAGTGGAATTAAGACTTGGGGGAATGACAACAGCAACTGGAAAAGTTCTTATTTTTCTCATTTGCAGTTGATTCTGTAACTCCTCAGGATACTCCCCTCTGACTAAATCCAATACTTTTCCATCTCATAGAATCATAGAATGGCTTGGGTTGGAAGGGATGTTGACGGCCATCCAGTCCCAACCCTCTGCTTTGGGATGATTCCACCCACCAGGTCAGCTGCTAGGTCCCTGTCCAATCTGGCATTGAATACTGCCATGGATGGAGCATCCACAGCTTCTCTGGGCAGCCTGTGCCACTGCCTCACTGCCCTGGGATAGCGAAGAATTTATTGCTTATATTTTGTCTATATCCAAATCTACCAGTTTAAAACTATTCACCCTTGTACTATCAAATTTGGTTCCTCTTCTGTTATAACTCTTTGGAAACTTAAGCTTGGCTAGGAGGTTGAAGCTAGTAAGAAGATACTTTTGGGGGATAATATTTGGGCAATGTTTCTTTTTTTTTTTGTTTTTTTTTATTTTCATAAAATTTTGGAATGTAGTTGTGGAAGCTTGCTTGCCATGAAGATGGAATTGACGAATATAGAATTTCTAGTTTCAGAAATACCTAATACACTGACTTTTGTATAGAAATAAGGTTTTTTTTTGTCTGTATTTACTTCAAACAATGCTGTCTTTCATTTGTGCATCGCATAAATATCTGAAAACAAAGATTCTCTATTTATTCACTCTATTTATTTCCTGCAGCTGAGCTCATCATTATGGGTCTATTTGTTAGTCTTATCTCTAAATAACACAGGTTTAGACAGCAATACAAATATTTTAAACATGATATGTTCAACAGATAGGTAGAAACAGACTTTACTGTGCAGAAGATGTATGTGGTTTCTTATATACAAGGGTTATAGTTTGGTCAGTAGTTTCTGGCAGGTCAGGTGTTTTCAATATCTAACTTTTTCATTCATAGAATGTAATTTGTAAGTACCAACTTTATGAGGACAGAGAATTCATTGGCAAAAAAGGAGGGAATGTTGCATGAAAATGATCACCATTCGTATTTAAAGTTGGACTAGCCGTCTCTAACTGCTTAAATCAAAGTCTTTTTAATATTTGGGCAATCAGCTTCCCTTATCCATCAGTACTGGACATATGAACTGCCCTCCTGTGCAGTCTCTATTCTCCCCCATGCTGAATTTATTCAATAAATACTATTTAACCTTTACTATAAGTGACATGCTGTGATGAACAAAAGGTTAAACCGTGAAACATAACAGTCCTCTTCCCAGACAAACAGTGAAGACTGTATTCACAGTTTTTTCAGAAAATCATCCCTGGGTTGATTGTTAATTAATCTTAAATTGCTGTATTGACAGTAAGTTGTAATAAAATGGGTAATGTACACAGTAGTAAAGTTTGTCTAAATACAATTTCTAATGTAAATGTTGCTTTGCTTTTAACATCTTGCTCTGTTAAAACATTAAGTATTAGCGTTGAAGCAATGGAGTTGCTTTGAATTTTTATGCATATCTTCTTGTCACCCACTTGGATAGTACTACAGACTTTAATGAAAGTGCAGTACATCATTGATCTATGGAAGAGATGTCAAGGTTTTCTTTTACAAGCCTTTCACTGGGGCACTGTAATATTGTTGAAGTACTTTGAGTCTGTTTTTTTAATGTGATTTCTTTATCTCTTTGCTGGACATAAGAAATTATCTCTTTCTGTTGAACATGCAATAGTTACTATGAAGGTCAGCAAGTGGATGTGACTCCCTCCAAAATGTACTCCTACAAAAAGCATCTTAAGATGAATATGCTTTCAGAAGAATTTTGTTAGGGCTATAATTTTAGAATAACGTTTAAGAACAAGCATAGTGAAATACAGAAATAAGAAATTACAGAAATGAGTTCCTATTCCATGCTACAGACTCACAGATGCAGGGAAGTTTCTTTTGTGCACAGCTGAGACTGCACTGAGGCCCCTCTGTCAGGCTGTGGTAGGCTGGGCAGGCAGTGATGCTCCACCAGTTTGCTGCAGCTGAAGGCAGAGGAATGCAGTAAGACAGCACCTTGCCTGGTGGGTTATTCCTGCAGCTTGTCTTGTGCTGTCTCAGGTGTTTGCTGGAATCCTCTGCAAATTGATTTATCTCACCAACCTCTTTCTATGAGAGAGTAGATGGCAGGGTGGGTGCTTTTTCTTTTTTTTCTTTCCTTTTTTGCAATTGCAATCAGATATGCTTGTTGGAGGGTCCTCAGTGCTAATTTGGGAGAAGTAAGGAATAGGTGCAGGAGAGGACGCTGGGAGAAAAGAGAAGAACACAGGGAGGGGTAAGATGAGCAAGATCCCTTTGCTTGGGCATGGTGAGCTGTGAGATAAATTCAGTTACCTGTGGAAATGTAGCCTGAGCTACGTAATGGCTAAATCCCATCAGTACTCAAATAGAAGTTAGTTTCTAGAGGGAATTTCTGTAGTTAGCATCTGCTTCAAAGCAGTTTTCCTTTCTGTACTTCCTCAGTTTTTGGAGTGCTTCAGTTTATCCATTTTGTTTGGAGGCTTAGGGGTTGATACGTTTTGTTTATTCTCAGTAAGCATTCGTGTTACTTGCCCTACGAGTCATCTCAGTCAGTTTTCTTTTTTCTTAAATCCACCACATAATGGTACTACGTTAGTTGAAGTGGCAGAATACAAGGCTCAGGAACTTATCAGAGCTTCTCTTAAATCACTGTTCCCTTAACTGACAGTGGATATCTGCTTTCCCTTTGCTTCAGGACAATAAAAGATAATGAAAAATAATGTCTCTCTTCTGCTTGCCTTTTCCTGTGCCCCTATGTAGAGTTCTAAAACTGCTTAACATCTACATTTGTATGGCTGCATAGGCCTTTTTCTGGGCAATCATGTACCTCCCTGAAGCTTTTCCTATGAACGTTTTTATCTGTGACAAGTAAAATGAGACACTTAAAGGAACTCCAGCAGGTTCTTGGATTCATTGGCCATCGTACTTTGAGGGGTGAAAGCGAGGATGCTAATTTTGGTCTCACTTCCTCTGTCTGAAGAATCCAATAAATAGGTTGTTTATTTCTTCTTATCCTTCTTTCTTTCATCTTTGTTTTCCATGGCAATTCACTTACTGGTTCCATTACACTGCACTGCTGCAAAGGCTTAAGGTATTAGGGATGGTTCCTTCTGGTGGGAAAATGAAGATCAAGTGTGAACATAGAGGGAGAGTATGTAGGGTGGCTGATAACACTGTATGTTATTTCAGATAGGAAGTTGTTTATTAATTCTGATAACTATATCAATTTTAAGATTCATATAGGAAATTCTATATATGTGATCCTACACCTGCTTTTATATTGTTATAGTGACAGTGAATGGCAGTGTTTCTTAATGTCTTTTGTTTCTTTTAGTCTCCTACACCCTATAAAAGTCACCATTCTGCTACCTGAAAAGGATACAGCTGCCTAATATTTCTGAATGCACTATAATAAAGTAAAACGTGAAGCATGAAGTTAGTCTGCTATATCCTTGAAACACTAGGGGAAACTGGAGTTAGACAAAGTGCTTAATATTTAAGCTTGGATTTTGGCCAAGACAGCAGAGCTAATGCCTCTTGGTTCTAAGGATTGCCATGGGATCTCCACCACAGCTGCTCACCACCTTGTTTTTACCTGTCCTGAGAAGTGGGAGCATGCTAACAGAATGCTGTGTGTGATTTTTCCTTGAAACTCAGGTAGGGTGAAGCTCCATCATGAGGTTCACAGAGTGAAATCTATAGCCTTGCAAGCTGCCAGCCAACCCATGCAAAGCCCACAGCATTTCTGTGGTTCTGTCCTGCTGGGCTGCATGCACTGCATAGGGTTTTGCTAGGGCAGCTATGCATGCTGGCGTGTGCGGCTGCTGTGTGCGTGCTGCTTAACAAGTGTTTGCTTGTGCCTCTCATTTCTTTGTAATTTGGTTTGTTCGTAAGATAACTGTTGAGTTATTGTTACTGGTATATTTTGTTCACACCAGCTCCATAATTCTGAGGTGTAGTTTGTATTTCTCTTGTATTTATTTACAGGACAACATATCCATATGCCTTCAGCACATATATATAATGCTTAACATTAGCTGTATAGATATACATGCTCTCAGGCTCATTGAACCCTGAGTAAAATAAAGCCTTTCTAGCTAATGGCATTCATGTTCTAACTAGTGATTATTAGGAAACAGGAGGTGATTTAGACTGTACAAAAGTTTCCTTTAAATTTAGCCTTGTAATGCAACAGAGTGTCTTTGAACAACAGCTGAAAGAAGTTTCCTGCTATCTCCTGAGTCGTTACTAATTCCCTGCCCTTCTCCTTGTGAGTTAAAATGCTTAGGTAATGGCATTCTTCCTGCTGGAGAGGGAGGCAGAACAAGGATACATTATTTTGTGCAAGTATACTCTTAGAAAAACCAAGGGCAATGGTTTCATTATTTTTAACCTGCTTCACAATTGAACTCTGAAAAATAGTTTTTTCCTTAAAAGCACAGGTTCCTTAAAGCTGGAGCATTGGGGTCTTAGAGCTTGTTCTGTTTCTTTGGGAAAAATGAAAGGGACTTTTCTTCAGTTGGATTTCAGAGCAGGTGAACGTGCAAGGTGATAGATCAGTGCCTCATATTTTTAAATTTTGTGTCAGGGCGATATTTAATGCTGGTGTTGTCACCGGCTTTAGAGAGCAATGATGAAGATGAGAAGCTTTATGGATTCTCAGATTAATTCTTCTGCTCGGAGATACTGCTTTCTATTTAATGGCAGCTTGTCCACTTCTGCAGCATTGGGCAGATGACTCACTGAGAGTCCCTGGGAGGTGTTATGTCACTCACTGGGTACGTAAGTCCATGTCTGTACCACGTTTGGATCCCAAAGAATTTTGTAAGTTGTAGAAGTACAGTAGAGTGGTGATAGCTTTGTCACAGCTAAAGATGATTGACCTGAGCTTGTAGTGCAGTGAGTGACTTAGATCACATGTGATAATCAGTGATGAGGAAATAGCTTATTAAAATAAAGAAGCCACATCTCTGGTATAGTGAAGTCCTGATGCTTATCATCTTTGTTACTGTAAACCAGAAGCAATCCCAGTGCAGATAAGGGGTCATTATATGCAGCTACTGGAAGGGAGGAGTGATCTATCTGTTAGCCTGCAGGTACTTACTGGTCTCACAGCAAGAAAGAACCCTCTGCCCCAGAACAGTAAGCTCGTGGAATGCAGTGGGGGTGGTCTTGGTGTGAAAAAAGTTATCCAAACTTGGAGGAAGCTTCAAACTCTGGCACACAAACTGTTCTGAGTTTGTTCAGAGCTGTTTACTTTCTAGATTATTTAAATAATGTTAAAGTCTCTTCAGATGTGGTCTAAGTTGGTTGAGGGGCCAGCTAAGCTTTGCAGGCATTGTAACTCTCCTCAGTGATTTGTGAATACAAAGGTCTTCTATTTCCAGGTTTTTTAGCCCTTTAATCTTCACAGGCACAGATGTTCAGACAGAGTTTTTATACAAAGAGCAGAAACCCAAATCATTTAAGCTGGTAGTATTTACACTTACTGCAAAATTCAAACGGTTTACTACATCTTTGATTAAAGGTTTCCAAAATGCAGTGAAAGATTAAAATAGCAGAGCTCACTAACTAGGCGGACATATACTCATTGTGTCATATTTTGTTTGGCCTCTGCTCCATTTTTCTGCCAGCCTGGAGAGATCTGAGAAGTTGTTAACTACAGGTTTTGGGGTTTTTTTGGTAGATAATTTTTTATCAAACCACCAGTGTTGCACGTGTTTCTTGTAAAAAGCATTTAAAATATTGCTATTCCAAATGAATGACTATAAAGTGGACCGTAAAGACTTTCTGCTGGGAAATTATCGAGGCTGTATAGGAATGGTCTGTATTGGAAAGCAGCTGAACTAATGTTGAAGAAATATTCCTTTAAGATGCTTAGACTGGTGAAAGAATTAAACCAGTTCCATAGATGTGTTTACAATGCTGGCAGGGAAATACTATAATGTTACACTTGAATAGGCTCTAAATCTAAACTATAATTTCCTCAGTCCATTCAAAATTTGGCATGCTTTGCTCTGAACTGTATTTCAGTTCTAGTTTCTATAAGTCAGCCTGCTTTTGTTTTTACACTCCTGAGATTTTTAAAAGGACAGAGACTTTATTTTCTTTTGTGAAAGACCATCAGTGATAGAATGAGCTGTAAATATTTGTGAAGAGTAGTGTATTCATCTCATCCTGAATATGACATGCAGATTTTTTAGTAACAAATATTGAAAAATAACGTACTGTTATACCAGCATATAATAATGATGGCAATGGTTTGGTGTCACAGCATGGGTTAACAGGTATATGAAGAGGATCTCCGGAAGGGACAACTCCAAAATGCTTCAACTCAGAGGAATATTTGCAGAATTAGGGCTCTTTGCTCTGAGAAGCAAAGGTCAAGGCAAGTAAGATAGATAATTTGCATGTATTTTTAAAAAAGGCATACTGGCTTCTATTAATTCTGCCTTGCATCCAGCACATGGGCATGAGTTTACTGAGTGAATACCATTGGTGTTCTGATCAGCTGACAAAATGTCCCTCTGGATACAATTACTTTGACTTTGGGTAATAAACTTCAGACTGAGTTCAGATGATCCCTTCCTTCTATGGTTGTGACATCACTGTAAGATGATGAATTAAAATCAACTCAGAAAAATGCACAGGATCAAATTTTACTCTGATACTGATTCATATTGGAGGAGATACATTTTTTTCTGTAAAGATTCTGTAGTCTTGAAGGACAGTACAGCAGTGCAGGATTATCATTTTCATAAAGAGGAATGTTATCAAAGCTGAGATTGTATTATTCAAATGATGTATTTGTCACTATTACAGTTCATGTTCCTCACAGAGGAAAACAAAAGGTGAATTCTGGTCCTCTGGATTTGCAGCTTAAGAGACTGACCATTAGGAGAAAGGCAACAATTGACAATTCCTACTTTTCTTTAATCATTAGAAGTTCTGTGTTGGAAACACAGCAAAAGGGCTAAATAGATCTTTAAAGGCAATTTGAATGAGAGTAGAATAGAGGCCTGGACAGCCCAAGTAAAGGAGGGGTTTTATGGGTTATGCAGAAAATGAGGCTTAAAAGCAAGGAGGGCAACGCTGACTAAAACTAGAGAAGAGCTGGACCCTTTCTGGATGGAGATGGAGAAAGTCAAGGAAGATAATGGTGGTGGCTGCTCTAGAGAATATTGAGTGGCAAAGGATAGCTTAATATAAAATCTAAGATCTCTTTTTGGCCACGAGGTTTGTGTTGCCTATCAAGTTTTACAAAGCCTCAGTGTCTGCAGTCATGTGGCTTACCTTTCTTTTCCATGATTGTCACGGATGTGCGATCCTCGCTGTTCTATAGATACCATAATAAAACCTTTACTTGAAAAGCTTTTAGAAAGAAAGAGCAATCATCAGAATTTTCAGTCTCCATGTTTTAAGTGTTGGGATATTAAACAGTAGAACAGGATCAGCCCATCTGATTGTATCTAGTGGTGTGTGTAGGTATATACCTAACTTCTTTTTTCCTCCAGTGGGCTTATTCACATTCAGATCAGACACATGTTTTAGTGGTGTGCTGGAATGGGGCATCAGTGACTGCATCAGTAGCAATCCTGCTGTATGAAATGAGCTCCAAATTTTTCAAATTAGTGGATGTTAGGGGAAAAACATAGTTAGGGATGTTGGGGATCACCTAATCTGAAACTAAACAATGCGCTGGTTTGCTGGATGAGGCATTGATGTTCAGTGTGACTACTGCACGTGTAATGCCTCTTCTTTATGTTAGAATTCTGGTTTCCTGTCATGCAGGTTAATGACCAAGGCAGTTCCTAGAAATACAGAAGCAGGGCTGACACCCTGTGCCAGGGCTCTTCATCATATCGCACTGCTGCAAGCATGTGTATGTTTGTAAAGTTTGGGTTTTCATTGTGCAATGATCTTTATGGTGATAATTTCTAAATTAAAGAGATTTAATTGATAGGAGTTAGTGCAAACGTAGAAATTGCAAGCGTTTGCATACCTTAAAGGTTGTTTAAGTTCTTCACTGCTGTACCCAGTGACAGTTACTACTTCTACTTAGAAACATTGTCCTACCAAATGATTGAAGAATGTACAGGAAAGAAAGGACTGTAATAATGGCATGAAAATAAGGGGAAAAATACATTGAATTAATAGAGCGAAATCCCTGGTGGCTGATTAACTTGTAGTCAACAGACATCTTTCTGATGGCGCTTGCAGTTGGAATGACTATTAGGTCACCTGAAGAAGGAACCACAGGAGCTACAGGAAAGTCAATGAGACAACGTAATTTTTTTCTCCCTATTGCAGTTTGTGTTTCTTTTAAAGAATTTGCTTTTGTGATTTAACTCTGCAAAGAAATTTCACTTTTACCCTCACTTGTCACAGCAAGGGCTTAAACTCTTCAGAAGCTGTGCTGTTCAGTGGGTTGTTTTTAAAGGGAGAGTGGATTTAAGAGTCAGCAATCTCAGGCTGTGGTACTTCTGAAGTATTCTGGAATACTTTAGCTGTCTCCCTTAGCTACCTGTAATTTCTTGGCTATACCCTAGGGCAGTGTGAGAATTCATTACCGGCTGCAATGTAACCTGCTAATCAGAGGACCAAAGCACAGGAAGTGACCTGTGAGGCCGGGCTGGAGCGGCTGTGGCTTGGTTGTTCCTGCTGGAGGTTTGGGCTGGCCTCCAATGCAGGGTACCAGGGTCTGCTCAGGTTCTATGCTTCATTTGCCTTTCTGCTAAGAAGTTCTTCCTGCTATCCAATTTGGAGCACCACTGCTGAAATTTAAACCCACTGTTCCTTGTCATAAATGTTATAGAACAATTTGCTGCTAAGAGAAAATAAACAGGTTTTGTTTTTGTTTTTGTTTTTTTGTTTGTCTGATTTAAACTGTTTGGAAGACTTATTGTGAGAAGAGAAACATGACTTGTCTGGAAGCACCGGGCTATTGGTTTTATGCTGTATTTGTATTACAGCTTTATTAATATGTAATGTACATATAAACTGTGAATATTCAGTGACAAAATCATAAACGGAAGAAACTAAGCTTTTCTAGTTGGTTATATTGTGAGCCAACGATGTTCTGCTATTGGATATAAATGCAAATATAACAGCCAGAAACCAGGCCCTTGTTGCATGTTATTCATAATCTTGACATTATGTGGTTACTAGGTTGTACAGGCTATTGGATTTAAAAGACTCGTGCCAAGTGGGGTACCCACGGAAAAACATAAATTAAATACAGAGACATCTGCTTCTGTTTTCATATAATATTGGTGAAATAGAGAACATATCACACTAATGCAGATGCTTTATATTATTCACAAGTTATAATTAAATGCAGTTTTTTCTGTGGTTGGTGATGAAAGAGTGAGAGCAACCTCAGAGTGGGGAAATGTTTCAGATTATGTAGACCGCAACTGACTCCTACACAGCAGCACCACAAACCCTCACTGCCTTGGCTTTGCTTATGATAATGGCGCATTCAGCAAACCACATTCCACCCAAGCCTGCCATGTTTATAGCTTGCTTATCAGTAGTTTGTGCAGGCTGGCACTTCAGGTAGAGCCTTCACGTGTTATCTGTGCCTGCAGGCCAAGTATGTAGATGTTAATCTTCTAGTACTGTGCAGCAGTGTTTGAGCCAAAATTATTAATGGAAGTTATATATTTAGGAGGTCGTTCTTCAATGCAGGGAGAAGTGACATACAGAGAGAAATGGCTGATTTTCCAGAGGTTATTTTGAGATAGTTAAACACTTGAGTAGGGCTGTATAGTTAGCTGTGGTTAGTGCTTTTTTTTGTCTGATAATTGAAATGATGGGTATGTGTGCTTTTTGGCACAAAGATTTGGAATATAAGTAAACTGCCGAAGGATGCTCATTTAAGGGAATGCTCTACACTTTAGTAATCTTGAGAATCACACTTTTGAAGCCTGCTTTCAATACTTGTGATTCAACCAGCTGGAGAAGGGAAACAACAGAACTGTGCATTTAATGCAAAATGACTGAGGCTGTCAGGAGTTCTTGGTGCATCTGGTCCCACTCCTGCCCCAGCAGGGCCACCTATAGCAGGGTGCCCAGGCCTGTGCCCAGGAAGCTTTTGGAGATCTCCAAGGAGAGGACTCCACAGCATCTGGGCAACCTGTGCCCTGCTCTGTCACCCGCACAGCACAGAAATGCTTTCTGGTGTGCAGACGGAACCTCCTGTGTTCCACTTTGATCCCATTGCCCCTTGCCCTGGCTCTGGGCACCACTGGAAAGAGCCTGGCTCTATTCTTATTCCTAATAGTTCATTCCTGTATCCAGAACAAAAAGCTCTTCTTTTGGGGGCTTTTCTTTGTTTCCCTTTCCCTATGCTGCTGCATGGTGAGCATGGCTAAGTAGAACACTTGAGACGAGCAATTTGTCTTGTCTGTCTTTGTATTGAATTTGATAGGAATTTCTGTGAATGTAGGGGTGTACTTACCTTGCTAAATAAATATTTTCCTTGAAGTATTCTTGAAAGAGCATTAATATCAGAGGTGGAATGGGAGTGGTTTAAGAGTTAACTATTGCAGCATTTTTGGCTGATTGGCAATCGGTTTATTCTCTTACGTTTTAGTTTTCCTAAAAAGTTTCATGAGGTGGCACTTCCTGAAATATTATTGCAGTTTGAGATTTCCAGCAGCAATTTCCATTGTTCAGATGTCAGAATGGGAGAGAGCAGTCAGTATTTGTTACCTGAGTTGTCACCAGAAGTTAATAGTGTAACGGTTTTCAGTTTCCAAGCTTCATGCAGTGTTTTCCAATGCTGAGGACTAAAAAGAATCTGTTTCAATCCAGCTAGTCCAAAACCAAACAACTTTTCATCCAAGTGGGTGATAGCTGTAGACCGGAGCTAGAAGAATAGGCAGCTGATGCATAACTCAAGTCACACAGTAGTTCAGTTCCACTGTGTGACTTCGGAGTGAATGGCTTAGAAAAGGACTTTAGCATCACCTTCATCACCTTTGTATTGTAGTGTGAGCTCTTGTCAATCTGTTGTATCTACAGGTTCCCCAGAGGATAGAAGAGCAAAGAGATGCATCTGAAGATAGCGGTGCGGGAATCCCAGGCATGTGGGGCAGCTGGGGCCCCTGGTCTGCCTGTTCCAGGAGCTGCAGCGGCGGTGTGATGGAGCAAACGAGGCCGTGCCTCCCGGCGTACTACCGTGAAAGGGGCTACCAGAGGCCGGGGCGGCCATATGCGGCCTCGGAGAGAACTCTTGCTCACCAGAGCTCCCGCCATCAGGACTCACTGTCTGCTTACCCAGGCCACGTCATTTCTGCCATCCGTACATCTGTGCCGCTTCACAGGAATGAAGAGCAGCTCCGGGCCGGCCTGCGGGCTTCTGCTGCTTCTGAAGGCCATAACAACAGCCACATGAGCCGAGGAGCTCCCAGAGGCAGCCGGCACTCTCAGTCCCAGAGGCATCACCCCAAGGCAGAAAAGAGGTACAGTGTCTATGCACGTGTTTTATTCTTGCTATGAGTGATATACCTGAAGAATGGCCTATCCGACAAGAACCAGTATTTTTTAATAGATGGTAAAAGCCAGCTTTAATCTTTAATAATGTGTACTGTCTTCTGTGGAAGGCATTATTTCTGAGGTGATGATACCCAAGAAAGTACAGTCATAATAGTTCTGTAACTGCCCTGGGCAGATTTTATTCACCTTTGAAATTTGCTTCATAATTTACTGTGATATTTTTATCTTTTTTTTGATGTTCCCGTCTTCTCCATAATGAGAACAATCTTAACAAGTAACAGCTTGGAATCTTGATTTCAATGGTCATTCTGGTATCAATTGATTGAAAAAAATATTTATGAAACTTTTGGTGAAGAATGAGTACCGTCTTTTCACTTTTTCTGATCAAAACTGGATTTGTTTTCCTTTTATTCCCTTTTTTTTCAGAGTTTTATTTATGCACTTCATATTTTCTCTTTTCCCTTCTTTTGTTTTCTAGCTTTTAGCAAAATTTCCTGTCTGGAACAAACAAAAAAAAAAAGATGGATTTTTTAAACACATAAATTATTTTAAACATTGTGTGTATCAGTTTTGCACTATTTGCTGTTCAGCTTTTAAGGCTAGATGGAACTGTGCTGTTACAATTATTTTCAACAACCTCTCCTTTCTGGAAAAACACTTATTAGAAACCAGTCTGGCATTTGCTATGGCTAAAACTGTTAGCTTTTATCTTCCTATCTATCAGTGAAAAGAGGACAGATGCATTTCCATTTTGGAAATTGAGGAGAGCAGGCATGGAAGATCCTGTGGGAGGGGATGTTCCCAAAAGTTATGTATTCTGTATTTCTTCCCTCAGATTATGTGTTCCAGCAGGTGGGAGTTCTCTGGTTATTCTCCTCTCAGCCCTCTTTTGGAAAACACATGGGGTGATTTTTTTTGTTAGATTTTTTCATTTTTTATGTCTCTTTTTTTCCTATATTCTTCTTTAAGACTGTTAGGTGAAGCAGTCAACCATAATTCCTTTCCCCTTTTTAAAGATATCTGACTGGCCCAGGCCAAGAAAGGAAACATAACCCTGAGGCAGTGTTCCAGCCTGCCTCAAATAGGACAGCATCACTCTCTTACTTCTGATGATATAGACATCCTCAGCCCTTGCAAGAATATTTGAAATTAGAAATTAAGCTCTTTTCCTTCTGTTTGTCTCAATAAAGAAAAATTTCAGAGTGGGACCAGATGTTCAGATGTTGTTCGTCCTACGTGTTAGCCATTTCCTTTATTCACTTTTTCTTTCTTGCTTTCAAACCGGTGCAGATGGATGGCCTAGAAGTTCTGAGTGTAACTGTAATATTGCTGATTGTAATGCTATTGATCTTCTTATGAAAGCACAATGGGTGCCAGAGGTAGGCTTCTCTGGGCGGTATTAACAGGACTGAATTGAGACAAAAGTCGTATTTTATTTTTTTCTGTTTTCCTACTGAACCATTTAGCATAATGGACTTCTGTTCTCAGCTGTGCAGTGTAGCAGATACAGGTTGTAGTACATAGCTGAGTTATTACTCACGTTGGAAGCTTGGCCTTGCACCATCGGCTCAAAGTCATTCAAAGCCAGTTTGCTCCAGCCCTTGGCGCTTCCAGTATCCAAGGAAATCCCAGCTGGCCTGGCCTCTGCAGCAGACCTGCTGCCAGGCTGCTGGCACAGCTAGGGCTCCTGTGTTGGGCTCTCCCTTGCGGCTCTGGTGGCCTCTGCAGGCCAGGAGAGACTGGAACAGTTTGAAATAACTGCAACAGTTATGGCTGGAAAATGAGGGCGAGGAGCAGAAAGCAATTTTTTCTGCTTGCAGAAGTGAAGCGATGTTATTTCTTTGCCTTGCAATATGAAATACTGAAATGATTGTAGTATGTGCTATGACTCCACTTTACTGTACGATGGAGGTCTTTGGTTTTGAAAATTCTTGTACTTTCCTAAGCACAGTGCAAGCTTCTGTACCACAGTAGACTTCCACCCCCACTGCCCTTTCACTGCCCCTTGGCAAAAGACCGTGGATTTAAGGTCAGCGTTTTAATCTTATTTGCGTAATAGGTTATTTCCATCTTGTATTAGGAGGGTCCCTGGTGGCTTTAATTCTGCTGTGTTGCATAACTTTCAGATTCTTTGGTGGTGACTGTAAAAACAGAATGAGAACAAAGATTTTTCTTGAAAATAAAATTATTAAAATGACAAACCTCTTCTTAATTTACAAAGTCCCAAGGATAATCCTTCCTCACAAAGGCAATTACTGGTCCTAGTGGTATAATAGAAAATGGATTTTGAAACATTAAGTTATTCTAGATATGGCTTTTATACTGTAGAACAGTGTTCAGTGTTCACTGAATGGGTAATAATGGAAAATGATGTCAGGCTATTGAAAATAAAATCTGTGCTTTCACAGTGTGTACACTGAGGGGAAACTTTTTGGGATGTTCCTATTTACTGTTTTGGACTTTCATATGAAGTTATCATTTTAGGAGATTTTCATAAAATAATAGAAGAGGGATGAGCATTTGTGACTGAGATAAGCTCACATTTGATGGTGTGGTAAGATGAAATGGGATTGCTTCCAAGACAAACACATTTTAACAGCAATAGCAGTCCTTCAGAGCGGCCAAATGTATGTGTGCCATTCAGCAACAAGTGGAAAAGTTATCTGCCTGTTTCCAGGTGAAGAACAGTTCCATTTATTTAGTAAAATTCAAAATATAATTCATGTATGATAAACTGTAAAGTACCTTGTCTATGAAGAAGGACATATACAGCTTTTGATAGCTAGTTCATTTATGCTTGTTAGGCTAGCAGCCAGGGCTCCCTAAAGCTCACATGTGAGGTACCTGCAATTAGGAGCATGATTTCTGAAGTTCACGTGCTCTCCTTGTCATCATTGTGCTGTAAATTGAGTTCTTGCATAAGTGAAATGTGTTAGGAAATTCTAGTTACAGGATGAGGGTGGTAACACAAAAAGAGGGAGCTCTTCTCAGCCTGGACGTGTTGGGTTCCCATTAGCAAAGTCTTGTTTATACTTCATCGAGATAAAATGTGTGGAGCATACTGTACTATAAGAACAAATGAGAACGAGAAGATAATGTGAAAATACAACTGCATTTTGACATCTTTAAAAAGAGGCACATATGGAAAAGTAATAAGGACATGCCAAAGGATAGCAAATGTTTTAAGAGAGAAAATGCATCTTGAAAGGAAATATCATCCATGGGCTCAGTTTTAGTACTTCTAAAGTATTGCATTTCCCAGTCTCTATTTTGGTGATAGAACTGTGGTTTTGTCTTCTTTCCACGTGCATACTGACTGCTTGGCTCTAGGCGGGACCTGTGCTGTGTGCTGCTCTCCCCCAGTCATCCGTCCCACACCCTCCCAGGACAGACTGAACTGTCAGCTGCTAAGCAGCATTAAAAATACTTGGATTAGACCAATAAGAGGTAACTGGACTTGCTTCCTCTTATTTTGTTTTTCAGCAGTCTCAGCTGGTGTTTACAGTTGCCACCTTTACTTTCCCTGCAAGTGGACTGTCATTATGGATAGACAGAACTTTGCATCCACATCTGTAAGCACTCAGGGTGCTTTGTGCTGGGTTTCACACCGGCACGCGTGGCTTGTACTAGCAGAAAGGAAAAACTACATTTATCACCAGAATAATGAAATAGGTAAAGCAGGCTTACATAAATAGTGTATGTTTAAAGAAATATATTAATAAGGAAAGGATTTCCCTAAAGCTCTTTTTATATTTGGAAGAGGAATGAGAGGAAAAATTTGCAGTGAGGAAATACTCCCAAAATCATCAACTTCTCACATGGCCATAGCTCTGTATTCTTTGTTCTGCTGCCAGCAGCTGACGTGAATGTCTCCTGTGCTAGGCTGTGCCCTGTATAGAGTCAGTGTGCATTTCTGGGTCTGTGAGCAATGGGAAGGAAGAGTGTATCATTAAATGCCTTTAAACATCTAAAACAGAGCTTCCTTTAGTAAGATATTTCTTTTGCCTCTTTTTGACCAGGCAAATATGCCTTATTCAGTTGTCAGGTTGAAAATTAGCCTCTAAAGGGACAATTCAGTTGTTGTTTCCTCAACCAATCCAAGCATCATTAGCTGCATGATCTGATGTAGTTTTTGTGATCTGTTCCAGTTGGCTCCAATTTGTAGAGGGGGACAGATGTAGACAGTCAGGTAGGAGGCAGGCAGTGTTTTCTCAAGTCCTCAGGCTTTCTACTCATTGATGTGGACATTTTTTTTTTTTTCTTTTTTTTCTTTTTTCATATTTGGAATAGAAACCTCTGCTCGAGTACTTAGCCATCCCTCCTTTTGTTATTTTCCTAATGGGAAGAAAACACGGTGCACTGTAGCCCAAGCATAACACTATTATAAAAGCGTGTAAGGGAAGACAGAGAGTCGATGGATTTGATCTATTCCTGAGAAGAAATTTTAAGAAAAATCTCATATCAGCAGTGATAATCAAAGAATTCTTTTTGGTAGCACTTGAGAGAATTTAAAACTGTATGAGAGAGATGTTTATTTTCCTTCTAAATAAAATTCCAAAGCATCTAATGGTGATAAAAACCTCCCTGAGAGGAACTTCCTGGCAGAATGAATAGCTAACTGAAGTCCTTCTGGCCTCAGATTGGCTTTGTGCTGTCCCATTGTCTGAGTGTTAATGCCCTGGTAAGCTCTGCATCTTCCTTTATTATTAATGAGTATCAATTTTTATTATGGTACTGTGAGCACACTTTGAATGGGATTACTGAAGGTAAAAACCTAACATGAGACTGTAACTGCAAGCCACCCTGGAAAATTTCTTCTTATGTGTGTTTCATCCTTTCCTGAAGTGGGATGACTGGAGGAGAGGTGGAGAAGTGGGGCCACTACATGTATACTCTCAAAGACATGACAATACATTTCTGCAGTGAATGACTGAGTGCTCAGAAGGGGATGGAAGTGCAGCAGAGCTCCTGTGGTTGTTATAACACATCTCAACAGGGTTATGTAGTCACTTGTGTCAGATTTCAGCTGCATAACCTGCTAATTACATGGCTTCATTATTCAATCAGACCTCAGAGTTAAGGGGCAGAACTAGCTCTGTTGCAGCATGGAAACACAGCTGAGATTATGCAGCACTGGCTGGGAGATCAGCAAAAGGCAGCGTAGGGTGACTGCACTGAGTGCATCGCTTCTGTGCTGAACTGGAGTATTAGCAAAGATCTCTGTGGGTGGAAGAATTAATTTATGGTAGACAGTGTGCATCTGCCATGTATTAATCCAAGATACAGTTTACCTAATAACCTTTTAAATTATCTGTATTGTACCAGGAAAAACCAACTTGGTTTGGGGAATTCTGTGGAGGGCTCGGCAATAGCAAATATCCAGAAATCACTTTGTGGTTACTGAAGTTACAAAGAATGTAAAACAAATTATTTAGTTACATTGTTTTAGTTACCTTGATAGTGAAAATCATTGTGAAAGGAATGCCTACACCATTTGAATTGTGACAAAATGTGTTGATGAAATGTGAATAATTTGGTGTAATGTTGCAAAAAAATTTGGAGATGATGGCTCTGCTTTCCAGTGTCTGATAGATTCCCGATGGGGATGATTTAACTCTCTTGTGACCAAACATTTGGCAAAGTTAACCGCTCACCACTTTAGGGCTGTTTTCCAGGTCAGTAAGCAGATAGGCATGCGTTTTCATAACATAAAGCAAAGTCAAAGGGCTTGCTTCTTTCATTCATGTTTAAGTGATTTTCTCCAGATTGATTTAAAGCGGGTGAAAAGTGAGTATCTGGAATGCAGAACTGCACACGGCCGTAGTGCTGTACTGAGAGGTGACACAGAGCGTGGTTTGATGTGCATCAACCTGGCTGTTGAGAGCTCTCCCTTCTGAGCAGATGGAAATACATTTCCCAGGACCAGTTTGTCATTCCTTTTCATTAAAAATGATAGTTGTGAGGGAATCTGCTAAAATGCTATGAGGTATAAACTTGATGGCAGTTATGACCAGGATAAGCCAGTGATGTAAGGCAGCCAAAAATACGTGGTGGACAGCCTTTTTAAAGTAAGCCTTACTGTGTGCTTAAGAACATTTAAATCACTGTACCTGTAGCTGCTGTGCAGTTTTTCCTCATCTCTAGTGAAACTAGTGGCTCAAGGATGTTACCTTAGGGAAGTTTCAAGAACTTTACCTTATTCCATGAATTATTATTGAGTGAGAGGTTGGTATCTGAAAATGCAGGAATTGCAGCCCCTTCGGGTTCATTTTAAGACATTGTTTCAACCAGAGGTCACGTCTTCTATGATGTTATCAGTAAGAGCTTTTGCTAATGTTCAAACTTGTAGTTTTTCATTTACAAGAGAAGTATTTTGATAGGCAAGTGGAAGGAAGTGCTGCAAAGTTAATGTAAAATGCATTCTTTATTCACTCTGATATCAGAAGAGAAAGAAAACAAGTTATGCTGCAGGTAGAAGTGAGCCAGGGAACCTCTGCATAGAGAACTATGGGATAAATGTAAGAAGGAAGGAAGTGATGAAAAAGGGGAAAAATGAGAAGGTATTTGTTTGGGAGAGAGGCTTTGTGAAGGGCAGTTTGGAGAGCAGGTGCAAGGAAATCAGTAATCTTGCTTGTGCATTTTAAAGATGCTGTGTGTCCTTGGATCAAAGAGGGTTTCCGTTCAGTACAGATAACCTGCCTGCCCACTGGCTCCGTAAGTACTTCTTTCTTAGTGAACCTCGAGAACACTTGAGGTTCAAAGCGTTGTTCTTAGTTCCTAAACTCAGAAGCGATGATAATGTGGTTATTTGCCTGTTGAGCGGCAGGTATGCTCAGAGCTACAGTTGGAAAAGGAAACTTCCTTTTTGGTGCTGTGAGGGCTGAGTTCTTGGTGAAGTCAGCTGACTTGTCCCTAACACGAGAGGGATTGTTAACAGACAAGAATACCAGCTAACAATAACTATTGTGAGATATGTTTCCTATAATCCTACACTAACAGCTCAAAGACTGATTTCTTGTACTTGTCTGGGCAAATGTATTTTTAAATTCAAGCTTATATTTAGGTTGGCTTAAGTTTAAAGGTATTCATCATTTTGGTTATCAAACTGCTAAACGGTTTGTCTGAACTATCAGGGAGGTGTGTATGTGGGAATTCTGCCCAAGAAGATTGCCAGATCTGCAGTAAACAGCTGTTATGCCTCTACTTGAGATGAATATAATAGATCAGAGATGTCTACTGGCTAAGTTTGACATGAAACACTTAGTGCTGCTGCTCACTTTTCAGCATATATTTTCTATTAAGCAGTAATTTGGCTTTAGATGACAATTCTGTTCTTAGTGGCATAATTTCCCTCTTTGTTTTTCTACATTAAAAGCTTTGTCAGAGTTGTTTAATGCTTAGGTCTTTCTCATAGTGGGCTTTCTGATTGTTTGTGTGAGAGATGTTGACAAATTGTGATTTTGTCAACAGATGTGATTGGTAAATTTAACATTGCTCCTGTGGCAACATCCGCTGCTACACTGAGAAAGATAAGCCTGTTGGTTTTTAGCATACTTGGACATGCATAGGTTTAGGGGAGTGCTGCTATCTTCTTGACCCACTTGTGACTTATGTTGTGATGCAAACAAACAAAAAGAACAAAACCATGAAGAGGGGCTTCCAAACCACGTTGTGGTGAGGAGTGTGTAATGTGGGTTATGAGAAGAAGGTAAGCAAAATGCAACTGTCAACTCAAAACAGCCAGTAAGCTGTCAGGGTTTGACTTAGTTCCATCTCCCACAGATAGATCAGAGCTGAGTTGAATTAGCATAAACCAAACAGTGTCAAGAAAGTTAGTTTAATTCTAATTATTAAGCTAATGATAGCCACTGTCTGATTTTTCCTCCTCTTTCCTACCCCCTGAATGCCCTCTCCCCATTGTTCTCTCCTCGTTTATGGAACTACTAAACGTTCCCTCCCTGTTACTGCATGACATCATAAATTCTACCTGACACTCCCCAAGGAATATAAAAGCTAATTACCACCATGCTATTTTTACAGTGTTCTTAATTACATTGCAACAAACTTCATTCCCAGTTTTTAAGGATGTTGCCAAGTGTGAATGAAAGGTGCTTTAAGGCAAAACACAGAGCTCCGACTAGTTTCCATCCAGGCAGTAGTGGTTTAAATGAATGCATACATACTGATAAAGATGTTAATAATTAGAGATTGAGTGTTCCACGTTGTTTCCAGCAGTTTGTGCATTGAAAGAAACTTGAAGTTCCCAGCTACAAGAAGTTAACCTTCCATTTCATGAAAACTGTATTCCAACAAAAATTCCAGACCTTACTTCCTGCACAACCTGAGCAGAGTAAACTTGTGGAGACTTCAGCAAAATTCCCATGTTGTAGTGTTTAAAAAAAAAAAAAGCCAAGATGAAATAGGAATTAGCAGTGAGAACATTGTTACTGCTTTCAGTTCTAAGAGTTGTTGAACATCGGCCATTCAATGAGAAATCCCTCAAAATCAATTTTTTCAAATGTTTGCAGTTAATTCAATGAGATTTCAGCAGCTTTTGGTCATTTTCTGCTCTCAGCCATGGGTTTAACCTTTCAGCTAGTATGCTAATGCTGTATTTAAGACTGCTGTTTGCCCTTTTGTCTTTTTCCATGCTGAAGAGTCCTAGTTTGCTTGTCATTTCTTGCATATCCTTCAGTTATTTTCAGTTCTCATTCATGACCCTGAACTGGAGGTTACCAGTCAAACATCAGTCTCATTTTTGCCCTCTTGCTTGACCTCTCCTGGTTTGTGAGCAGCAGTTCCTCCAGGCAGGTCAGGCGATGTGCCTTGCTGCTCCTCTGTGGAAGTGTTCATAGCTGTAAAGAATTTGGCATTTAGATGGCTGAGACAGAGGCGTATTCCTACCATTCCTCTGGTCTGAAAATCGCTTACTGCTCTGTTATTCTCTGCTTTCTCTTCCTGATGCCAAATGCAAGCAACCTGACAGCAGATCATACATTTTAAAAACGAATTGCAATGGACTTGCCAGCCTGTATCCACACTTTGAAGGCAGTGGCGCAAAATTGCAGTCAAGAAACTGCTTTTGGTCAGTTTCATTAGAGACTAGGGGAAGTGTAAGGACTTGTATCTGTTTCCCAAGATGAGCCAGTTTGCTCCAAAGTCTAAGATGCTTCCTGAGAACTATAATTCCATAGTTTTTCCAAATTGCCAAAACATGCCTAGGATGTGAAGGAAGGATGACTTTTGTTTAAAATTTGTTTTACCTGGAAAAGAGATGCTAAGTTAAAATTGAGAAATCAAATGATTTGGCTATTAAAAGAGCTATGCACAAACCACACACCACATAGTGGTTGTTTAAATCCAGTTCACTTTAGCCTCAACTTCTGAACTAATTGCCGTTCATAATTCTCTTTATTTCCTCTCCTGTCCTCTTAAAGAACACTTACTTTTTCCTCCCCTAATGCTATAAAGCACTGTATTGCTTTTCTCAGCTGAAACCATCAAAAACCTACCTCAACAATGACCATCATGGTCATAGAGCAGATTAACTGCTATAAACAGCTCAAGAGTGTTGTCTGCTTATCTGCCAGGGTAAATCAGCACTCTTGTTCACACATCCTTGAGCCAGGAAGATTGATTAAAAGCCCCACGCGGCCATAAAGCTAGAATGTTAAGTGACTTCCATGGTTTCCATGTAACAAAGGTCTTGGGAGAACCTAAGAGTGAGGAAGAAAACAAACACAAGAAAAAACAAACCTAAAGAAAAGTCTTTGATCTGTTGGCTGGCTGACATCTGTAACATTTCAGTTTCTGGAAAGTATGTCAATTTAGTGCCTTTGGTTTTCATTGCAGTTCAAGTCTGTTATTTTATACATATTAAATATATGTAAATATGTTTTATGGATGGAAGGAAAAAGACTTTTTTTTTTCTTTTTTCTATTTTAAGAGTGTCTCCTATGCTGAGCTGCAAAGGTTACTCAGAACATCTGTATTCACACATTGCTCTCTACTGGAAGGGATATTTTTGCCAACTTACTTCTTCAGACTGCAGCAGTAGAGATCAAGTCCTGACGTGATGCTGTGCGGGATGGCAAGGAAAATAAATGCAAATGGGCCTATTGCTTGCAGATAAAATTCCAGGATTAACCCTTTTGAGTTGTATGCTTCAAACGTGTTATTCATTTTGTGCTTTTTAGCTCGTAGGTTGGAGCTGAGTTTTTAGACTGAGTCCTTTGTTTCTGTGGGTGTTTGGAGCTGCCTCTCAGTGAGCACCCGCTGCTGGCCAGTGCTCCTGGCAGGCTTATGGCTCAGTACCCAGGGATGGGACATGCACATGATCAGACAGCATCCCTTTGCGATGCTGATTCCATGTCCTGAATCTGAGGTTGTCCATTAAATACTCATTATGAGTGAATCTCACTCCTTGGACCCCTGTGTCCTCCTGACTCAGTGCCTGGTTCTTGGATTTCTAAGAGGTACAATTCAAATCTACTGGCTAAAGATTGAGAAAAAGTAAACTGTACTGTAGAAAGAATATTTGTTGATTTTCCCAGTGGTCTTCTAATAATATTTTGATGTTCCTCACCCTGTTTCTATCTCTTGAGTAGCAGTTGAAGCAGAATCACAGGAGGCCTTCTAAATGTATGCAAATGTTTAATGATCTCTGCTATACTGAATTCAAAATCTCCCCTGTTGTTACCCAGGTTCACAGCAGGGATTCCGTGCTGTTATGTATCCCAAGCTCTTCAAGAACATGGTTATGAATTTTAGAAGATTCTGAGAATTTCCATCTTCAAGGAGAGTACCAGGGTTGAAAAGAACAACATTGTCCTTCCACTATTGCCTTGCACTGAAAATTTAGACAAGTGGCAAATTATGAGTATCTAAAAGCTTCACTTATGAATTAATAACCATTCTTTCTCTCTCTGATTTTAGAAGCAGAAATAGAAATCCTATTGGTCCGGGAAAATATGGATATGGAAAAGTGCCATACATTTTACCTTTACAAACTGATACTGGTCAGCAGCCTCAGAAACTTCGAAGGCAGCGTCAGTCATCAAGGAACAACGTATTTCATCAGAGTCCAAGTCTCATAAATACTTACAGCCAGCCAGCCAGCCCTTCGCTCCAACATGGGAACCTTTATCAAGAAGAAGGTGGGCCTCAGGCTGGTCACCAGGTCCTGGGACCTTCAGTTTATCAGTCATCTTCATTTCCTGTATCTCAGAACTTGTTTCATAGCAGTGACTCAACTCTTCATGGGTCTGCATCACACCTGATGGTCCAGGGTCAGCCCCAGCCTCAAAGGGCTGCAGCTATTGTATGTGTTGGCACCTACAAGCAATATAAACTCTGCAACACAAACGTAAGTCTGTATTTCTTATGTTTAATTTTTTAGACAACTGTTAGTTTCCCCTGGTATTCTAAATTTTCATGTAGTCAAGAAGTTAAGATGCGCATTGTTTTTTGTGAATTTTATGAGTATTATTAATTAACTTAATTTAAAAGTGTATTTTTGAATACTAAAAGTAGATGTGCAATATTGTAATTACCTGAAACCATTTTAAGCAGTCGTTAAACCTACCAGTGTAGGCAATTCCAAATCGATAGAGGGAGAAACTAAGTCACAGAAACACTGAATTTTTTTTCCATACAAATAATGGAGAAATGGGATTGGGATAGGCCATATTATGCAGCATCTTACTTCTCAGGCCCATAAAATAAGGCTAAAATTCTGGGAGTGCTATTCCTGCTCTAAGTAGCATTGGAGCCAGCTACCAGTAGCCTTTATCACACCAGTATCTTTTTATGGTACTGCATCAGCATCCAAGCTCCACATGCTCTGATTTTTGGCTTCCTAGCTTTCTGGAGAGAAAATCTGTTCTGTGTTAATTTTTAAATAAAACTCATTGTGTTATTACTTCATTCAAAAAATGTTCGGCTGGGTGTAGCTCTAAGCTCTGGGGCAATCTCCCATTGTGTGTGGGAGGCAAGTGAAGTTTTAGTATTTCTCCCCACAAGCAATTTCCATCATGAAAAAATGATGGAAAATGAAAAAATTCAGTTTCTGTCAATATCTGAGCATTTCCAATGTATCTTTTCCTAATATCTGTGTCTTGCTGGGGCTGCTATTCTAACATAGTGTCAGAGAATTCAACAAGCCCCTGCTGGGTATTAGAAGCAGGGCATTCAAGAGTGGTCTCAGTCGCTAACTCAGGAGCCTACATGAGGGAACGTGTGGTTCTTCTGCCTGCTAGAAATCCTGCCTGCAGAGCAGAGATGGTAGCAACAGAATATGATCAGGATAACAAAAGCATAACCTAAACAAGACAGATGAATGTCTTTTTGGCTATGAGTGTAGTAATTTTTACATATTTTTTTATTTAAGAATAAAGTCTGCTAATTGAGTCTAGAGCATTTCATTGAAGAGAACTAATGGCAAGAAAGTCTGTGTGTTTTTCTGAAAGGGAAAGCATGGATGGGTTGCTTTCTCAGTATAGTTCTTGTTACATATTGTTGCTTTGGAAAGTCTGCTTCTGTTTTTTGAAGGGAAGAAACAATAAACCTACATAGTGGGCATTAATTTGGTAAGTTGTCAGTGCTGAGTTTGCTCACATGCATTTAAGTGATATACAGATTTCTCAGTGGCTGGTGCCTGAATTCTGTTTTTACTAATAAACCATTCATTATGATTATATCCAACACTTAGACATTGCTTTGAAATACTCTAGGGATTCTTACTACCCTGTGATAAGCTTTTGCATGGGATTAGTGATTCTTTTTGATATATTGCATTTCCCTGTGTTTATTTCGCACATTACTGCATCAAGGCACAAAGTTGGACAACATTCTGCCTGACCTAAAAAAGTAACATAAAGGTTTCCAGGAATGAGCCCTTTTCAGAAAGCAACAGGAGATAGGTAAAGAAATTAGAAATGAGGTGGAGGAAAGTACCAGTCACAGCCTCAGTGATGAAGGAAGGTTTGTTGAGAAATCTTGTTAGGGATGACAAGCAGGATGGAGAGAAGAGGGCTGCAAGCTTTTGAATTAGAGATGAAACATGCAGGTCAGTGTGAGGAGTGGTCTGACCACTGCCTGTTTTTTATTGGTAGTAGGGGAACATAAGTAAAAATATTTTCATGTTAACTCTGGAAACAGTTGTTTGAACAGAAGTCTTCAAAGAGGAAGAGAAGAAAATAAGCGAGCGTACCGTTGCTTCATCGTTGCTCATCATTGCCATGGTTGCGTGTGTAAGTGCAATTATGAAGAAATCATTGTAAATATGTGTGAGATTTTTAGTAAGAAAGAGCAATTGGAGATGAAGTAGCTCTTCCTGGGCAATGAAACAGTAGGCACAGTGATGTTCTTTGTTTAACAGAATTTCTGTTCCCTCAAAGAAGCTATAACTGCTGTTCAGGTTATTTTTCTCTGTAGATGTGGTAATTAATATGACTAGGAAAAAGAAATTGCTAAGAACGGTTTGTCTTCTAAAGGCCAGGGTGAGGGCAAAACAAGGCTGATAGTGTTTCATTTTGTTTGCTTGTTCTTCCTGATTAAATGCTTCTGTACATGGACTTTAATTTAATTTATCAGCAGTGACAAGTACCAGAGGCCCTGACAGCGTGCAGAGAACAGTCTCCTTTTCTCTCTTTTTCAGCTCTTTTCCAGAACAAATCAAAACAGAAAATCTCACTGATGGAGAGGAAAATATCCTGTTAACAGTTATCCCGGTGTTTAGCCACTCCTTCTACAGTCTCTCCTAAAGGCAGTTAATTAATAACGAATTAAGTCAATCTGCTTTGGTCCATTAGGTCATTTCCTCATTATTGTACGTTTATTGTTTTTTCATTAATAGCTAAACTCATTTTACATGACTGACAGTTTGATTCATAAGAGTTAAACTTAGGGATCTAGGGAGAACAGAGGAAGTGCTTCTATTTATTCAAGTGTTTAGGCAGGCCATTAAACCTATTCTCTCGTCGTAGAAGTGGCTTCCTCTCCTCAGCACCTTGCATATACACTTTGCCCATGCTCACCTTGGGGTGTACAGCTGCAGCAAACAAGCAGTAAGCATCTGTCCTTGGTGCACAAAACAGTAATGCCTGATCTTACTGAGAATGTAAGCTATTTGTTAGGCACTGAACTTCTCCCAGCGTAGCCTCTGTACCTCCAAAATGAAGGAGTGATGAGTAAATCTTCGTTATTTCCTCCTGCATTAGAGGGAAGAGAATTATATGGGCGTGTGAGTGAAGTAGGGTTTGAATGCCAGCTTGTTTGTGGTGTTTGTCACCAGAACAAAGGAAACAACTCCAATGGAACATTTATTTACTGAACACTTCTTGTTACTGATTCTCTCAAACACTGCCAAGTCGCTGGCTCTTCATGAATGTCTGGATGTGTGTGAATGTATTTGGAAATTAACTTCACACTGAGGGCTGCCTGAGGAGTGAGTGCTCACAAGGAAATTTTCAGAGTTCAGGATGTTCAAGCCTACTTGGATAGTATTAACAGAAAGTGACCCTTCAAAAAATCAATTTTATATAATTCCAAATAATTTTTGTAAGATGTACAATGAATGGTAGCTTACTGATAAGCATTCACCCTTAATGTGATATCCTTAGGGGAAGTGCAGGGGAGAAGGCCCTGCTGACCATGACAGCTCCTTACCTCTGCTGTTCTGCACTTCCCACTGTCCAGATTGCACCAGTGCAGCTCAGTCTGCTGGCACTTGGTAACCATGACTGCTTAAATGCTCTGGTGACAAAACCTGTCAAACAAGATGGTGATTTGGCTGCAGTGCAGTAAGAAGTAGGGGAAAAATAGGCAGAGAAGTTAAGGTACAACTTTCACCACGGAGAGCTACACAAAAATAGTGGTGTTGTGGTTGAAGAGCAGAGGTGAGGTAAGAGGTCCAGGACCAGTCCCTAGCTCTGCCATGATGGGGTAAATACTTCCATTTAGTTCCTATAGCATATTAATGATGGTGATACTAATTTTGAGTTGTGTGAGTCATTCCATTTTCCAGCAGAAGGCTTTTTAGGTGCAGAATCCTAATTTAATGGAAATCCAGTGTTCTACAGGAGTGAGTTGAGTCTGTTTGGAACATGCTCTGTCACTGAACCATGCAGGTGGGCACTGGCAGGCTCCCATGGCATCTGGGATCTTGAGCCATGCTGCCAGCTTGTTGGAATTCTGTGCAAGAGTGTTTTTTTAAGTTTTCCACTATATAGAAAGTGAAATATTTCCAACATTCCAATTTTTAATGGGTGTAAGTGGAAATGTTTAATATTGTATAGAACAGAAAATGTAATTCCCAGAAGGCCTTTTCACAAATGCTGCAAGGATGTAGTTGAGATGCTCAAATTCTGAGGTAATGACAAATAAAGGACTATTTACCTTTAAGATAACTTTTTTTTTTTTAACTGAAAAAAAATTCCTGAAGAACTACTGCATAGTTTGTTTATTCTCTTTTTGAGATTTGTATGGAGTAGGTGTTTGACATAAGTGGAAAAGCAGGGTTATGATGACTTATCTCTTCCTGAAGGAATTTTATATTGACTTTATGTGAGGAATTTTTCCTTCGAACACTGTAGGATTGTATTTACTTTCGGTACACTGATATTCTGTGGTTGTATAGGAAAATTATTAAAAGCTCAGATGGGTTTATGTTGCTTTAGGTATAATATACTTCGTATTATATTTCAGCAGAACTTCATAAATATTAATTTAGAATGCATTATTACAGATACGGTCTTAACTTACCTGGCAGTGGCACAGAGATGTCACTCATAAAATGTCTTGCATAGCTTGATCAATTGCCCTTGTATTCAGCTGAGTCACATAGAGACATCTTTGATGGAGCTCTTAGACTGCAGTTGTTTCCCTTGCATCTCTGCAGTGGAACTTTATGACACTTTAAGTGAAAAGACTGTGTTAGCACAAAACTGTGTATTATGACATTTTTATTAGAATTTAAATAACTTATGGGAAACCGGCTGCCTTAAATCATGAGGGAAAATGTTGGCATAATTTCAGAAGTTTTCTCTGACAGTTTTATTCCACCAGTGTGCTCTCTACTCGAGGAAGTAACAGAACAAAAAGTCAGCTCCTTTATACAAAGTAATTATTGCTAGGTTAATGTTTTATTAATCCAGTAAAATGTTCATAACAAGGCAAAATCACGCAATTCAAAAATTATTTTTATGTCTGGAGTCTTCTGATTTTTTTTTTTAATTAAAAGTTAATTAAAAGGTAATCTGATCAATAAATGCAAGTTATCTTAAACTAACCTGTCATGCAGGGGTCCAAGAGTCATGCTCTAATGCCCCGTTGTGCAAAAACCTATCATATCATGGGCTTAAAAAGCTAGGTATCATGTAAAAATGTTGTAATGTATATATTTGCACAGGCATAGCCTTTATTTTCCAGGCCAGGGAGAAGTGATCAGTGGGGTCTGTAATGCTCTCATGTAAACTGCCTGCTTCATATAGGAGCAATGAGATTTTATCTTCATCCAAAGCCAGCTAAAGATACTAGTAGGATCACAGAATCACAGAATTGCAGGGGTTGGAAGGGACCTCCAGAGATCATCGAGTCCAACCCCCTGCCAAAGCAGGTTCCCTACAGCAGGTCGCACAGGTCGGCATCCAGGCAGGTCTTGAACATCTCCAGAGAAGGAGACTCCACCACCTCCCTGGGCAGCCTGTTCCAGTGCTCCGTCACCTCACTGTACAGAAGTTCATGTGCACATTTGTGCGGAACTTCCTATGCTGCAGTTTCCAGCCGTTTCCCCTTGTCCTGTCTCCACTCACCACTGAAAAGAGTCCGGCCTCGCCATTCTGCCCCCCACACCTTAGATATTTATAGACCTGGATCAGGTCCCCTCTCAGTCTTCTTTTCTCAAGGCTGAACAGACCCAGTTCACTCAGCCTTTCCTCGTAGCAGAGATGCTCCAGGCCCTTCACCATCTTCGTGGCCCTCCGCTGGACTCTTTCCAAGAGATCAAGTTTTTGTACTGGGGAGCCCAGAACTGGATGCAGTGCTCCAGAAGATGTAATACCACCTACAATAGTTTAAATACCAAATCAGTAAAACAGAAATATCCCACTGAAAAGTCAAGAGTATGTGTCAGTCTGTGAGTGCTTTATCGCAAAGACACAGTAAGTAAATTATATGTTGAGTTTGCACATACAGTAATTGCACTTTTTATAAGACTAGAAAGGCCAGTGTTGCCCAAACTAGTCAATTGCACAACTTAGTAGTGCTCGAAGCATTTTGTGACATGCTGTTCTAGTTTAATGAGTGGTACCACCCCCTTTCATCCATGTTTTTCACTCAAATGTTGTGAAACAGTAAGTGGAATTCACACTGTACATTTGGAAGATCTGTTCTGAGTGCTCATACGGATGGTGGTTAAGTTTACCCTATAGAAAATAGTACTGCTTTTGAAGCAGTAGTCATGTATAACTTGGTATTAAATATCACGTAACCATGATGAATATGGCTCAGGACTACGGCCTAAGTTCTATCCATGTAGAAATCCATCTTATAGTAAAAATTCCCAAACACTCTGTGTGATGTTCAACCTAAGCTTTCAATTTCCGTCTTGTTTCACGCTATTGCTCCTAAATACCTTCAGGAATTCTTATGTCTGTTCTTGGTGTTAATAACCTGGAAGCCAATTTCCCTCTTCTAGCATGAGAGTGGGCCAATTCCAAAGACATTCAGTATCATTAATATGGAGTTTAACACAAGCACTGTGGGAGCTGAATTTTCCAGAGGCTCTGTAAGCTTCACACTATGTATTTTCTTGAGTTTTGCTGTTCAGAAACACTGCTGAAGGTATGGTTAACAGCAGTACCTCAGGATTTTAGGGCATGCTCTGAGAGAGCATCTCATTAGAGGAGATGCTCTGAGCTTGTTATTTTTTGTGAGGATTAGTATGAAGTTCTGAAGTTGTTAAATTGGTTGTTTGGTGAAATTAGAGAAGTCTGTGTACTGGTTGAAGTTGGATGATGAAGAATTCATGCCCAACAATTGATGGAGATTCAGACCCTCGATTATGCCTGGTAATAACGTGATATAAAAATGTTAATAATTCTTTGCAGTGCCTTAAAACTGAAAACAAAATGCATATCATTTGGCTAAAACATTTGTTTCCAAACTTTTCAGCAACTTAGGAGTAGTAGGTCTGACTTAGTAATTGGAACCATCTGAGATGCTACCTTTTTTTTGTTCTGCGAGCATACAGTGCATATGTCACAGAGGAAAGGAGGAGGAAAAGAAGATCCTCAGTGACTTAATCGGCTGTTGAAAGCAGCATCAGCACTTGAAATATTATGGAGTGATTCGGAAACTTCGTTTTGATGCTTTTTGAACGGAAGCAATTGTTTTCCTTCTGCGTAAAACGTGACTGTGGAATGTTGAGATGCATTACCTTGTTCAAACCTCTGTGCCAGGTTTTCAAGAGGAAACTAATCAGTGAAAATTGGGAGTTCAGAATTTCAACCATCTAAAGTCAGCTGCTTGCATTCCTGACATAACTGCAGATTTGCTTAACAAAGTACTGTAAATTTGAGTAGTCATTTATCAATATAGACAAGCGCTGTGGGAGATATTCTAAGGCATTCCAGCTTGTCTTTGCTTCTTTTTGTCAAGTGATATTGACAAAAGTTTTTGAGATCCTGGTGTGTAATTACTCAGTATTCTTATGATTCAAACAAGAAATTTGCTTTTTTATTTGTTAGTTTAATTGCTTACAGTTTTTAGAAGTAGGGGGTGCTGCAGATGACTAGAAACACTGTTAAAGGGAAATCCCTTGAATTTATTTTCAAAATATGTATTCTTTGAAAGATTGCCATTATAGGCATTTCTTACTAATTCCCTTTAATTAGAGGCATAGAAAAGACCTCTTGTCAGATGTCAGTATCTGTCTTAGTACATGAAGAGAGTGCTTTTTTCCTGGTATTAGTTCAGGACTACTGATAGTAGTGAACTGTGTGTTGTCAAAATAGCATGAATTCCATAATGGCGGGAATTTATAGAGAAATTAGCTGCCACTCCCAGTCTCTTTTTGTACTGACAAAGGTGAGTAGAGGGAAACGTAAGTATAGGAGAAGCTGCCAAAATTAAGCCAAGGTTGCTAAAGGAGAAAGTGGTCTGTTAGAAGTGCTGTTGCTGGAGTTTTTAGGCTTTTTGTTTGCATTTTTAATTTAAAATTTTAAAATTATTTTTAACCAAGGCTCTAAGCCTGCAAACAAAAAATGGTCAAAACTCATGTAAAAACTGAGGAAAGAAATGCAAGATTACATGAGCAGGACTGTGTTTTCTTTCCTAAAGGAACAGTTGTGTCGGAGGATCTCTCTCAGAAGTGCTGAAAATGGAGCAACAGTTAAAAAAAAATAATCAGCTGAAGTGGTAGTGATAAATAAGTAAATAGTGTCAGGCTGCAATGGTCTGTGTCTGTTTAGCTTGCACTTCATTGAGTCTGCTGTGTATTTGTCCAGAAATAACACCTTTCGGGGCATCATTTTGTAGATGTAGAAACATGCAAGCTCAATTAATAAAAGTTTCCTTCGAGTGATATGTTGATAAGACTTTTTATCTTTCAATTCTTGACTCGTAGCTGTGGAGAAGCCAATCCCCTGTTTTTTATAGCCATCACCGCAGTGTTAGTGAGGTGCTGGGTGATCTGTAGGGGGTAGAAGTCAGGGAAAGATCCCATGCCTCTTCCTGAAAACTGTCTTCTGTTTTTAATTTCAGTGTTAAGTAAATTCCATGCCAAGCAATGTACTGTTTTCTCTATTTCTGGTTGCATTATCAGTTGCAGATAGCAAGCCTGCTCACTATCTTGACTGCCCATTTAAGATCTCTCCGAGTCACTTTTTGGTGGCAGTTTCTTATGATGGTGCATAGTTTACTTCTTGGGTAGCAGAGTGCTGCTAAAGGATGCTTAGTGTGACGCAGTCAAACTGGCCCAGGTTCAGGGCTTTTAGGACTGGAGTTTTGTGAGCAATCATAAAGGAACTCTTGTGTGTTAGGAAAATTACTGAATTATTTACTCTTTTATTTTACCCCAGGTTCTCTACATAGATCTGCAGCTCAGTTATTAGTGATACACTACTTAATGTAATTATTATTCAGCTTTTGGCTTCCTGCCTTAAAAATGTTCATTGTAGAAAAAAATGGCTTCTCTGAGGGCCATTAATTGAAATTGTTACCACAGTGTTTGATTTAACATTCACAAACCCGCTGTGTGATTGCAAGATCTAATCTTTGTTGCAAGAAAGGGAGCTAAGGTAAGAAGAATGATGAGATAGAGGAAAAAATAGTAAATTATTTAATGCTCTGTGTTGAGTAATTGGGATTTTTTCCATGTTAGGTATCGTACTTGACGATACTCAAAGCAAAATTTGCATTGACCGAAACTGCAATTATGATTTGGCAACTCATCTGCAAATGAGATCCAGAGGTTTTCAGTCAGACACCAAAAATGGAAACTAAGTAGTTTTTTGAACTGGAAGGATTGAGCTAAACTGTACCGTAGGTGAACTTTTTCTCCTAGTAGTAGAGTCCCTAGAAACTGCAGACTTTTGTGTTCTTCAGTGGATACATCTGCCATATGCCTACTGCCTTCTACTGTGGATGAGGCAGAGGTCATATAGTCACTCTTCTACCTAAACATTCCCAATTCATCCCCACAATTAATCCCTCCTGCACACTGAATGAGTCATAGGTCACTGGGGGAAAAATAGTACACGATTATACATATGAGGCACAAAGAGCCAAAACAGATTGTAACTGCATGGACAATCTCGTGTCTTCCAAGTGGAGACTAAGCATTTTCTTAACATCTTGCAGCATACTGCATGAAGCTTTGTAGTTTCAAAACAAAAAGGAACAAACCTTCAGAACCAGAATCCTACCATGTGATAGGTCAGCATTTACATCCCTCATCAGCCTGTTGCAATTGAGCCATGGGGTGTTCAAGCCCTACTAGTTCTACAGGGCAATGGAAATACTTTGGTGTTCATGTGTTGCTTTTTTCCCACCACAGGTGTTTCAGCTATTCTTCCAAATATAGTCTGTCTCTGCTTTTTGCCTTCTAGTAGAAGCAGTCCCACTCTATTTTCTTGATTAGTCATGCTTTTCCAGCTCTTTTCCCTCTTTTGCCTCCAGTTCTACTTCCTTTTACTTAGGCTCCTTCTCTTTTCTCCAGTTCCCTCTGGTTTTACTCTCTTCTTCACAGGACCCTCTGGCCAATTTGTGCATTCTAGGTACAGATGCTTGTATTGGGCTTCCTCTGCATTGCCCATAGTGCATGCAGCAGAATCAAGGTCAGCACCGAGAGAAGAGAGGCATGTCTCTCCTTTTTAGTGCCTGCCCCATTGCAGACCTCAGCAGCACATACCAATGATTGCTGGAAAGCTACTTGGCCTCTTTGAGTCTCAGCTTTGGAACATGCCTCTTGTAAATGAATTGTTCCAGTACTGGAGTTGCAAAACTCCAGCAAGCTTTTAGTGAGCATGTGCAAAGTAGGATTATCAGTATTTTTTCAAAAGCTTATGTCTGGCTATATTTGGATAGATTTCCATATAAAAAACGAAAGATGCATTCTTGACAAAAAACACTTTCCTGGCTGACTTAATTTTACTCATTAAAGGGAGACAGACAGTTACATTTTGGAGAAAAAAAAAAAAGAGTATTTGAAGCATGGGAAAAGAATAGAGCACTTCTCTGCTCTTGTTTTTCTTCAGACTCATTTTTTGGAAGAAGTACTTCAGTAAAAAACAAGATTAAGGCAGATACCAGCAGTGGAAAACTGTAGCCTGGACTGTTGAAGTTCAGTGAACTCGTAAGTAAACAGACAGTGCTACCAACTGTAGCTATACCAAAGCTTTTAAGACATGCTAAACGTATCTGCCAGTTAATTTAAACTGGTTTAGTTTAAGTGTCAGATAGCTTAGGATGTTTGTGGTTGTGATTTTTTTGGTGGAAACTTCAATTCTAAAATGAGAATAATGCTGCACTTTCTGTGGCTGTGGCCGAGAGGTAGCAGGAGCAGAGTGTAAATTGCATTTATGGTGCCTGCAACTTTGTGTTGTTGCAGCAAATGCTCCCCAGTGCAAGTCATACTTCACACAAACAGAACAAAATGAATTCTCTCAATAGGTTTATCAGAATTCACCCTGGATGTCACTCATGTACATTTGTGCCTCATACTAACCTGCGTAGACATTTATGTTCCCTGATTGTCATGTAAAATGGAAGACTATGGATAAGAACAGAGATTATTTGCTGTAATTAGATTCTTTAATTAAGATGCGGAGTATTATGGCAATACAAATCAAACACTTTCTTACGCTTTCAGTCCTTCTGCTGAATCAATCCAGTTACTCCCTCCTCCCACACAGAGGCCAATCATTTAAATGAAATGCATAAAATTAAATTTACCTTTGAATGATCAGGATTTCAGACAGAAAAAACTGGTAGGAGATTATTTCTACATACTGGCAATGCTGGTAGAATAAAAGAATAAAGTAATGGGGACTTTTAGGCTACATCTCGGAAAGAAAGTCTTCTCAAGAGAAATGTTTGTTGGTGGTTTTTTTTTTTTTAAATGAAGTAAAATTTTGATGAAAACTATGGTATGTGTTTTATTCATTTGGTATAATTTTCTACAAATTACTTGAAATAAAAATATATAACTGCTCTCTTTTAAGTGTTGGTTACACTAGGGTTGGCCAAGGGTCTTTCAAAGCTGATGCTCGCAATGTCTTTCAAAAATTGTTTTGGAGTGATAGATTTTTCTAGTATAAATAATAAAAATTCATTTAGGACAGTTCTATTTGTTTATAGGTTCTATCGTTATTATTTATTACAATAAAATAGCTACATTAATGTGCAAACCTCACATTTTCCTAGGACCCTGGAAGTGGTCAAGGAATGTTTAGACCTTGTGTTGAAGGACATGGTTTAGTGAGAACTGTTGGTGATAGGTGAATGGTTGGACTGGATGATCTTGTAGGTCTTTTCCAACCGTGGTGCTTCTGTGATTCTGTGAGTACAAAACATGCTGTTTCTATGATGTTTTTGAACAACAAAGACATAAGACACTGGATTAGCAGCAAGACTGAAAGCTTTCCATGCTAAGCCATTCTTTAGACTTGGAGCCAAATTTTGTCAAATGGAAATAAGTTTTAATTGACTTCCCATTAAATGAGGCAATAGTGTGAAATTAAATTATCTTGAGCATTATGTAGTGTCTCTATAAATAGATATTTGAATGCAAGTATACTTGTTGTCATGGTTTCTTAATGCAGCACATTTATGTAGAGAAAATGATATCACTGTTGTACAGCTGTTGTACAAAGTAGTTAAAATTTCTTTGCAGATGCCAAGTATTTTTAATGCTTGATTAGGATTAAGTAAAGACTATCGTCTGTGCACTCCAATCTCAGTACTGAAGTACTTCATTCGGGGAACTAGGCAATAAAATAAATTTGGGACAGTAAAATGGTAACTGAACTTTGGAAAAACTGGCTTTGGAAGGAGTGAATAGTCATCTGGTTTTGTGCTGGATCAAAAAAAGGACTAGGAACTGGCAGCTGGCTAGGTCATTGGCAGGTGTGAGTTCACATAGTGCTGGCTTTCATGGCGTGCTTGTGTATTGCTTTACACCAGATGATATTCTTTCTGTTTCAGCATGATCTGTTCTCAGTACTTGTTTTCCATTTTCTAATTGTTAAACTTAGATACTGTTGAATCCATTTATTGTCATTATCATTTGGAAGAACATTTGTAAAATTACAAGAATAATCAGAAATTTTGATGATTTTCTTGACACATCTTTGATGCTACTGAGGAACTCTACTGTTAATGCTCGTCCAATAGCCATTTGGTGAGTCTTCCTAAGCTTAATAGTGCCACACATTTCCATTTGGACATGTTAGACCAGTGTGGATGCTATGTGTAAGATGGATGAGTGGCTAAAAGTTAATTTAAAGCTAAAGCTGGACTTGAATCTTTTGCAAATTGTTGAAAATCTTAAAATAAGTTTTTTTTTCAGTCTAATTTAATAGGTTTATCAGAATTCAGAAAAGGCCACAAACGTGTACAGTTGGAAAGAGATTCTTATTTTTGTTTGGTTGATCTTTCTTCTTTTTTATTAGACACACTGTTTGAAGCTGTAAATTACTGAAGAAGGGATGAAAGGTCAATCACTAGCAGATACACTCGCAGTGTTATGTGTTAATGCAGTATTTGACTGGTACATTGCAAATTTAATCAAGGCTTTGCTTAGGTGACCCTTCAAAGGCTCTTCTAGGTTAAGTCAGAACACTTTGTGTTGTGCAAAGTGAAATCAGTTGTGGAAAAAAGGTTTCTGTGTTCCAGTGGGGCTACTGAAAATGCCAGTGGCGTTTCAATTGTAACATGACCATTAGCCTGATAGTTTTCGGACATCCAGCTGTGACATTCTGTTTTATTTCAGCATGAAATGGGGCAAATAGTGTGCTGGAATTGACAGAAGGTGAAAGGAATGGAGGAAAAATGAGGTAGCAACAAAGTGATAGTGAAGGAATTACTTTGGAAATACAAATATAGACATAAAGTATAAACATATTAGGAAGGCGAAATGAGAGTTTTTAGAAGTATAAGCAAAGGAAACGGTTAAACTTTCTAAGGCTGTATGAACATCCAGGTGATATATATGTTTGGAACTAGAAGAGATGACTCGGGAGTCAAATATGTAGTCTGTATATAGCAATATTTTTATAAACGAAAACAAAATCTTTCAAAATAGAATTAATTTGACTTCAGTATAAAGCAAGGTATTGCAATATTGGAACACTTGGGTAGAAAGACACCTGGTGGATTAATAACATGAGATGATGCCAGAGAAACTGTAGATATTTTGACAGTGTTTGACTTTGGTGGATTAGCCCACTGCAGCTGAAGAGAGAACAGCTAGATTTTGAAGAGGCTTTTGCTACAGTGCTGTGTTGACATGTAAGCAGGTGGGAAATGACCCCACAGCCAGAAGTGTTGGGGACCATCAGTTTAACAGCATGACCTGCAAGAGAGAGCTGCAGCCTGACTGGGGCTCTTGCTGTTACATTTTTCTAGAGAGTTAATTGAAATATTATAGTCAACTTTGGTTACATTACTGCTCCAACAAAACTTTATGGAACAGTGGATGTGAAATTGAAACAAACCTTTAGGGAGTGGGATTACTGGGGCAGGGATCAGGGGGTCAGCAAAGTCAGCTACCTTCCACAACTACAGACATGCAGTGTTCCTTGTTTTTTTTTAATATGGGGAGGGAATGCCATGGTGACTGGGGAAGGTTCTGTTTTTCCTGGATCTGGTATACTTCTAGCAGGAAAAAAAAACACTTTTCCTGGCTGTTAATTTGTCCTGAGAAGCCAAAGAAGGAATGCCATTTGTTGAAGTCAGCTGGTAGATAGTCTCAGATGCACTGTGCAGTAGATGCTACTTGTATATATTGGGCACACTGAAACAGTCAGCAGTAATTTCAGAAGTCAGTATCACAAATCTGTGTGGAGATGTTTCAAGTGATACTGTCTTGTTTGATTAATAATTTGTTTGATTAATCAGTTTTCCCATCTCTTACTTAGGAGACAAAATTGGATTATTATTATTTTGTTATCTTTTCTGCCCATGACAGGCAGGCCCCTGAAAGCACTGAGAGAAAAATGTTACTGTAGCGATTGCTCCCTTAGACTTTGTTTTAAAGATTCTCTCTGGTTAGCAAGAAGTTAATAGTTTATGGTGATCCCCAAAACTAAGCATAATTTCCACTGCAGCAGACGTGTAGGAGCAAATGCAGTGCTTGATGCAGTGCCAGGATTGAAGCATTATAGGTGCTGATTCTTCCTAAACTTGTCCAGATACTGCTGCATTCACAGATGTTAATTTTCATTGCGTGTAAAACCAGACTTTTATAGTGTACCGTCTGCAGTCATGGACTGCAACTAGATCTGGCCAGCACTATTTTTATTGAAATGCTGTTCTTCACATAAATTTAAAAATTTTACATTTTTAAGTTTCTTGCCTGTTTTTGATTTTACAAACATTAATTCTATCTTAAGAAGAAAAAAATCATCAGGTATTTTGTGCTAAAGATACCTAGACATTCTTAGTATACCTTATTTATTGTTTTTATTGGCAGGCAGTTGCATTCATGTTCTGTTATAATTTTTAAGAATTAGAACTTTTGGGGGGAAGAAAAACAGTCTCCAGTTGTTTAAATGAACCTATTGCTGCCGTTCAGTGTTTCAGAAACAAGTATTTGAAGTGTTTTCCTTTGAAAGTGTGTTTATCCTTTGGAATGGAAAAGGATTAATAAGATCAGCTAGAACTACTGCAGGAGGACAAAACTGAGTGTAACGAGGTTACTTAGACTTAATTTAATATATAGTAATATACACGTAGAAAATATTAATTACAAATTATGCTTAGGCCTGGAGAACCCAGAAGGACTGTGGGCTTTGGAAAATGAGTTGGCCACTCACTGTAGGCTGTAGAAATGCAACAGTGCCAACAAATGTTAGTCAGTGTCTTAATTGCCTTTAAAGGTGGCTCTAGTATCAGAATGACCCTTCTATTCTTTTCAAACGTGCAATATCTCAGTGCAGCCTCGAAGCAATTTGCTAATGGCAGGCATGGTGCAGCGTGTGCACACATCAGCTGGCAGAGCAACAGTTTTCTGATACATTGCCGATACTTTGTTAATTCGGGGAAGCATCAAAGATTTGTTGAAAACTTGTGTTTTTCGAATGTTTTCCCAAGTAGGGTAAGCTAGTTTCTTTGCTTTAAGTCTTAGTTTTACTAACAGCTAATTTAAAGAAAACTGATGCTTCCTGGCAAACAGAAATACTGTGTGTTGCTGTCCCCCGGAGTACTTTCATGCCTGTGTATCTCAGATGATAATGAGGCATAGATACGTGTAACTCCTTCAGAGCATTTCAAGAAGTTTGGCTTAAAGTTTCCAAACAGAAAGGAGTAATTCTAAAATATTCTACCCTAAACACTCCCTGCTCCTTTGGCACAGTGCTGTGCTGCTGCTGTTACAATTTCATGATCTGAAAGTACAAGGAAAGTTGGCTGAGGCATTGAAGTAGTCACAACAGAACATGGTAGTGGAAGGTCTGAAAGCCTCCTGTGATGTGTGAAAATGCCTGGCATTTTGGTAGCACTTAGCTGAAGGCACATACCTGATTTACAGCATTGTTGCTTTTTTGTTTTTTTTCCCCTACCTGTTAAAATATCATAGAACCATTTGAGTTGGAAGGGACCCTTAAAGGCCATCTAGTCCACTGCCACGGCATTAGCAGAGACATCTAGGGCTTGATCCAGGTGCTCAGAACCTGGTCCAGCCTGACCTCGAATGGATGGGGCATCCACCACCTCTCTGGCCAACCTGTTCCAGTGCCTCACCACTCTTACTGTAAGAAAAACTTCTTCCTTACGTCGAATCTAAGTCTCTCCTCTTTTAGTTTGAAACCATTTCCCCTTGTCCTGTCACAGCAGACCCCACTAAAGGGTCTGCCCCATTCTTTTTCATAGCCCTCCTTCAGACACTGAAAGGCCGCTGTCAGGTCTCCCTGGAGCCTTCTTTTAGTAGCAGGGATGTTACAGAATTAGACTTTTCTTCATCTGGCTTAGGCTTGATCCATGCAGTGTGTTTGGTGTTCTAGTCAGTCCTTTGTCCTGCTTTAAAGCAATGGGGCCTCTGTGCTGTGGGCAACTTTTCAGTAAGTTTAAAAGCAGAAACTGCAGCTATAGAAAAATGATCTTAGAGGAGAGGAGGGGAGCACTGTTTTTTGGCAACTGCAATGAATATTTTGATCTTTTTTATTCTTACATTGTCTGCAGTTGGTATGAACGGGGTGCACAGGAAATGGTTTATGAGCCAGAAATACTGGTACACAAGAGCATGAGCTCAAGGCTCAGAAAGGGAGAAACAAGAAACAACAAAACTTTGCAACAGATTATCAGAACACATGAGCCAAAAAAAAAAAAAAAAAAAGGGAAATGTGTACCAAAAAGAAACCCTTCAGGCTGCTTTCTTTGCTGGTGCAAACTGACTTTGTTCTGCTCTAATTTAATGTAAGGACCTTAATTTATGCCAGCTCAGGTTCTCGTCCTCTTTTAGGACACGTGATATGATTGGTTTTCGGAAAAAAATGTAAGATTCTAAGTCTTGATGTTTGTTTATTGTGGTTGAATTAATCTTGTGGCATTGCTGTGTCACAAATGTCTTATTCCAGATATATTGCTTTGATTTCTGTATTATGCAGTAGAAACAAACCGTTGGTCCTGTCCTTTCAAAGTCCGATTTTCAGTGAAACTTTTTAAAGTTTGCTTGTTTTTTTGAAGGCTTGTTGAGGATAACTGTATTTGCATGTATTTGGAGACCTTAGAAGGGTGGATGAACTAAGCACAGATGGCTGTTTGGCCAGAAGCAGTGTTTATTCCTGAAGACTTATTATAGTGATTCTACTAGAAGATAAAGCAGTCAGTGAAACTCCCCACAGCCATGACTTTGGTTCAGTTTATAGCCCACTTGAAAAGTCTTGGCTTTGCTCTCACTGATCCAACAACAAATGTCTTCATATATGAGTGGTGGATACAAAACCAGATCTCCTCTGGGGAGAACTTCCTCTGGGACCTCTTTGTGTTGGCTTGCACTGCAGAGGTGTCCCATCTGTCCCCCATAACAGACCTAAGAGATCTGATCTGCTTTCTTACTGATTCTTTTCTTACTTATCTATTTTGCTTTTTGAAGTAGTGTATCTAGTTTTCCATTGCATTTTGTGTCCTATAGAAAATATTATTCTGCTGCTCTGTTCTATTTCTTCCTATGATTTCTGTTGCTTGTGAGTCATGTTTTTAATAGGCACCTGGATCATCTAATGTTTACCTGTAAAAATGCACGTGACCAAAGTTTGTCTTTTTTCTCCAAGCACAGAACTTCTCTAAGTAAACCCCTGTTTTCTAGAGATCTTGCTCCCCTTTGTGTGCCCACACACCAAGCAGTCATTTGCTGTAACTGCTATACTTCAAGGACAAAAGCATAACAAAATAATTAAGTATTTAACTTATATTTACTTTTGGAATTTGCTTCAGATCTGAACAAGGTTTTTCTGCCAAGGCTTGCATTGCAGGTGACCTAATAAAAGTTGTTTCTTATGTCTTCAGCTTGCCCTGCCTCACTGTGTGCGCATATGTGTGCTTACACAAAACGTTCTCGTTGCTGCAAGCATTGTGGAGCTAGCGTTTGAAGGCACAAGTTAAAATACAGAGGAAGGCAATGGTTGCCATAGTAGCACATGGAAATAGTAATAATTTTTAAAAACTAGTAATATTGTTTTGTAACATAGGATGAGAATAAGAAAATGGCGTGCCCAGCTTTTAGTAAGTTATGGAAGCATGTATGTTCAGTGCTCTGTGTTGAATCTGAGCCCAAAAATAAATAATGAGAAATGGGAAGCTGTTGTGGAAAGGAAATGATTCAGATCTAGTTTATTGAATTCATCTTGAAGTATTGTTTTTATTGAATGGAATGACAACTCAATGAAGAATTTGATTGTTTTGCAGAATTGTTACTCCTTTAGCCCCATAACATTAACATTTATTTTTTTTACAAGCACTTAAAAGCACAGTGTTGCTATCTGTTTTAAAGAAAAGGAGTCTTCTGATGTTAATATGGATTAGAATTTGACAAAGCCTTCACTGACCTTCTAAAGTGAACAAATAAGAAAGCAATAATAATATTGCTCTTGATTCTAATGCAACTGTGTTCTCTATTTAACAGACGTGTCCTGAAAGCAGTAGAAGTATTAGAGAAGTGCAGTGTGCATCATACAATAACAAGCCATTTATGGGACGATTTTATGAATGGGAACCTTTTGCAGAAGGTAAGGGAAGCCAACGTGTTTCTGCTTTGTTATGCAGGCTGTGTTTTGGAAAAGCAGATGTACTTTTAACCCAGTGGAAGCCATGAAGCTTTGCTGCTTGAGTTTTGCTGATTCTGCTTTGTTCATCTTCTGGACAAGTAAATATCTCAGATTAATCTTTATTGTATTTTACAAGAATGAAACTGTGCCAGTTCTACTTTGACACAAGTACCTTTGCTTCTATATGATGTTGCAAGATTATTTCAGCTATGTTGCTATTACATGTCTTCTCTTTTAGGTACCTGCTTTTGATGATAAGGCTCAGTATAGGTCTGTTTCAGTAAATGGAGTTGAATTTTTTAATTCCAGCGTAGCATGTGATTTGTGATCCTGATCCATTCATTTCAGGAATCCGACTGGGTGATTTATACTTTCTAATGTTGTGTTTGACAGTTGGAGATGGTTACTGGGGGAGGAATACCTGTGCTGCAGGTTTTCCCAGTTTGTTAAGCCAGTTGTCCTGAAACAGGTAATGAAAACTGTCAGTGGTCTGTAACTCCTTCAGAGTCCTAATGGTTGAAGCCTCAGTGAGTTGGGGGTTGCAACCTTTCACTGGAAACATGTTTTGTGAAGTAAGTACTTTGTTTTGTGTTTGTCTTCCTGTAAGCAAGAGCTGGGCCCTCCTCAGCTGAAGCTTACGAAGTAAACAGTTTGTCCTTCAAGTATGTCTCTACTCTGGATTCAGTGGAAACTAGTTTGCCTTTGTGTATTTTTAAAGTAATGTTTTAGAAAGTTGTTTCTCACAGAACTGCAAGGATCAAAGAGGACTTACACAAAGAGAAATCTGTATGCATACTGGGCAATCTGTCTGCATACTGGGCAGTAGCTATCTTTATTACTGCGATGCCATTCTGTTGCTTGGCATGAATCACTGTTGTGAGAGTACAGCAAGGGCATAGCTATCCACAGTGCCCCTTAACAGCAGGCTGTGTGTGCTGTGTACTGTGCGTTTTGCGCTGTGTCTTCTATCCAAATGGGGGCACAGAATTGCACCTTGAAATTTCAAAATACAGGGCATAGGCCTATCTACTTGTCCTTTTAATATTTGACAAGAACAAAGCAGATGGAAGAGAATTTACCTCAGTTATTAGAAGTTTGTCTTGAATATCACTCCTATAATTGCTTTCTGTGCAAGTAGCTACACATAATACAATTTTACACAATTAGCTAGAGATAATACATCATGTTGTGGCTTTTAATGCCTTACTATTAACATTTACAGGGATTTTAATTTACAAGAGACTTCATTACAAAGAAATGTTTGTGTGCTATGATTTATCTTAATGTTGACACCCTATACTGTATTTTGTAAAACTGATACAGTGGCAAGTTTCCTCATTATGCATGTCTTTAATGTCAGTGATCTACTCAGTACTCTATGTTTGACTTGCTGTCAGCCTTAAACTTGATATGCTAATTTGCTTTTCAAGCTCCAAAATGGAGGCGAAATAGGACAAGGTGTGGAAAATGAATGAGAAAATTTATTTTATGATGGAGAGACTGCTCTTGCAGTGCTAGGTCTCTGTGTTTCTAATCCCTTTACTGTAATAGGTGAGGAAGGAAAAAAGGGTGAACAAGAATATTGCTGATCCTTGTTTGTTAATACACTGAGGTCACGTGTAGAGCCTGATGGTAGGTTTCAAAATGGAGCAGTGAAAAGCACACCAATGTAGGGCTGAAGCAAGGCGAGTCATGTAGAAAACGGCACATACAGCTGTCACTGAATTGCTCCTGGGTTCCAAGTTGACCCTTACTGGGCTGTGCTGTGTGAAGAGCTCTCTGAGCCAGGTTTTGGGGTTCTGTGCCATCTTCACTGCTCATGAGCAAAATGCCTATTTTGGAGGAATAACAAAGAGCCTTCCATCAGAGATGTGCTGAAGGGGGTATTGGAAGTATATTTCAGGGGACTCGCAGAGTGCTGCATGTATGTGAAGTTCCTTTTTTGTGTAACTAGAAATAGACATTTCCACGTGTAGTGAGCATGCTAGCATTTTCTTTCTAGTTCACTTAAAAGAGCAACTATCGTTCACAATTGATGTTACCTATCCTTACTGCAAAACGTGAGTCAGTGCAGATTCAAATAATTTAGTATCTGGATCTTAGTTGATCAAATAACGTTTTCTCTAGTGTAGTTGTGCCTCAGTCATGCTTTTCACTCTTTTGGGTGTATGGAAGAGTTGCAGTGCTACATCTTTACCTCAAATTATGAACATTCATTGTATGGTCTGCTTTTAATTGAAGTCTTGTAAAGCATTACAAAGTTGCCCTCAAAGGCAATTTTGGAGCTGTAAAACTTTGGCACTTTGCACCATGCATTTAGGCAGAAGAAAGGGCTCGGTATTCCAGCAAGTACAGAGCTGATGATGCTGTCTGCAGATGAAATGGCTTCTGTTGTAGCATGGCATCAAAGATTTAGCCTTGATGAATCCCTTTTCAAATTACTCTTAATGAGACGTAGCCAGTGCAGAGCCAGCTCAGCCCACCTCCATCGCCTTGCTTCCTTCACAGTGGCGTTGACTCACTCTGCCCTGTGCCAGGAAAGATGACTCAGGAGATCTAAAACATACCACAGTCAGTTTTTTTTCCCTCCCCTGCACATCTCAGCTTGCTCCTAGTATTTGTGTTGGATCAATAAGAGCAGCTAAACCATGATTTACAGTCCTATCTTGATGGCGAGTTCAGTATAATTATTATTATTTTTGAAAAATAACATTTTTATTTCTTCCTTGTTCAGATTGGTGCAGCTGCATTTCTAACCCATTTTATCTGCTGCTGCTCCAACACAAACTTCTGTCTTTATTTTAAAAAGGCATATTAAAGAGACTGCAAACCTCATGAGTTTAGTGTAGTTAATGAAAGAAGAAAGTTTTGCATTGGAGAACCAAAACCACAGAACAACTTTAAGAGCAGGGTTTGAGAGGAAGATCTACTTGTGTCAAAAGGAAAACATCGTAGTGACATGATTGTAAAATGTATGCTGAAGTTTAGGTCTACAGAAGCAGTGAATGCTTGACTCACAGAAACACAGAATTTATAGAATTACTAGAATAGAAAGGGACCATAGAAGGTCATTTAGCCCAACTCCTCTGCAGTGAACAGGGACACCTACAGCTCCATCAGGTGCTCAGAGCCCAGTCCAGCCTGACCTTGAATGTCTCCAAGGACTGGGCATCCCCCACCTCTCTGGGCAACCTGTGCCAGTGCCTCACCACCTTATTGCAAAAAAACTTCTTCCTCACATCCAATCTAAATCTCTCTTTTAATTTGAAACCATTTCTCCTTGTCCTGTCACAACAGATCCTCCTAAAAAGTCTGTTCCCTTTTTTTTTATATCCTCCCTTTTTATACTTAACTCTTCAAATTTGAACTTTTCAGTTAATTTTTTTTTTCCACCATTAAAAATAAATTCTTAATCTAACGAGAAGTGTTCAATATTTTGATAGATAAAATGTCTAATTCAAGGAGAAAAGCTATTGTTTCATTGTAAAGTAAAATTCAATGAAAATCTATTCACAGGACAGCTGTTCTTCTTAGTGAAGAGGTGACAAGATTATTTTGGTCAGAAATCCTGTATAAGTTGAAAGAACAAATAAAGTCCTCTCCAAGAGGTCTGTCTGATACTTCATCTTCAAGAGGATACCTGGGTAGTGTCATGCTTCCAAAGTACGTTCTGATAATACAGTATTTCAAATCAATGGCCACAGAAAATTCTGGTCAGCCATGGGCCCCCTTGCTTTGAATTCTATTTGTTGATGACAGCCAGGCTATCTGAGGTTTCTGTTGTGGTTAGGATGACAGCTGTGGCAGGTGCTGCATTGCTCTGGTCTCCTGAGGCTGAGCCCTGTGGGCACCTGCAGCATTCTGGCCTGTGCTGCTCACTGGCTGTGGCATGCAGCAAGGGAAGCTGCTGGAGGGCAGCCTAGTGGTTGCAAGAAGACTTCCAAGTCCTGGAGGAGCTGCGATTTTGTCTCCGTTACGCCCAGGGATCTGTTGGAGTCACTGTCCTTGGAGGTATTCAAGAACCATGGAGATGTGGCACAGAGGGACGTGGTTAGTGGCAATATTGGTGGTAGGTGTATGGGTTGGACTAAATGACCTTAGAGCTCTTTTCCACCATTAATGATTCTATGCAGCTGGAAAGTACTTAAAATGTGTTCTTTGAGGAATTGTGTTAGAACCTGGTGGACTCAAGCTAGCAAAGGTAGAAACGGAATTGAAGATGTGGCCAGAGGATCTTCATAGTAAAGATTGTACAGATCTACATCATTCCACTGTGTAGCATTGGGATTTCTTTGCCTAGCATCCAGCTAGACAAGCTGCTAGGAGCTCCAGCTGCTTCAGCAGCACTGCTGGCAGGTAGGCCTGGGGCTGGCTGGGCTGTGCACACTGCTTGCAGAGGCCCTGCTCCCCATGGAGAGAGGTCAGGGCCGTGCTCCAGCCAGAGCAAGTGGCCTTTGGCAGTAAGAGGGATCTGGAAGGACTGCTAGTGTTCATCAGCATCTTTCTGGTTGCTAGGCTAGGCTTTCTCTTATGAATTTTCTTTTCCTGTTTGACTGCTGAGAGAGAAAAGCGAGCCTATATACCACATTGCACTTGTGCAAGGTTTGAGGGAGGCTGAAATATCAACTGGAGTAAAAATCTCTGCAACTGAAAGCAGCACAGAGTACTGTTGGTGATATTTCCAGCTTTGGAATGTTTGGGCAGACTTCTCAGGCTTTGTGCAAACAAGGGTATACAGACTTGTGGGGAAACCATTTATGCAGTACTGGAGTCGCATTAAAAAGATGTTGAGCATCATCTGTTCAGCTGGCTGGCAGAAATTATCTCCCAGAGGTAGCAAACCTCAGGATATTTCCTGGGAGTAAGTCTGCTAAATGGATGGCAGATTTCTGTTAAGTAGCACTTCTGTTGTCAGATTTCCAGATGTTGCTTTTAAGTTTTTCTCTCATTACTTGTATGAATCTCTTGTATGAATCTCTTTGTATGAATCTCTCTCTTTGTATGAATCTACTGAATATGCACAACTAATATTGGAGAAAGTTTTAAGGATAGATATAAATGTAGTCTATCGGGTGTTGTGTAAAGTCACAGATCAGTGGATGTTCTGGGCCAACCTGAATGTACTGTACCTGTTTTCAGTGATTTAGCGTGTTTGGTTTTTTTTTCTGCTTGTATGAATATAGATATATTATTATAGACATGCAGTACATGCAAGCACATATTCATTGTTGGATGTCATAATGTCTTAATATAAAACCATTTAAGAAACATGGTGAAGTTTAGTATATACAGGATCCTGTCATTATTGTAGGTTAATAGGCAGCAGAACTTGTTAGTAATTAGAGAATTCATCATTGAGGTAGTAAGGTAGGTCCTGATGTATGCATGTTACCCTGCAACTTCTTGGCTAGAAGAGTTTCCTTCTGAAACAGAGGCAATGCAGTCACAGTTTATGAATTCTTGGCCTTTGCTGATATGTTACTGCCAGTTCATTGTGACTGTGGTTGTGCTGTGCCGAACCAGTGTTTTTGTAGTTTTTGTTGCAATACTTTGGGAACCTAATTTCTTTCACCCATAACTCAAGAAGTCTTACTGTTTTATTTATAATTTGTCTGGTAAATTACTTCTGGTTAGTGGACATGCAGATGCTTGTGTATATACAGAATTTCTCCAGAAATAATCCAGCTGTTCTGCAATTCATCCAACTGCAGGGTATTATATTCAATGAGGCAGCTGCTTGAAGTCTTCATTTCTCATGGAAATACACCACAGTTCTGTTTTTTGCCTCTACCTGTTAGAAACATGCTTAATTGCTTTTATTCTGTTTTGTGGTTAGTTGCTCGTGAAGCTTGTATATTAATCACATGCACTATATTCTTATTTTTAATTCCTATAATTTATTCTTATTTTTTATTCTGTATTCTTATATTTCTTCTTAAATTGCTAAATAACTAGGCTGATATGTTTGCCTGCTATGTGCTGTTCACATGTATATTGCACGTGTACACTCCAGTGTTACGGTCTAGAGTATTAATTTGAGAAGTAGGAAATACACTTTCGTGCTTTATGAGAACTCATGGCTTCAGGTCTTCATCTGCTATGTGAGCTGATGTATGAAACATGCTGCAGTTTGCTTTGCTTGTCCTTTTTTGTGATCTCTTGGCTCTTTATATTGGACTATTCTTAATCTCTGGCTGATCAAGAACAGTTACTTAGCAAAAGAGTAACATTAAACTAAGCCATAAAGCTGTAGCAAATTAGTGCAAGAGCAAACATCTGAAAGCATAGATCTGAAATTATTGACAGGAACTTAAATACTATAGGTACAACATTTGCTATTGAATTTTGATAGAATGGGAGCTCTGATTTCCTTTAGGCTCACTGAAAACCCTAAGAGAGTAAAGGGTCACATTTGCACACATTACTAAAAATTCTATTTCAGTTTTAACTGAAATCTCTTGGAAATGTTGCTGACTTATGTGACTAGAATTTGTTCAAATACAATAGGACATGATTGTGCTGAAGTATCTGAGGCATTTCTTTGACTTCATCAATAAATGTGCTTCCTGAACATCTGTGGTGTTGAGTTTGACCTGGAAATTGTAAATATCCTGTGTATTACTGAAATATGTAACTACTTCTGTAGAAAGCTTTCATAAAAAACATGCTTAGATACTTATGTATATGGAGACTTAATTCTTTGGCATGGCAACTCACTTTATATTTATTCTTCCTGTTTAATTCTACTGATAAACATATTTTGATTTGCATTTGTAGGAAGCTTAGCAATATTAGAGCCTGCTTTTATGTGGGATTGTGTGATTTGTTGCAATTCAAATAATAATATATATATACATATATATATTATTGACTGTACTGCTTTAGAGCAGAGATCTAAGATATGAAGTCTGCATTTTCTCCAATAGGTCACATGCACTGCACATTTTGTGATGTTTCCAATTAATTGTGTGGACCTCAATTTCCCTACTTTTACTTGCTTCTTGGAGGGAACAATGAAGAATGAGAGCAAGTAGGAACTGGTGTTTATAGATGTATACCTGCCTCAAGAATTTGAAAGAGCTGTGGTTGCATTTACAACAATGGGAAATGACATCCATTGAGTGTTATCATACAGGGGTGAACTCAGTACGACCCAATGTGTACTTGAACATAAACCATGAAAATAATTTATTTCTGAGAAGCTGGGAAAGGGAGAGTTTGGAGACTAATTGAGAAGTTATATTGGTGGTAACAGAGGGTTTAGTTAACTTTAGTCTGGCTTTGCTGCTGAGAAGACATTGCCTTTTGAATCCTGGTGACCAGTATTTACTTCTCTCTATTTCAAACTTCTAGAGAAATGCTAGTAGTATTTGTTGTTGTTGTTGTTTACTTCCAATAAAATTGTAACTGTCTGCAGTTACAAGACCAAACATTTTAAAACATTTGGTCTCTGAGTGTGATATTTTATCTGATTTCACTTCTTTAAAAATTTGTAAAAAATTTACTTTGAATCCTAGCTTCAAGCAAGTGCTTGACAAGGCCCAGTGCTGGGAATCAAATGTACTGCCCATCTAATGATGTTTTTTTCTCCAATCATTTGCCAAGTCATTAAAAAAAAAAAGAAAAAAGTTATCCTAACCTGCATATAAAAAGCAGTGAAATACTTTGACCAGTGAAAGCCAATCTACTGGTATAAAAAGTCCTTGGTCACTTTCTCAGTGTTCGATTTAGCTGTCAGTTAAGATCTTTAATAAGCAGAACTACATGAACAAATAGTATATGACCACACATAATCTATAACGGTCTTTGGATTGTGTCCTCATTGTTTATATTGTTTCATTGTGTCCAATGGGTGTGCAGAGCAGCCTGAAGCTTGCTGAAAGGTGTTAAGTGGGGGTTTGATCCCTGGGACTTGGGGAGCACTCTGGGTAGTATAAAGGTGAGGCTGGGAGTACTGTAGAAGCGGTAGTCCTACTAGGAATCAAGATGATGTGGTGGCAGAAGTGATCATCCAGTAGTAAGAACTGGCACAGACCAAAGCTGCCTTAAGTTAACACACCGCAGGAAGTTACCCGGCCTCAGTGAAATTCAGGGATAGCTCTCCATCTCCTTTGAGTCCTCTTCTGTGGTTCTTATGCTGAGCACAACTTTCACAGAACCAAAACCGCTGCTATTCTGAATTGAAGATAGTGCTGATCCTACTTCAATTCTAGCAAGGTTGAATGGCAGTGTTGCACAGGGGTAGAATTATAATCTTGTTGAATCTTCATTTTATTGCATCGGATCCTTTTTATGTTGAGTTTGTCAAGATACAGGAGAGAACAGAAGGTCAAATGAGATATCTTCACTCTCTTATCAAAAACGAACTTTCTTTTTAGTGCTGTTTGCATTGGCCTGAGCACTGCACACAAGTACATTTATAGAAGTGCTTTGGTATGCTTTAGTCTTTTTTCAGATGATATTGTCGTATATAAAGAAATTGGAACATTTCAAAAAAAAATTGCCTTGAGATTGACATTGGTCTTAATTCTCTTGTATCAGTTATTTTTGATGGTGGACTCTTTTTGTAGCAGATGAAGACAAGCAGACTTGAATTGTCTGAACAGATGTATATTTCAGCTTCACCAGGAAAATATTTTTTTCAAGTTTTATGATTGTAGTCTTCAGAGTCCTTATCATGAGCATCTGCACAAGTATTTCTTGTAGTATAATGAACTAGAATGGGGGAAAACTTAGGGCTCACTACATTTTGCAGGTGTGCAGTTCTTGCAAAACCCCGGTGATCCTGTTGTATCTTCCAGATCCAAGAAATAGTCTGGAGAATAGAGCAGAGCTGCAAGGTCGAAGCAGCATAATCATTTTAACATATGTTATACATTAGGTTTGGGAAATGCTGAATAAACGGGGCAATAATTAAGAGAAAGATTATCAACATGTGTCCCATCTTTGTTGGTAAATGTATGAACGCATTTCTAGTATCATTTTCAATTTTTGGCAGTATGTATTCTTGATTTTAAACTCTTTCTCCTGTGCAGTGTGGGTTGTTTAACTTAGAAGGCAAAATTGAAAAATGCCTGGTGAATATTCTTTTCGTCTTTAAAATGAAATGAACAACTGACAGACAGAGAGAAAACAAAATGAAGTTGGTAAATGAAACAGAAAAGAGGATCCGTACTTGAAACTATCAAGCTATGTTGGATTTCTAAAATTACTACCTGTGCCTCAGTTTATGCACGGAAATAGTTTTTGTTGATTAAGTTATGTATCTCAAAGGTTTTAAATAGTTTCATAATATTTTCCATATGTTTGATTTCATAAAAGTTCTCACATTTATCTCCTGCAGTCAGCAGCGATTGTCCCAGCCCGCTGCTGCACCCGGAGCAGGCTGTGGAGCTCCCAGCCAGGTTGCTGCTGGAGCTAAAGGAATGCAATAGAAGTATGAATTTTTTGGGTCCGAACGGTCCAAAAGCTGTTGAGTTTTTTCCATTCACTTCACTGGCATTTGAATGAGGTCAAAGTTGCAGAGTCATTTAGAAGAAAAATTGCTATGTAACTAAAAAGTAAACAGAACTGATGTCTGATCCTGCAAAAATTTGTTGCAGTTTGATAATACCATTTTTTTTTTTTCTGTGTACTGAGAAAATTGGGTATGTACCAGATCAGTGGATATTCTCAGAGCTCTTCTGAAAAAAAAGTGGCTCAGTGCAAAGCGTTCACCCAAGATCTCTGCTTGGTATGAAAGACCCAGGATTCTGGCAGCTTTTGCTGAATCCAGCCCTGCTGCTGCTTGGGTGAGCGTACAGACAGGGCCTCGGAGCACAGCAGTACATGAACGTGGAGTTCAGGAATTTCTGTCGTTCTGTGAAGATGTAACAGTAAACAGCGAAGGTTTTTTGAACCGCCTTGGAGAACAAATTACTTCCATATTTGGCACTCCCCAAAATCTGCCTTTTGTTTCTCTTTTCATTTATGGATTGTTAATTTTGATCCTGCTCCAGTATCAACTGATGCAAAAGGAAGAATACCATTAACTTCAGAAGGGTCGGATGAGAATCTAAACATTTATGTTCTGGGTTTCTGTTTGTGTACTCGGCATTCTGCTCATGCATGTTCCCAGCATAGAACCTGCATTTCCTCTGTCTGGAACACTGAGATGCAAGATTTTATTCTCCTAATGTACTTACTATGACATGGTCCACATTGTAGAAATAAAAACCTAAATAGACTGGAAATGTTGATATGCAGGTTCTGACTCCAGTAAAATTTGTGTTTTTTTCTGATCAGCTTTATAAATGCTTTGTCTTTGAGTCATTGTTTCCCAACCCAAATTTTGGGTCAGTCTACAAGTGGGGCCACACTTAGCAGGAGAAGGGTACTGCCAGACAAGCTCATGACAGCTAGCTGAGAAGCTTAGGAAAGGCTGCTCTGGTATGGAAGGGGCCAGGTTTCAGATCTGGCAGTTCTTCTGTAGCTGGGTTGTAATGGTAGAATCTCCTTGGTGACAGATTTTTAACCACAGATGTTAAGCACTTAAAATGCGAGCAGGTTTTGCCTGACCTAGGAAATGAGGCTCCCCCAGGTCAGGCCACAGCTGTGGGCTTTACCCATTTGTGGGGTGCCTGGGTGACTGCACGACAGGAGCATCCCAGCACGTGCCTGTGAGCTGCCATAGTGGTAAGGCATGAGATGTGCAGCTCAGCAGAAGTATGGCTCTAGGAACGTGCTGGCAGGTAATGTGTATGCTCAGCCTGTGGCAAACTCAAATGTCATAGGATATCCTGAGTGTATTCTTACCAGAATAACTGAGTCCTTGAGCCTCTTTTATTTTGGTGAAACCTCTTTCTATGGGATGTGAGTGTGAAGACTGTATGGTTTGTATTTCAAGATGAAAGCCTGTGAGGTTGGTCCCAGTGGCTTAAACTGAGTGCAGAGACTGACAAAGCTGAGCCTCAGTTGCAGTCTCTGTGCAGGTTTAAAAGAGCAGGGAAAGAATGGGAGGTTGTAAAGATAAACTGCTACTGAGGGTTCAAAAGGATCAAGTCTTGTAGCCTGTTTTTAAAGATGGCATGCCTTCAAAAGCCCTCAGACAGACAGTTTCCAATTTCATCCTCCAGCATTTCAAAGGAGCACGGAGCTTACAACTCATTGCAACTATTAGCTAAAAAAATGAGGTTACTTATGAATATGAATTTGGGTGCCTGTGCTGCACATTGTTATTTAAATATAGACATTCCTGTGTTTTCTGGAGTACTGCATTAATGTTCTGAATGGAAATTTTTCGTAGTGCTGAGTGTTACAAAGGAATTAAAAGATCATGCCTATTTAGCTGGCGTGAGTAGTTGGACTGGCACTTATATATGCTTGATATTCCCATTTGTTGTGATGAATTATTATTTTCAAAGCAAGGAAAATCTTACACACTATTAAAGAAAAGCTTATAATATGGATGAACATCAGAGGAGAGATTCCCAGTGGTAGTATATAAAATGAAAAGCAGAACTGGCTTCTATTGTATTCTGTTTCCATTAGACATCTTGGAAGTTTTATAAGCACGGCGCATAATAAATATCTAAAGCACAGTTTGAGGTCAGTTAAAAAGGAGAGTTGGTTCTCGCTAATATTTTACTGGATCAGTCCTCCCTGTTACACCCAGATAGATACAAATCCTTGGCATTTCTCCACAGTCTACTTGTGAATTTGTTAATTTGCTTTCCATATTGCACTGCATAACCGTGAATATAAATCTATATACCACCAGTTTAAAGTGAATTCTGAAAAGGCCAGAGGAACCACACATTAAATTCACTTATATATCTACAAAGAGAGAAGATCTGCTTCTGAGTAATTCCAGTCAATGTCCTAAAAGAATGAGAAGGTGCAAGTCACTGTGGTCAATCCTGCTGGTACAGTATCTCTCCATAGAGTCATCACAAAGAACTAACTGTTTGGATCCATTGCACCAGGGAGGTGGATATCAAGTGTAAAAACAGTCCTCAAAAAGTCAGGCCTGATCTTTTTTTCAAATACAGTAATGTAAGTCTGGTGACATCATCAGATCTGAAAAGCAATATAAACTTTTACTGTATTTTCTTTTTCATTGCTCCTTTAAAACTGTTACCCAGTGAATGTAAAATGCATTGCAGCAAATCAGAAAGCAATTTCCTTCATTGTAACAAATTCTGTATCTCATTAGAGCAAAACAAGTCCCCAGTTAAGTTGCAGAACATCTGCTTAATAATTTCAAGTTCCTCCAACAATGCTGCCAGACCAGCCAAGAAGCCAGCATCTAGTCCATTACTTTGATCAGGAGAAGTAATAAAAATATAACTAATGGACCAAAGGCAGATCTGGTGAAAGGCAGAGCAGTGCTATTGGAGCTAAGCTCAGAGAGCTGTTGCTGATGGTGGTGTGGCTGTAGCAGTGTTTTCCGAGGCAGGGATGGGGTGAGGCTGGGAACCATATTTCTGGCTTGCGTTGGTTTCCTATCTCACAATGAGGAAGTTTTGTAATCTTTCTGTCCAGGTCTTAACTCTAAAATTCAGTCATCCTTTTATCTCCCATGGGCTTTCTGTAGTGCATGTGAGGTGCTTCAGCATCACAGACAGGAGCTAAAGCATCAAAAGGAACAGGTGAATGCTTAAGTAAAATTTGGTGTGAATTGACGTGATGTTTGTTCTTCGTCTGTGTTGTGCACAGTGTTTCTGCTCTGTATGTCATAGGGAAAGGGACATTTTGAGTTGTTTGGCTGTTTGTTTTCATCCCAAATGTGAGCAAAAACTGAAAATGAGAACACTTTTCAGACATTTATACACCAGGAAGATTTTTACTATCAAATTGTGTGGGGTCAGTATTGTTGAAATGTATGTATATTAACAAATATGATTGTAATATTAATAATATGTTGTTATTGTTTTGATTTCAGTCACATGAAAAGCTTCAGCATTGAAATGAAACTGCCTCAGTGTTGTGTCAGAGTAACAAAAATGGTCTTTACTTTCGTCATACGGGAAGCGTATTTGCGGAGCATGGTCTCTGCCATCCTGCTTAGTTTGCAGAGCTCAAGTTTCCCTAGAAGATACCTATGTTAGTAGTACTGTGAGAGCAGAACATATTGAAATGCCTCCTTTGAAAATGCTGCTTTTTCTTTTTCGTGTCAACTGTGACAGTAGGTCTGAGAAATTTGAGTCTTGATTACGAAATGTTGTCATGGGAACACTAAACTACTTCTGGGCACATACACTGTGTTAAAATACAAAAGTTAACTTTAGATAAAAATCTGTGTGGAGACAAAAGAATGCAGGACTTTCTGAAGAAATCCAGAGGCATCTAAGCAAGTCAATTGCGAGAAGCGTTCTACTATAGCTATGTGACATCGAAAGAAGCAGAACAGAAACAAAGTGCACTGCTTTCGTATCACAGCAGCCATTATCAGCTGAAGGAGTCTGGCTCAGTGAGGAGGTCTCAGGAAGAGCCTGTTTTGAAAGCTGGTGTGCACTGGCCATAGCACTTGGTGAAGCTCAGTGCCACTATGCCATGGCGATGCGGCTGGGCGGCCTGGAGGGCTGCAGGGCTGCCTGCGCGCGCCCATGGGAGCTGCCCTGCTGTGCTGGGCTGCCTGAAGGCAGCTTGTGGGTTTGTGGCAGTTCTTGGCTGCGTATGTTAAGGGCATCAGGAGAAAAGGATTCTTGTTTCATACTGTTCTTTCTTCTCTTTTTCTATGGCAGAGCTAAGTCTCAGTGAATTCAAAGGTAATTTCCCAAATACTAATTTTTAATCCAATGTATCTTCTTAGCTTCAAATTCAAAGATTTATGGCTATCTTATCCCTCAAATATCCTGATCCTGCTGTCTGTATACTATAGCTTATGCAGTTGAATCCCTTAGGAAGTGCATTTTTCTGTGTGAAATGATGTATCTTTCAGAATGAAAGTAATTTGACTTTATGCAGCTCAGTAATGCTGCTATTTAAATCCTTCCAGTGGTAAATCATGTAGTCCTTCAAAAACTAATTCCAGTAAATGAGCTTTGGATCTCCCTAAAATCCACTACTTGGCTGATTTCTGCCACATCTTTTCTCCTCTTCTTGTATGTTTTTTTTGAAGCATTTAGTATTGTGGTCTTTTCAGTGGTAAGACATAGCTGCACAAAGCTGGTGCAGCTCAAGACATTTCCTGATGCTCGTACTGCTAGGGCTCAAATAGAGGCTTACAAGCCTAGCACCCACAAACAACAGTAGCAAGGCAAAGGCCATAGTTGGTTGGAGTATATATAGACCAAAATGTTCCAGAAGTCGTAAACTAAGTAAAAGGACTGTGCACAGTGAATCCAAGTGGCCAGGGTTGGTGGCAAGGGGAGAGGGATTTCTGTTGTGTTTTTTTTTTCATGGCGTTCTGTGAGTAGGTTGTCTTTTGGCAGGAGTAGCTCAGACCAAGATTAAAAGACCTTTCAATGACAGTGACAGACAATATTTAACAGCACTTACTGGTTCCTGAACTCCAGTCATCTTCAAGAGGTTCTTACTCATTGCCAAGTCATTTGAAAAGAAGTCCAATTCTGAACCGATTAAGTTGGCACCGCAAGAAGAGAAAACAAGCCACTAGCTTGTTTTTAGCTATTGGATACAGTTCAGCTGAGGTTACTCTTTAACTACCACCATCTTCCAAAGCACTTGTTAAATAATGTGGATAGGAATTTATTGTGTTGTTTGGCACGGTTTCTCATTTTTCCTCAAAAGCAACTTATGCTGGTATTGTAGGATCAGCTCCACTAATTCCCTTGCAGTATTTCCTGGTTTGTTCCCTTCCTTTGAGTTCCTTTAAATGCTGCATTTATGCTCTGTGTAATCTTAGACTTTGGAAAATGTACCTTGCTTAGTTAGGTGGCCAGAAGGTCTTCCATCAATGAAATGGTCCTCTGTGTAGTTGATGCAGTGCTCTTTGTCAAAACTAATTTTAGTAAGAAAAATGTTTTAACTGAATTGCTTTGTGAGTGGTCAAAAATTCCAATTTAGACTTATTGCTAAGGTAAACATGTCACTGTTTATTCTATGGTATTCCACTCTTTGTTTTGCTTAGTAACACTGGTGTTATGGTTAATGACGAGACTGCGTTTGTTCTGGGAAATCCGCATTGATGTCACATGGGGAAGAAAAGTCAAACTCTGCTCATAGATTGTGATTGTGCACTGATTTACATTTTAGGATGGTGCTGTAGCAGTTTGTACCAGCTGCAGGTAACAAAAGAACGAAACAATGACGAAAGAAATTGCTGTGGAAAATCAGGAACACTCCTCATTTTCTTATCTGGCATTTTTTATACGGCATGATTGGTTTTGCTGTCTGTAAACAGAGTGGCAGATACAGCTGTGGTGAAAGTGGTGGAATTTGGCTCAGCAAAGTGCCTGGTTTACCTGGCTAGATAAAGGCAGTATTGGCTGTGACAGGTAAGAGCAGGTCAGAGGAGGACCATGATTTTTTTACATCCTTTTCCCTCCTTAGGCCAAGCATAGCATGCTGGTATGATCTGCTGAGTGATCTAATGCAACCGGGCAGTTGTTTGCCAGGAAGTTCAATGGCTTGCAAGGGAACACGATCACTAGTGGCTTTCTGCTAGCCAACCCTGAATTTCAGCAGCCAACTCTTAGAATCAGCATTATGTTATTGCCATGAATATGTAGAATGTTGTTAGGGAAAAACACTGTGCTGATCACTCTAATTTACCCATCCTCTCTTTCATTCTGTTTTTAGAACTTTGTTCAGGTGTATATGCTGCTACGTCTCAGGAGAATTTTCCATTATTTAATAGATGTCACTGTCAGGGGGTCTTTTGATGAAGTAGATTCTGGGCTTGGATTTGGGAGTTTTACAGTGAGCTTACTTCTTCTAAAACCCATATAAACTTTACTGAAATTTTTAAATCCTTTTTATGTACTTGCAGTATTTTCAGGTGTTTTTGAAGTCCTTATGTGACTTCTACTTACACTGTGTATGCTTAGCTTAAAAATAATTATAGGCAAGGTTTGGTTATTTCTTTCATCATTTATGAAAGGAGGATCTGGATCTAAAGATGTTTAAAAGTACAAGACTCTTCTGCATCAAGAGTTGCTTAAAATACTTGGCCAACATTTACTCAACTGTTACACGGTGAAAGCCTTTGTTTACTTTCACATTCACCTTGTTAAAGTTGTGACTGCAGTTGCTGAAAAGGAGTAGGAACTGTTTACATCGAAATCCCTCTGCTCCATGAACACGTGGACTGGGACAAACTAAAGATGAGGGGGATTAAAGAACTGCTGAGTCCACAGAATTAGCACACAGCAGAAGGATGCTCTGCAAAAGGGCCTTGAGCTGTCTGTCCATTTTTGCTTTCTCAGAGTGGACTTCAACCTGCAAACTTTGGTTGATTTGGCAACTGTAACTTAATTAAATTCAGAGTTTTTGGGACACATCCTGGAAGGTGGATCTTGTTACTTTTGATAAAATACTGATTTTTAATATCCCCCCCGATGAATGAGAAACTAACTGAGACAGAAGGAAACCTGCAAACTTGCAAGATCATCTTGGGAGCTGTATTTTATACAGAGATTTACTTTCCTGTTAGATCTAGCTCCATTTTGAAATCCTAGCAAAGGTTTTAGTCTATAAGTGGTATTGCTGTGCAGGATAGCTGTAGGTAATATGGCAGAATTTCACCTGCTATGTGTGATTTAAGAACAGATGGTTAAAGTGTGAAATTCTATACAGCCACCTTTTATTTTTTTTAATAGGGAAAGGTATGAGATAGATTATCCACACTAGGTGACATATGGTTATCCATTCTGATAATGAGTAGAATTAAAAAAAAAAAGAAAAACAAAAAACGCACAATAAAAGAAAACCAAACAACCAAAAATCCCACCCAGAATGGACAGTCACAAATACAGGCTTGGCTATTCCAAGTAACCACTTACATTTATGTTACAGTTCAGTCTCAAAAGTGGGATGACCTATGAAATTAAGAACACAAAGAAATAATCACTGAGTAATCAAAGAACAAACTTTCTGGTAAATAAATAAATATGTTGCAAATTGCAAGCTTCTTTGCTATGAATTTGCTGAAGCTTGGCTCTCTCTAGGGATTGTTTATAAGCTCTCAGTGTTGTTGATTTAGCACCATGGTTAGAACAATGGTTTACTTTTTCCTCGCTACGTTGCTCCCCTTTCTCTCTGTCTTACTTAGCCTCCTGTCTAAGAGACTCCCCTTAGTCTCCTCTAGTTCAAATATAAAGATACATCCTGGAGCTAATATGCAGTGTGTTGCTCATTCATGGAGCGATTTGGCAGGGCCAGTCAGCTTCACATATGTTTGTGCTGCCTGACTCCAGTGCCTTTGAATCTGATTTAGAAACTATAGTAGATGATAACATTCTTACTGAATTCTGTAAGGAGAACGACAACAAACCCCTAACATCTGCAGAAAGCATTTTATCTTGAATTTTAAAATATTGTTCTTCTGCTACATTCAATAAAGCATGGAGAATTCATCACTGAGTGTGCTTAGCATCAGCCCTGCGTGGCTGAGACAGAGGAAACGTGATCCCGTGTTCTGTACGTGAAAGTATGCCTGCTCTTATTGTATAGCTTGGAGGAAAACTGAAGTTTCAAGTAAACATTTAGCATTATCCTTCAGGAAATTTTGAGACTCACAATGATCTTTAATAGAGAATTGCTTTGGGCCCTTCTTCTAATACACACCATTCTCTGAAGGCAGCTCTGGCTTATCCAGTAGTGAATTTAATTCTGCATTTGTACCACTTCTGCCTCAGCAAGCAGAAATTATTGAAGTTCTCAAGGATGACACATTTGAGGTTTCTGAATGAAATAATAGGAGAAGTGGGTTAGCACTGAAGAACTGCAGAATTCAATTCAGCATAAATTAAGCAGAAAAGTAAGTAACTTAACCTTACTGTTTAAAATGCCAAGCTAATAATGCACAAATCAGTTGTAGCAGCTGTTATTAATAAAATTCATAACAAAAGCTATGGTGGAAGACTTAAAATGTGTTTTTAAATTCCAAGTCAGGCGTGCTGTCTGACTTATCAAGTCCTATGAAAACTGCCCGATGCAGGCAGGCTCTAGCATACAAAAGTGCACAAATAAGCCTTTGTATGAAGTGTAGCACTAATCTATCTGTTTATTCAACATTAATTTTAATAGCATGAATGTTTATAAAGAGTTGAAAATAAATAGTTACCAGTAATCAGCATTAAAGTAACGGTTTTTAGATCGTTGACCTATGCACAAAAAGTGTTAGAGCTATGTTGCTGAGCCTAATAGCAGTTATTGTCTTTATTGTACAGGGATGGATCCTGCACCACCATGCACTGAAGCGTGTGTGCAGTGATTGTAAATGACAGCAATCCTGGGTACATTTGTATCTCATATCACATGGGCTAAATTTTAATCATTCTGATGTATGAAAGTGTGCTGCAACACAATCACAGAAGCGTAGGGGTTGGAAGAGATGTCTGGGGATCAACATACCTAACCCCCTGCTAAAGCAGGTTCCCTACAGTAGGTTGCAATACATAATACAATAATGAATATCTTAATAATTAAATATTTCAGTGAATTGTTGCATTGCTGCAAGAGCTTCAATAAATATTGGTTACATAAAAGCTTATTGAAATACGCAATATATATTGGAATATGTATTGCATTTCCACGTAACGTGACTTTGAATTGACCACAGCCCCTGTTCGTAGTGGGTTTTGCTTGCAGTTATTGCTGAATATTGAATTTGGAATGCAAAAGCGAAGGTAGCACACATTCCTGTGGCTGTAATGTTTTAATCTAGTTAATGTGGGGATTGGGTGCCATGAAATGTGTTGGCCTGAGGATTTTTCTGTATTGGTAACTGCCATATACCCCTACCATCCAGAAACAGCTTAAAATCCATCATAGACAGATATGCTGGTACACGTAGTATGGAATTTCATTCATTCGTAATTTTTTAAATTATTATTGCAAACTATGATGGGAATTTTCTGCATTCTTATATCTATTTTAAAAAGTCGAAGGACCAAGGAAAAGAGCTGTGTTCCACATTTTATGACATAGTACTTGAATTTCTGCAGGGGTAATACTGTGATGATTGGCTTTGCCTGTGTGCGATGGGAGTATGGATTTTGTAGAAAGCAGTGGTTATGCTAAGGACCCAGGATTCCTGCTGTGTGTGCTTTGGTTTAGCTGTGCTGTGACGCTAAAGTGAATACAAGTTGCTGAAAGGACAGCTTCTTCTAGATTAACCCAAGGGGAATCCAGTTTGCATGCTTAGGGATTGCTTAGCAATGGGAAATGAAAAGGACAGGCAGGGATTTGGAGGATCTTTTGCATCAAAGGAAAACTTCTTATCCAAGCTGCAGTGGTAGTGCAGATGCATGTTACAGTGATTAGTGTCTGAAAATGTGTGTGGTAGTGTTGAGAAATGCCAGGTCTGTTGGCTCAGCCTGAAGAACAGCATGCTGGAGGAGCAGGGGCATGGCTGGCTGCCGTGAGCCCTCATGCCAGGGATCCCACTGCTGGCCCTGCTGCCATCCCCAGGCCTACAGAGAGTGGCCCAGAGGCAGCAGTTCCCATCTGACAGCTGCAGGCCAGGAGTGAGCTCTTGGAAGCCCATCCCCACCAATCCCTCTGTTTGATTATTGACTGGACGTGGGCTGTTGTTACACAGCGGGTCCTGCTCTGGGCAACTGATAGTCAGGGGTGAGTGGCTGCGATGCCATAGCGGGTGAATTCTCTGAGGAAACAAGACGACAGTGGGCCCTTTTAGGGAACGCTGCTAAAAGCAAACGTGTGTGTGGGCTGTTGTCCTGTTGTGCTGTCCCTCAGCAGTCATAAGGAGAGCAAAGTGTGATTAGATAAATCAGTAGAATGCAGCTGGTATCACAAAAGCTCTGTCTCCATGTTGCATCTCTCATCTGTGTGTGAATTCAGAATGCTGGAGGAGTATAAAGTACGCCCCGTCATAATGCCAAGATGCCCTGACTTTTTCATGAGTAGCTTTTTGGGTGGAAAAGGGCAACAGAACGATGCTGACATATTTCAGACATTGAATGAAATTAAAAGAAAGCCAAAAATATTTGATATTAAAAATTCTGATCTGAAGCATTTCGGTTTGAGATTTTCTTCAATTTAATAATGTATTTTGAAATATACTTAATAGAAATGTTAGGAACAATTATGGGTTATGTGAAAGCCTGACCCCTTGTGCTTGTAGTGCTTGCTTACGGTCCGCACTGCAGGAAAGCCCAAATGAAGGAAAGGAGGACAGAATTATGGTGGAAGATGAATTCACCAGTAGAGTTGTAGGGTAGAATCTGATTTTAGTTTTGCAGGTATGAGTCAGTTGCAACTCCTGAATTCATTGAATTTACCTCCTGTAAAGAAAGTTGTAAGATCCAAATCAGAACCTGTTCCTGAAAGTTCTCAAAACTAGTCCTGAGAAGATGCTGTGTTTTGTTACTGACAGCTACACCAAAATTTATATGTCATTATGAATGAATATTACCTTCTGAGTGCATGAAGAGGAACCCAGTCAGAGAGCTCGATAATTCCTTGTCCAAGAGGTGAAAAGACATAGGTAAAAATTCTGAGGCTATGATTTCAGAGTTTAGTTTGGCTGAAGCATACATTTATTGTTTTTCCCCTCTAGAGCTGAAATTAATTGGAAAAAGGTTGTAACTTGCCTCCTTAATAACAAGCTAGAAAATCAATAAACAAAGTTGAAGATATCCCAGGAGTTTTGTTTCTGGACAGGGAGAACTGCTCAATAGGAAGAGAAATCAGACTTAATGCCCACGAGTCCTCGTGCAGTTTTAGGGTTGAACAAAACCTCAGCAATGTAAGTAGTAGCACCCTTGAAAGCATTTTTAAAATGAGACACTGAATCTACAAACTGAATAAAATCAGTGAGAAACTGTGGAAATAACTTGAGGTGTGCTCCTGAGATGTGTTGGGTAAAATGATTCAGGACAAGGTGTAGATGTGTTTTTTAGAGCTCTCCTGGGACACAGTTTGTGTGTGGGAGTGCGCAGATGCAGGAAGGGGAGTAGAGCATCACATGCTGTAGAGACTTCTGCTCATTATCCAGAGTGCATTAGAAACATTAGAACTGTTTGGCTTGCATGAGGTCATGAGCTGGAGGGCTGCTTTTCTGAGAATAAGGGTGGGGAAGGTATGCAGAGCATGTAGAGTATGTGTTGATGCATGTCCTGTAGACTGCGCTCAGTGCTCTACAGCAAAGCAAAGTGTAGATTTCCTTTTCAGAACAACAACGAAAAATATTTATTTCCTTTTCCAGGTTCAGTATTTTGTTATCACAGTTGTTTTACTCCACCCTCTGTCATGTGGATAATTGTTTTTCAATATATATAGACTACAGTGCTGAAAGACATGAAAGCTGCACTGAAATTATGGAGCTTCAAAAATCACGTTTTGAGGAGAGATTTGTGTTTGTGTATCAAATCTGAGACCTTTATTAGAGCTATTTTCATTTACAAATTGTTAAATTTATATTGTAATATGTGTTTATCACATTGGGAAATGTTTCTGACGTACAACTGGGAAGAAATGTGAATGCAGTTGCATCCATCATTCTGATGTGTGGTTGAAGGATGGATTTTATTTCCTAATTTTGAGCACTTAACCTACAAATGAGAGTTCTGACAATGTCTGCATTACTGTTTTAGTATTCTGTAGTTCTTTGCACATAAAGGTCACATATTACTTGGGTCCTTTGGCGTGGATGTTTGTGTAATTGCTATGGCAGCTTTAAGCGTAAGTACAATATATGGAATATTTTTTTTCACTATTTTGGTGGAGATTGTGAGGACTGGAATAGAATAGAAGAGGGTGAGGGCCTTCATAGGCCATCTGCTCCAAGTGGTAGTGGTTTTATTGATACACAGGGTGATCATGTCCTACTCATAAGGGGAAAAGAAATCATCAGCTAATTAAAGTTGGAATATCTGAATGGAAAGAAAGGCTGTTACCTGCAGCTGTAAATCACAAATGAGTGAGGTTGGAAGGCACCTCTGGAGATCATCTTGTCCAGCTCCAGGATCAGCTGCAGCAGTCTGTCCAAGACAGGACACAGGTTTTGAAATAACAGATAATAGATCCATTGTATATCTTAGAATAAAAACACAGCTGTTTTTTTAAACAAGGGAAGTGGCTGATCTCTTAAGACTGGTATTTTGGGAATAAAACTGATGCCTCTGAAAATTGACTCCTGTGCTCAGGCAACAATTACTTGTTAAAAACATTTTAATGAGAAATTAATGATATATGTCTGAGTAGCAAATACATATAGCCACTAAATACTTTAATAACTCCCTTGGGCAAGTACATATTTTACAATCACTACCCAGCCATTTGGAGGTCCAGCTGGGTTGCCTGCCATGCACTCAAAGCTTTAAAACTGAGTACATTTTAGGGAGAGAACTTGTGTGTCAACTGATGTGACTGCAGGGTTCTCAGAGGGCAGCATAGGTGGAAGTTGGTGTCCCAGCTGTCAGGGGCATCAGGAAAAAATACCCATAGTTTTGCTTCTGGTTTGTACATTTTCAACACCCACACTGTGTTTGGATGGAATGGACCTGGAAGTCCAAAACCAAAAGTCAGGTACGAGTGAATTGGGATCTTGCAGATGCCACAGCTGCAGGTTTTAGATTTGCTCCCATGCATCGGTCTGTTTCATTGAAAAAGTTGTTCTCGTGCATCCTTGAATACAGTAGCAAAGCTTTCATCCACCCTTCTTACATCATCACGGTTAATACAGAAGTCACTTGTCAGACACAGCAATTAGGAGTTCTCGGTAGTAGAAAACTATTTAGGTTAGAGTGTAACCTGACTGGGGTGAATCTTTAACAAGGGGATGTTGTCCATATGTACCATCCTGCAGGCAAGGGCTGAGCTGGAGAGTTGCTTGATTCAGCTCAGAGTTCCTCAGCTTTCTTCTGGGCCACAAAGAACCATTTGTCCAGGGTAAAACCATTATGAAAATTCTTTTTTAATGAAAGCATCACACAAAAATCTTCAAAACTGAAATATTTATTAAAAAAGGAAAAGAAAAAAAAAGAAGGAAGCAAAACCTTTCAGTTACTTTCTCAGCCAGCTGGAACAGGTAATGACTTCTCCTTTTAGGCCATCTCAGTAGTATTTGCCCAATTTATGCTTTTTGTTGTTGTTTTGTTTCTTTTTTCAGTGCTAAAAAAGGATAAGTAATTTCCTATAAAAGCTCACTTAGGACCCAACTTCTTCCATCAAAGCTGATTACAAATCTCATAATAAGCACAGTGGAATCAAGATCAGGCCTCAGAAATTAAAATTCAGAAGTATAACAGCTAAAACCTTTACTGTTCAGACTGGAGGTGTGCCTTTTCTCATGCTGTCAGAACTGAAGCTCATCAAGGCCAAGCACCAAAGATGACAAAGCTTGATTCTCTTTGGAGCAGTCTGTGTTCAGCTAGCCCTGGGAGATGGGAGCTCACAGCGTCGTCAGCCTTGCACTTGCAATTCCAGAACATACTTTCTGAAGTGCCACTAGCTGGCTTTAGTATTTATACAAGTAATTCTTTGTCTCTTGTTATCAAGACAGGAAGGGTCGTGTCTGTTCTTTTAGGTATCAGAGAAAATACATGATATGGGTATCCGGAAGGGGGAAGATGGTGGTACTAGTTTGTTTCAGCAAAAAGGCAGTAAGGTATGTGTCACACTGTCCTGGTGTATCTTTGTGACCTTTGTCCTTGTGTTTGTGTGGTTACTGTTGTCAGGACTTCAGATGCTATCTGGAAGGTGAAACAAAGCTATGCGTGTAGATTCATGTAGAGCATGTAGATTCTCTGCTGAGTATGATCTTGTTTCAGATCCAGAGACTGGAGATTTTAATAGCTTGCCCGTAATACTAATAATAAATCACTAGTTGAAACGACTGCCTCATAGAAAGATGTGAATTGCTCCTTGCTTCCAAGGGTTGCCTCACTTGTTCTGAATTTGGAAGCATTTCCAGTGGGCTGGGAAGCCTTTCTGAATTGCTAGATTACACTTGATCATTTCTGCCACGAAGGCCAGATCAGTATTCCTTTAGTCCTTTGACTGTAGTACATTTCTGCTGAGCGGCCACCTGGCTGTGGGGTTTGCTCTCTGTTACTTCAGAGCAGAATTAGCCCCGATCAGGTCCTTCGGTCCTTTCTGGACTTCAGGGGCTGTGTCACTGAATCAGAAGCTCTGTCTCACTCTGGGGAGCACAGACAGGGGCCAAAATGTATCTTGCTGTCAAAATCTTTCTGATCAAGACATGACTTCACAGGGTGTGTATGAGAGAGGCAGCCCTATAGAGAAGCAGCTGCTGCTCACCAGCTGTGGCACTCAGCCAGCACACAGAGCGGGCACTGGGGGAGCTGGGGATCTGAAGCCTTTTGGCCTGCGGGTGTGAAAGCTGGAGAATGAGCGCAGCGTGCTGTCGCCATCCTGTCAGTGATAGTCTTACTGTTGGTCTGCTGTGTGTTTCCATATGCATACATATATTTTCTTAAAAGAAGTCAATTCAAATAAAGGAAGAGAAGCTTCTCTAAGATGGATGACCTGTATACAAGTGACGATGGGATCACATTCTAAGAATGTAAGCTGTGAGCAGTAAACATTGTGCAGAATGCCTGCCTTGTCAGAAAGTGTGCTTGAAGGTTTTTGATGTAGGCATCCTTTTAGGGACTGTATAAAATAGATCATTTTTTATCACAGATTAAAGCTCTCCTTCTTTCTGTCATGAAAGTTAACTGCTAGTCCCAGCTGAATCTGACACAATGAAACTAGCCCGCAAATACAGAAAACAATTTAGTATATGAAAAATATTGCCTATTTCGAAAGTAAATGAGTGATAGAGAAAAGCTGCTTGTTCTCAGACTTGCAAATGCTGTTGTAAAGGCAATTATTAAAGAAAAGAAACTAAATAAATACTCACAGATGTCTCTTTAATTGTGTAGTTACTCATTATTGAGAAATACAATGGAAAAAAAAAAGTCATTGTTTTCTAGCTCTAGTGGAGCAATGAAGCGAGGTAGAAGAGAAGAATAAGAGAGAAATTGAGCAAGCTTTCAGAGAGGAAGATTTAACTTTGCCACATGGTTTAGCATAAAGAACTGCAGGAGCAGTTCTTTCTGTTATGTTATGTTTAGTTATGAGGAAGCGGAGTTGGGGCTGTAATCCTAATGGGCTACTTGCTCCTTGCATGACCTCGAACAATCAACTCAACTCTGTGTGCTTCAGTACATGGAAATAGGCAAAAAGCAGGCTCAAGCACTGTGCTGTAACCTGCCAAAGTGAAAACAGAAGAAAGGTAATCCTTCCAGCATCCCAGCCATAAAAACAAGAGCCACAGAAAGAACTTTTTTCTTGTTACCCTCTTCCGTTCTTCATTTTAGTCAGGTAAATATTCAAAATAAAAGAGAGACTGTTAATGTTCTAGAAATAAGCGTGTTTACAGAATCAAAGTCTGAAAATGAAGCAGCAAATAAATCTGTGCTGTTTACTTTAGCATTTTATGTTGACTGCTCCCAGTAACCATATGTGAGGTCTCCAGGCTTGCATAGAAAAACAGAGCTCCTAAATTGGGACTAACCCACACCATCAAATGCCTCCATAAATACCCATGGACTTGATGACTGTCTGACTGAAAATATGTTTTGCTCTGCAGACTTTGTGAACTTTAGTTAATGTAATAGCTGAAGTTGTGGCTTTCATTAGAGCTGCTGTCTGGGAAGTGATGTGCCCAATTCTGATTTGGAGAAAAGGTTATTAGAAGAGAAAACCAGCAAAAATCAAACGGCCAGAGTAAGCTTTCCTGCCATTTTGTTTGCTTGTTTTCATGGCTTTTCCTATGGGTGCTCTTGGTGAATAGTCCCTGGTTATGCACTGACTAAGCACGACCATCTCAAAGTATCATTGATTACCTCAGTAACTGCCTCATTCATTTTGTGAAGGACTATTTTACTCCATGTTAGACAGCCTTCGGTCTTTGGCCTGGGTAAGGTTTCTACCCATTCTTCCATTAACTATGAACACGTAGTTCCTTGGCTTTGCAGTGCAACTAGACTAAGGAGATCCTTTTTCCTGATGCTTATTGCCACTTCCCCCTGCAGTTCACAGCCCCCTGAGTTGTGTGAGTACAGCTGTTTGCTGGTCTGTCCTTTAAACTGAGCAACTTAATCTGAGTGAACCTTCCAAGGAGAAGATTTATGTTAACTCTGACCATGCCAGTGGCCTCACAAACTGATGGAGAAGCTGAGGGCACTGTGGCAGGCTGTGCTGGGACAGCAACAAATGGTGAGTAGTGAGTGAGAAGGTGCTGATATGATGGATATCATATCCGTCCAAAGCTGACTTCATCACTAGTGATGATCGTGCCATTATTATGCAAAACTAAGGCTTAACTGACACGAGAACAATTTCAAAGTCATTTCGTGTTTAACAATGCACTTCTAGACAGAAGTCAGTAGTCAGCGAAAGTAAAAGCTATCTTCCCCAAATGTGTCTGAACATCTCACCCAACTTAGTATATAAACATTTATCCTTGAAGTTGACCAACTGGTAGATCCCGCAAAAGCTGTTCTGTCTGCTTTTTCTGCCCATACGGTGCCCGGTGCATCGTTCTAGATACACTGCATTTTGAGATTTTGTAGGTGTAAAATCTGCTGAGTATGCTTACAATATGAGAGGCTCTTCTATCATTAGTGTCTTATTGCAGCGTTACGAAGAAGCTGTTACGTATCACAAAAAGTTCAGGTAGCCTGCAGTGCAGAAACAGTGGCTTGATGTGCCTGCTGTTGGTCCTACCACTGAAATGTTATTTCTGCGGTGGTACATGATATAAAAGACACATCATATTTAAAAGCTCTGGAAGTGAACTCTGACTTCATGGGAATCCGTGGAGATTTTGCTGTTCTTTTCTTTTACTTGCGATAGTGGAGATTGCTATTTATGATGCCCAGATCTCTGTATCTTTTGGGGTAGCACCACGTGTGAGGCTGTAGTCCCGTGCAGAACTCAGGCTGAGAGCTCCGTTCATTTGTGTGGGTGTGAAGGGTTAACTTTGTGTGGGGTCTGCCAGGCAGCAATAAAATGTGGCAGATCATTAACACAAATCTCTGAAAGTAGAATTATGGAAGTGTTGAAGATTGTAACCAAGTGGCAGCACAATGGAATCTCGTTCTTTTCTTTTTTAAATGAAAGCATGGTGTTAGTAGGCATCACATAGCTTACTGGAAATCTGTGTTCCTAGTACTTTTATAACCAAGGAAAAGAGTTCCAGTTGCTTTCTTAGTTCTGTAAGAAAGGTTGATTTTAAAGAGGGAAATTGAGTTAACAGCTTTCTGAGGATCTTGTTTAGATAAAGCTTGTTTAAATGATAATCTAGAAAAACAGTAAGTAAATGTATGTAGTAAAAGCTCTCTAAATTTTGCTTTTTTGTTAGTTGCTTTTTAACCTCAAACATTTTAGCTCTTAGTTTTGATATTGTGAAACCTGCTTCTTAACACTAGAACACTATAAAACTTTGGTGTAAATAATTCCGATTTATGCTTGCATAATATGATTAGAAAAGTCTGATCTCACAATCTTTCTATTTCCTGAAATTTCAAGTGTGTGGAAGTCTTTATCATTTACAGGAATACTTTATCTTAGATAGCACCAAATAGCCTTCATTAATTCACTTTGTTGTCAAGAATTGTTTTATTGATATTTATGATATCATACTATTTTAGTATATAAGACATTCAGATTATTATGAAAAAGTGCCGTCCCTGCTTATCAGCACAAAAATAGCCGTGAGAAATAAGAGGTCAGTAACTATAAACAAGCCAGTACCAGTTTCTTAGTGGGAATCGAGAGCCGTGTTCGTATTTCCATTTGTTCCCAGGCAGCCCGAATGCTCCATCTCGTCCTCATTTCCTAGTTCAAGCACTCTGCAAGAGAGTAGTGTGTGACCTGAAGCAATGTCAGTGCCCTGGGAAAACTGACCGCCTCCATTCCTAATGACAGCAAATGCTTCTTGAAAGTTCCCCATTAAAAGCAAAATATTCAGTCATCCGCTGAAAGGGGTTACAGCATCTCAAGGCTGAGGATTTCTCATTTTCTTTGCCAGCTATGTGTGCTCAGATGTTTGGCAAGGAACTGCTCAACAGCTAGGCAACTGGACTGCTGGTGATCATGGCTGGAGGGCATAAATCCTGCTAGGACCCTGGAGCTGTCTTTGGGGTGGGTCTGGCTGAAACAGGCTACCCTGAATTCACATAGTGAAGTAGAAGTGGCCTCCAGAAGACAAGCGTGGTTTCAGGTGGCCAGCTGCTTTGGCTGGCACATCTGCTGTATGCCAGCAGCAGGGGTGCTGCAGCACCAAGCACGGGGATTCAAGGGGCAATCCCTTCAGCTGTCTGTTGTGTTTTTTGATGGTGGGGGGAGCACAGAGTGGCACAGCAGATAGGTGTGCTGATGTTTTCATTACCATGGCTTAAGTTTTCTGTAAAGTGCTGCTTTTACACACTTCAGATACGACACAGTGCAGCTGGTGATGCCTCAGGGGCGGACACATGTCAGAAGACAAGGATGGAGAGGCACTGAGGGGCAGGCTAGGATCCCCTCCAGATCCAGCCATCCTTACTCATTTCAAGTGATTTCAGTTACTTGGACTATAGGTTCTCCCCTTTAACTTCAGTGGGTGTACTTCCTTCAAATAAGGACTGCATAACTTGATTTCCTTCACTGCTGTTTTCTCAGTTTAATTGGTATGCTATTCACTCACCAGTTTTGGAGGGATACGGGGAGAGGAATGCTCTCATCCTTTCATTGTTGTTGAATATAGTCATATGAAAAACCTAAATGTAAACAGATGTCCATTTTAAAAAAGTCAGCATATTGTTGAAATTTAATATTTTTGTTAGCATCACTGAAAAATTTTATTGCAGAACATTCAATCTCTGGTTTATGTTCAAACAATATCGGGAGATTGTTGCTGCACTGAAATTTGGATGGTTTTCAATAGGATTGCTCTGCAGCACATATCTGTTTATTTATTTGCTTAGCATCCTGACTGGCTGCAATGGGAATGGAAGGATTCCTTTGGCTGCTGCTGCTTGCCTTGGGGAACGGGTGGAGTGACTGACCCCAGGTTTGTCGTCTCCTGTTGTGCAGGGCATGGGGTACTTGTGCAGGACTGTGTCTTTACTTGCATCAAATGTGTTGGAAACAAGAGAGCTTCAGACTGGCTCTGTGAAACGTGACCAGGAGGCATCTTTAAGGAGGGTGGTGGCTAGGTGATGTGTCTTGGCAGTGTATGGTCTTCAGTGGTGCAAGAGAGGTATGCTCCTCCCATTCTGTAGGATCACAGGACATGGGGAATGTGTGCAGAAAATGGAATATGCAGAAATACCAAATTCCTTTAAGAACTGCATAGAATCACTAGTTACTGATTCAGCAAAGCAATATTTAAATAATAACTGTGCAGCAGTCTGAGTAAATAAAAAACTGCATGCTTGTTTCATGTATGTATTTGCTGAGCAGATGATCCACAACGATGGCATTTGAGTAGCTCCTTATAAAAGCAGTGATAGTTTTGTAGAAAAATCTTTTCAGTCATTTTTCCAGCACATTCGCAGTGTAGTTGTTTGAAAGAAAAGTTTAAAACATTTTCCAAATGATAATAGCTAAGTTGGATAGTTTAGCTGAAAATGTCAAAGGTCCTGTTGTCCAGGGACTGCAGCTTTTGCTGCATAAATCTGCATTTGGCAAGATAGAAAGTTCTTGCAGTTAGCTGGGTTGACACGTTTAGCCCTTTTGTGACTCACATTCTGTTTTCATTTGGGGTGGGAGTTGTGAACAGAAGGATGCAACGTATGCTGGAAGAAGGTAAACTTAATAAATGAAAAGTTTGATTTTAATTAATTTTAAGCTACAATAAAACGTTATCTTGGTGGAAACACATCAGTCACTGTGAAATTAAAGAAGGTGCTTGATAAACGTTGTTTCTGTTCTATGAAAATCAGTTTAGAAGTCATCACTGGATCAAGTCTCCTTGGAGCATTGCAAGAACACTGGATAAAATCCAGTTTAAAATGAGGTCAGATTATCCTTGCAATAGCATCCAAACCACGGGGTTAGTTTTTCCTGCCTAAAACAGCTGCAGATAGAACTGATGTTGTGTCTGCTCCATGAGGATTTGTGTGCAGTGCTTCTCCTCAGGAATTCTTACTTTTAAAAGCTATTTCTGTTTTAGAAGACCCAGGTGCCAATTTGTGTCATGCTTTCTCAGTCTAAGAACTGTTTTACTTTGATCAAAACAGTTTTATGATTTAAGCGATATCTTGTCAAATCTATACTATGCAGTTCAGGGAGTGGCAGACTCTACCTGCCTGGCTATTTGTTTAACATGCGGCACAGAACTATGTGAGCATCTCAGCAGTTATTGGATTTGATTCCCATAGTACTCCTGTGAGAAGGGAAATTTAATCTTGATTTTGTGGCTTGGAATTTATAGAACATAGTTGGTTACTTATCTGTCAATACCATACAGCAGATCTTCGCTGTTGTAGGATCTAATAGGAAGCATCCTGCCTCAAATAGTTTTTTTTTATTTATAATAGAAATATTCTATATAATATGTATATATTATATACATATAATTATATATTCTCTGTATAATTTCTTCTATTCTTATCTGTTATTCTTGGTGCCAGTAAAGGAGAAATTAAAATATGTGATAAATTTAACTGTTACAGCTATAAATGGATTTTTAGTAGAAACACTGATGATAGATAGTTTTGTCTCACCAGTGTTGTAAGCCTTTTGGAAACAATTACAAAACCATCTCAATTGTTTCAATGTAAATACAAAAGAAGAAAATGTTGCTAATAGCTCAACCACGCTGCTAGCAGTTGATTTGAAATGGAGCATGTTGAATCACATATAATACCAGCATGCATTCTTCTTCCTATTTCTGGTACTGCTATGCTGTGCCAAACCACACATCAGTACCATCACTGCTCAGTCCACAGTCACCACCAAAATGGAAGTGATTGTCTTTCAGTGGAAATAAAACATTAGGTCAAGAATTATTTTCTGACTGCAATTGTCTTCTAATGCACTTAGCTCAGATGAAATACATTTTGTTCATATCTCGTTCTCATGAGCCATCCCTGTGATGTCTTTTGAAGGACTTGCAGCCAGTATTTAAAGGCTGTAGGGGAACTTTCTAGGATTCTGTATTTGCTGCTCGTTGCAGAGTGTCTGTACTTACAGAAGTTTGCAAATGGAAAGGAGATCTAGAGTCTGTAAAAGAATATGACCCAACACGTACAGGTAGGATTCCAAGCCTGGTGTAAGAGCTAACTCCTAGAGTACTGGGGCTGCCTGTTACTGCCCTCTTGCCTTATAGCAAGGTGGGCTGCTCTGTGTTACTTGCTTGGCAGCTGCACTTCAAGCTTGGAAGGCTGTCTTCTATAATGCAGAAGCAGAAGGCTTCTGTGATGCATCTGTGCAGCCCAGGACAGCACAGTTTCCAGATCAGGTCTTCACATGCACTGTAAATATTTTAACTTGCAAAATATCATGTCTGTGGCAGATACCAACCTACAGTAATTCCCAGTTGTAACTGATATGTCTTCCTATTTAGAACATTCTATAGTCAAGAAAAATACGTCCATCTGTTTTGAATTCTCTTGCATCTTCACTGGAGTTCTCAAGAGTATGCCACTAATTTAATATACGATTGTGCTCTACATTCATGTTGTGTATAAGATGGTCAATATACAAGCAATAAGCTCTGGAATAGCTGAAGTGTTAGCATATGTAAACTTTATCCAGCGTGAATACTTTGCAGGCTCAGTATTCTCTGGCATATTGTAACAGGAGCTCTCTGGTGTTTTAGAGAGCAACACAATTTAGAATATTTATTTCATCAGTAATCTCCTTCCTCGCAGAATCTGAATAGTTCATTTGCTTGGCAACATCTCCTGTCCAGCAATGATTAATTCCAGAAGAATAGCAGCTAATATAACTTGAGAGCTGCTGTGGTTGTGTTTTTTTTCTTCTGACTTTCCTCTGTTTTCTTTTAAGGACAGTCATTGCCCTGGATAGAATTTTACTGCTCCCTTGCAATGACAGAGTTGTGCCAGTTCATGTCTCCTAGTCATGACATTCTCCTGTTTCACTGCAGAGTATTTTAGAATTCAGGAGAATGCCAAATAAAAGGAGAGCATTGAGCGAGAAGGGATTTCTAATCGTTCTTAATAATCTGGCTATTGAATAACAGCGTAGAACCCTCTTGTGTTCTTCTTTAGGAGAAGTGGGGGATTTTTGTCCCCAGATCCTTAATTCCTTGGTATGGATTGGGCGTCACATTTGAGAAGGCTCCTTAAACGATTTACACTGGCTTATTTTCACTAGAAGAGCAGGCAGTGCTTCAGGAGGGGGGAGGGGAGCTGCCAAGAGCGTGCACATATAGATTGTTTTGGTGTCTGAGCCAGTGCAGAACAATTTCAATGGAAAATGGATAATGGTTAGCATCAGCTTTTGTACAGATGCTTTTTGGCTAAAAGAGAGGTAATTTATATTTGAAGTCTGTCGGTGTAATGCATTATTTTTTGCTGTAGTATTTTTGCTGAAGTTTCCCCTTCTCTCCCCCTTGAATTCTTTGCAGTTAGTGAAGCTGCCTCTGCTATTTCAACCCAAACAGCTTCATCCTCCATTAAGGTCTGTGCTAAGTAAACCCTACATCACAAAATGCTTGCCCTCTCTTTTTGGATAGTATTTGTGAATAGCTTACATATTTGGCAGCAGTCTTACTGCCAAACTTGAAACAATTACTGTATCGCTATGGTGCATTGACTCCAACTTGAGGTAGAAGCGGGGAGAAGTGCTTTAGAGAATCTTAAGGGAGCTGTGTTAATGTGTGTCCCTTCTTACATAGTATGTTAACAAGCATTAATTGATGCAGATGCTTTAAAATGATTTGCACATTTAAACATCCAATCCTTTCCCTCTACTCCCAATCGCCTTGGGAGAAATGAATATATCTAGACTGGACACGGTTGCTTAACTTAGCTTTCTTGGAGGTTTGGCAACATTTTTGAAATGTCCCACATCTCCAAAAGTCGCTATTGTGTTGTGCTTAGTAGTAGCTGGGCAGCGTGGCCACAAAGCCATAGGCTCCTCGGCCTTTAGCATTCACTGCAAGGTTATTATAAATAGTGGCTTTAAAACCTTAAAATTCCATTTCACAAAAGTGAAAGACTTTGTTTGAGATCTTTGAAATGATTCTGATGCTTTCATGCATAGGTAACAGTTGGTTGCTGGGTATCAAACTAAAATGTATTGGAAAATGAAGCTTTTAAAAAGTGTGGTCTTTATTTCTCCTTCAAGGTGATACATACTTAGTTATGATCAAGGAGAAACATCTTCTTATGGGGGGTCTACTGAAGTACCGGGTGATCATCTAGCATTTCTGTTATTAGAGGTTGATGATTTTTCCACTCTCCTATTAAACTGTTTATGCTGAATGTGGTCTGCTGAATGAGAGAGTCTAAGGCTGGTAGAGACTAGGAAGTCTTAGCTGCTGCTCTGGCCTGTTATCTCCTGTCCAGTTCACAGGACACATCAGAACATTTTATTCTCTTGCCTGTACGCTGTAGAGATTCTCATCCCCTCTGTTTTTGCAGAACAGCACCATGACTTGCATCCTGCCTGTTTGGTTGTGTCTTCTGGAACTCTGGTCATGGGGACGCTGCCACCTGGGCTGTGTTCATGTTGTCACATGTCCGGAAGCGCGTGTAGTGCTCCTGCTGAACTTCTGAATTATTGATATGATTTGCAGGCTACCTGTAGGTTTACAGCTACTCTTGCAGTACTGTCAACATCTTTTCTGAACCTATTCCTTCCCTTCAGCATTCTTGCTGCCTTCCCTAGCTCAGTGTTATCTGCAAGTGTCATCTCTCTGGGAAGCGTCATCGTCTGTTCATGAAAACACACACTGGAATCAGATTTAGGGAAGACTTTTGCAGATATTTCCTCAGTAGACGCTGCAATCTGGCCAGTGAGCTACTCAGAAGTACCAGGTGTAGCTTTTTAACTAACTCTGCACATCTCTTGTGTAAATTTCTTCTAGATAGGATTTTTCCAGCTTTTTCTAGCTAGTGACAAAGCCCTTAGGAAGGCCAAGCAAAATCACAGCTTCCACTTCTCACACACGTACAGCCTGTTTGCAGGAAATTAAATGGGTTTGACAAGATTTTTATCTTGACAAATCCATACTAGCTGCTACTGTTGCCCTGGTTATTTTATAGGTGCTTACGAATAGAGGGTTTGATTTCTTCAGGCAGAATTTTTTCAGGAAATGGAACTGAGTTCACTTGTTCAGCATTTCCCTGCCCCTCCTTACTCTGCTCTTGTTAGCTCAGAAACTGTCTGTCCCTTTTTAGATTTCTGTCATCTGACACCTGCTCCCTAATTCCTGAGGTAAAAACTGCCCTGAGATGACTTTTGCCAGTGCCTGGGGGCAGCTCAGTCCAGCAGAAGCATTCCAGGCACCGTGGCTGTGCCATGGGGCTCTCTGGGGCCCTTCACGTCCCCTTGTGCAGCCATTGCAAGGTCTGAAGGAGACCTACTGGAGCAGATCTTGTATTAAAATGCTCTGTTATCAGACATCCTATTCTTCTCTTAAACTGGGAGAGAAGGGAAGTGGGAACTCTGGCTTTATCCTGGTGCCCAGTCACCAGGAGTGCAGAGTCTGGTTGTGCTCAGGCCAGAGCTGGTGGCAGCCAGTTCCTGGGATCAGAGAGGAAGCTGGGGCTCTCTGCTGCTCCTCACTGCCTGCTAGTTTGATTTTCCCAGATCCTGGCTCACCAAGGTGGTACCTTTCAGCTTTCTGCAGGGACCTTAACACCTAGCAATCAAAGCCACTAAAGCTCAGGAAACCTAAATAAAAGAGAAGCTAAAATTAGAAGCCAAGTTGCTAAGAAATCTTGAGACCGAGCAGTGATTGTTATGGCCTTTTCTATAACAATAGTCTTGAAAAGAAACATAACGTGAAACCAAATCTCCAAACACTGAATGTTTAGGATTTTACCTGCTACCAGAGGGAAAGCAGCTTTAAAGTTAACTCTCTGAACTCCAGTTTATCGGCATCTTGTTGAAAACACTGTTATAGTGGACATTCATTTTAAACTAATGTTTATGAAAATGTAGGAAATACATACCTTTGGTGAGTATGCAAATAAAAGCGCAGAACTTTGTAACTAATACATAAGAATTTATGTGCTTACTATCATTTGTCAGGCTGTGGCAAGAGGCCAGAGAAATACACTTAGGACATTTTAGATCCAGTAATAGTTATATTAAGTTATTAATATTGAAATAAGCAAAATTCCCTACTAGTATTCCAGAAAATCTCAACTCTCTATTAAAAGTGTTTTTTGTTTTTCTTTTTTTACTTAAGTTCAGCATTCAGTGCATAAGGCTCAGGCAAAACATATTGGCATGAGCTTCCTTAGGGCCAGTGTCAGTATCCACGGGGCTGATAATTGACTGCTACTTGCTTCTATTCTATTCTTTCTTCAGTGGCTCTGAACGTGGTCATTTCTTGGTGGTGTTCCAGAGCAGAGACTCTTCAGTCACGAGCCCCTAAAGAAGGCATTAAGTCTTCTCTGTTACTTTGCCCATCAATGCATGTATGTGTTAAGGATCGTATGTAAGATGTATAGAAATAGATGCAACTGTAAAAATAGATGAATAGATGAATAGGTAAATAAACATACTTAGTGCAAGTTTGGGCTTCTGTTCTTAGCTTTGAAGATGGAAATCCCAGCCCTTGCATGGATACTTACACTCTGGCATGAATGCTTACTGGCAGTCTGTGCTGCAGTACGTTTAGTCACTTGTGGAGCAGCCAGTGTACAGGAACAGGAAAATAGCTCACCTGTATTATAAGCTGAAAATGCATTCAACTGTGCATACTTATACTTTCATTAAATTACACAGTGTTGACTGATAAAATAGTGTAATTGTTTAGTGATAAGAATAGCAGATTTTGTTAAGGACCAGCAGGTATCTATGGCCCCTTAACAGAGTAACTAAACGTGTGTGTGTATACATTTATATGTACTTCTTTCTGTATGTATGTATATATGTGTGTGTAGGTCACTCCAAAGGTAATGCTTCCTATTTATTTCCATTGTATTGCTTCCTACTTATTTCTACAGCAGATATGAAGAGCACAATAGTACTGTTTGATAGGGCAAATTTTCAGCTACAAATGTTTTTTTCAACACAGTCACCGCCGTTAGCTGTGTGTTTATACCAGCAGTGAACAAGAACCCACAAACCACACATAGAAATCTGCACCACTGGAGATGCCCCACTGTCAGCACAGCTGAAATGCACTGCCCGTCATCTCAGCATGCTCACGTCCACTGCTTAGTTTCCATAAAGGTTCAACAAGCATCAGTGAATGTCAGTGGATACAGTTTCTGTATGGAGGAATTCAATCCCACCCCTTCACTTTGCCCACACTTCTGTGGCAGACACCATTTTGTCAGAGTGCTCCTCTGCTGCCATCTGTCACACAGCAGCAGCACGTAATGGAATATTGGTGGGAAGGTTCAACTTCTGCTGCCATACCACCAACATCCAATTGTGACACATAATTTGTGTTGGCCAACATAATAAAATAGAAGGCATTATTTTTGGAATTATATATATTGGAAAATCATCTGATCATTTTTTTGCAAGTAGTGACAGAAAAAAATTGTCTTTAACAAAATTGTTAGGTTGCTTTATTTTTTTTCCTAAGCTAAATAACTTAGAGAAGCTCAGCATCAGAAGGCATTTTGACTTTAATGTAATCTATACTTTTCAGAGCAAATTATGAAAGAAAGGAGAAATTTGTTGCCCAGTCATGCAACAGAATGAGTCAGTGAGAGCTGGCTCATTCTGTACAAGAGCTTGACAGCAACAAAGAGCAGAATTCCATGTTCCCTCCTTCTGCTGCTGTCAGGTTTTGCCATTAGGTAAATTCTTATATTCAAATTGAAGAAAGGATGCACTTCATTGAGGAGGGACTTGTCGAAAAAGCAAACCTCTAACTTACATGAAGACTTCACTGGGTCACAAATATTAGTAAGGTATTCTGCATGTCCTCGTTAGGAATGCTGGTGGATACTAGAGATCTGGATGATGCACTCACAGTCTTTTCATTTTAAAGAAAACCATTACTTTGTGCAATGTTACTGTTCAAATTCAGAGTTCATGTTTTAATAGTAGAGAGATTTCTAAGACATTTAACTTCGTAAGTGAAAATATATTCCCGTAATCCATGACTGAAAGCTTTTGTGTGGAATGTTGCTAGGGGCTTCACAAGCCCAAACTTGAATCTCCTTGCCTACCTGTCTACCATGTGCACTTATTACTCTGAGGTGTGACATGAAGACCTTATTTAATAGAAATGATTTTAATAGAAATGCCAAAGAACCCTGGGGAAAGAAGGCAGGATTTGAGGTTACATTTACTAGCATTGCGAAACGATTGATTTTCTGCAGCAGTTTTTTATGTTTCTATTTTGGAAATATTTGGGGGCTGCTTGTTTGCTGACGGAGAGAATTTTGTTTCAGGATACACATGTGGATTCAACCTCAGATTTTAGAGATCAGTAAGATTCTCAGGTAATCAAATGCAAACGTTTAAGTCTTGTAAATTTTAAAGACTGGCAGAAAGCAGTATCAAGCTGCTTTCAGAAAATGCCAAACTCCTAGCAGCTGGGACAGCTACTCTCAGCCTCCCTCAGGAAACAGTCGGCGTTTCATGAGATAGAGCACTTTCTGGTGTATGTTGTTTTGTTGGATTTTTTTCCTCCTTGTCCTTAGTTTGGGCTTTGGTTATACGTTCTAAATCTTTTCATTTTATTTGTAATGAGTCCTATATCATGTCCCTGCAAGAGAAGGCATCATCCTTGAAATCCTAGTAAGTCTCTCTGCTGTAAACAGTTTTTGAAGGATATCAGCCCGTATGATTACTAAATAGTTGATTTAGTCCCATTTACATGAATTAGCCTGCTATGCCACTGAAGAGTATGTTGAGGGGATTTTTTTCACTGCCCTTTAGAAGTACCTGTGCTTTTTGTTAATCATCTTTACTTTACTGAGGGCTTTACTGATGCAATATTAGCTCTTTCTGGACATAAAGGGAAGCAAAAACTGTTGAGTTCAAGCTGCTGCTCTCTGTATTTCTTCTACTTACCTGATTTTTTTTCATAAATTTGATTTTGCACACTGAGAGCTGCTATTCAGAGCTTCCCCAGGAGTGAATCCTACATAAAACTGTCATCTTCTGGGTGCTCTGAAGGCCAGAGAGCTTAAGTCTGTGTGGCTGCTGAGCACTGCGTGCAAGGTTAAGTGGTTAGATTGTAAATACAGATTGCCTTTTTTCACTGCCAGAGAAGTGCTTTAACCTCTGTTTGCACGGAGCAGTGGAGACATCCAGTGGCCAAGACTTGCATGGTTGACAGTTGTACTCAGGATTCTGGCAGACGTGAAATAGTCCTTACTAGGTTTTTTGTTGTGGTTTGTTTGCTTTAAGCGGGTTGCATTTGGTATTATTTCTTAGAGCTGATGCCTGCAGAAGCAACGACTGTGCCTAGTTGTGTCATTTACAGGACTACTGGCCCTGAGCTGCAGGTGAACATCCAATTTGTGGCAGTTCCATTGGACCAGCAGTAGTTACTGCACAGATACTCACACAAACCCAGTCAATGCTTTGCTGAACTGGGGCTGATAGCACGTTGACATCTAAGGTTTTGGTTTATATTCTTTACAGCAAGCCGAAATCTTACGGTTTTGGTAAACAAATGTTGTGTGTTTATTTAAAACAGAAATGCAAAACTCTGTTTTGACCACTGATTGAATCAAATTATTTTAACTAAAAAAAAATAGGCTAATGCTTTCTAAAGCCTTTAACCAAAATTCTACAGCAATGTGAGGGCATAGAAATAGCCCCACTTGGGAAGGACAGGCCATCTTGGAGTATGCAGTGATTTGTGGCAGGCACAGTGGTTTACAGATGCTTTGTTTCGTTATGACTCAGTAATGTTATTAGTAAGATTTCCCCAGTGTTTATAAAAGCTGTAACCAGAGCAGTCGTGTAATGTATTCTGATAACAGTTCCATACCATTTGCAGTTATAAATGCTTGGTGTTTATGTCATAGAGCAACTGTGTTATTGTTACTGTGCAAAACCCCTCCTTCTGTGGGTTATCACTATTTCTGAATGCTGTAAAAAAGAAAAAAGCTCTGCAGGTTTTTAAGGCAGCTCTTTGGATTTCTGCTTTTTTTAGAAGTAATTCAAGATGGCAGAGATGACTGAGCTCATTGTGGGCATTTCAGCAGCTTTTATTAAACATCATAACTTCCAGATACCTACACTTTTCTCCTTTTACAGGGTGACCCAGGGTGAACATTCATGCTATGCTAAGGCACATTTTTAGGCAGTCAGGAAAAAAAAAAAGATTTCATAAAGTCACATCAAATTTATACCTGTTGCTGGTTTCCAGATGTCCAACTAGTCAAGAGAGACTTCTGTGTGTCTGTTTTTATGAATGACTTATTTCCGGTTGGTTTCTAGTAATTTCATTGGGGAATAATGATCAACTTTCCAGCTATTTTTTAATGGATGACAGCAAATCTGTAAGACATCACTAATAGTTTTTTAATGACACTGGGATCGGGGAGAAATTGAGAAACCAGAAGAACTAGAATAAACGATCATGTTTGCAAATTGCTTATTGCCAAAAACACTGAATATGAGGAAGAGATGGTGGAAAATCAGAGCCAGTCAGAAAGACACAAACACAAGTGGAAAGAGGGAAGAGGCATCATGGGAAAGCTGGCAAGATACTTGAGTTCCTTCAGTTACTTAGGCTTCTGAAATTCCATTGCAAAGGAGTTGGAACAAGGATGGTATGCATAATATTCATTTATTGATCAGAAAGCTTGGACAAGTACAGTATTTTTAGAAAGGATATTTAAATCAAAATGTCTGATGTGCATCAATATTTCAGGATCCACATATTATAAATAAACTTTATTTTCTGTACTTTTTTTGTTTAGTTACAGAGCCACTTAAGGTTTCATCTAGTTAGTAAAATAAAGATTTTCACAGGCCATGTCTGCAACTAGCAAGCAATTGGTGGTGGAAAATATGCTCTAATGGTAAGATTGACTTTGTTAAGTAATTAAAATAGTAAATTGGTCCCATAATCTTCCGGATGGGTTGCTCAAGATAGTTCAACCTCATTGGAGTTGATAGATAGACTCCTGTTACATTCAGTGAGTTACAGAGAGTGGCCCATTTTCAGTATTCATTTTTGCTTAGCAGCCAGAACCTTTCCCCAGCCTAGTATCTCACAAAGCTGTAAGTTCTCAACAGAGTGCAGGCAGCCTGGCTGCCCATGTGTTTGTTGCACAACACAGAGCACCCTACTGGAAGGAGCCAGTTGGCTTGATGAGGTTATCATGGGATTTCTGCTGGTCAGCCCAGTTCTGCCTGCGTGGATAGATCCTGGACGGCCGCTGAAGTACCAGAGCTCAGAGGCTGTCATCCTGACAGCTCTCTGTGCTTCCCTGTGTTGTAGAGAAGAGATTTTTCCTTGCCTCATTGATCTCAAAAATCTTTATAAGGTTCAGCTGTGTGCAGGTCACAATACTTTGCATTAAGGGCAATATAGGTCCTATATATGACACGTGTCTCAAAGTTCCTCGTGACTATTTCACGTAGGACTTAGTGGATTTGGGAGTAGAACAAACTCTGGTCTGTCCCAGTAAAGACGAAGTTTGTTTGAATACCTTCCTTCTTTGATTTCTCATATTTGTTGGAATGTAGCTGCAGTCTTTTTATAAAACGTTGGATACATACATATATATTATATATATATATACATTGGATACATATACATACATATATAGGATACGTACACACACATATATATGTCTTACTATTTAAACCTTGCTGAAGGATGATTTTTACATGCATATCAAGTTATTGAGACCAGCTGAAGTAATAAACTGCTACATTACATGAAGAGAGGAAAAGTGGAAGTAAAAAAATTTTATCCCTTAGAGTGAAGAATGGAAAACAATTTTTTTCAAGATATAAACCAAAACGAAACATCAGGGCCAGAGTATTAGAAGTTTATAACTGAGCTAACAGTTAACAAAACTGAAAGGAGAAAAGTAAAAAATAAACACATCTCCTTCTGGTTATTGTCAAAAGATGTTCCCAAGCCTAACGAGGAGAAAGTATCAAAAGAGACTTAAGTAAACATATCACGCCACAGTAGCCTTTCTGTTGGGAAAACCAATGGGGTTATTTAGAAATCAGGCAACAGGTATCTGTGCTGTAAGAAACATTGTTCTTTCTGGCCACTTCCAAAAACTTTTAGTTCAGTTTTAGTTCACACTGCTAGAAGTGTATTGAACTTGACTTTGTTTTCCTGTATGTATGTACCTACATGTAAGTAAAACCTTCAAACAGAAACTTTGGTTTCACAAAACTGTAAGTTCTGCCTTATATACAGCACATGTTAAATTATGTCTCCTGAATGGAAGAAACCATTGCTTTATTTGGATGACTTCATGCTGTAGACTTACGAATGAGTTTACTGATGAGTACAGTGAATACAGCAGCTGGAGACTTGTCAGGCTCTCCTTGCATTACAGGTCTTCCTGCTCTGCCCTGCAGACTGCCATAGGATAGTCAATGTGTCAGCCTGAACCCAACCTGCAGGCCCATTGCTGAAATCCCAGGACACTGATAGAGTAAAATTAATGTTACATGGGCAGGCGAGCAAATCTCTTAAAAGCTCTTCCAGTGCTGGCTCTGCCCCATTAAACTTCCTGTGAAGCAGATTCATAACTTCTATTGTAAGCACTGATTACAGCCTATGGCATGCTAGGCCCTGAAAATTGCCGAGCTGTGTAGAGACAATTTGTTCCTGGAGCAATTGATTCTGACACCTCCTGGATGAGTGCATCTTGGCTCGGTTACGGAGATGCACTGAAGTTGACTTTACAAGGCAGTGTGCACATAGAATGAAGACTAATGTAAATTTACTTAATCGCATAATGTAATATTAATGTGGACGTGATGTTTCCTTGCCAAGAGTGTGCATGCCACTTCTCTTTGGGCACCCCCAAGGCATGTTTCTTATGTTGCAGAGCTTGTTATTAACTATTTTTAGATCTTTAGGCAAACTTACAAAAATTGACAAACGGTAAAAGCATTTGGTAGTGTTTCACAGAGAGCTAGTACTGCCACACAGATAACAACAGGGAGTCTGGATCTCACATTAAATCAAGCTTTGGACTGAGGGTCCATCAGTGAGAGTTTGTACATTCCAGTCGCTACCTCACAGCATGTAGAACGTGACAGTTCTTTGCTCAGCCATTTGCTCCCGTTGCACCTACAGCTGGCATCAGCAGATTTAACGTGCGTGCAGTGAGTGACGGTGTGTGTTCTGAGCAGCCTGCAACCTCAGGATCTGAAACAGAGAGGAGAAACTTACTACATAGGGGCAGCCAGTGTGCACTTGTGCACAATTATAGATTTCTTTCATTACCTTACTGATCATCTGCAGTTGGTTCTGGTTTGCACATGATTTCCTGGCTTTTTGTTTTGTTTTTGTTCTGCGGCTCTTCCCGCCCGCATCCCAGCACCAGGCGCCCCCTGACGGCCGGGCTGCGCCTCTGGCGGGCGGATAGCTGATTTCTCTCCCTCGATGTGCAGCTGGCCACAGGGCGAGCCCGACTCAACGAGGGGTTTCAGTTCAGCACGTGTTCCCTTACTGTCCGTTGTGGTTAAATGTCCTGTCCTATGCTTTTCCTCTGTAAGGAAAGCTGTGTTCTGGCTTGTTCTTCCCTCCTGTGGGCTGTTCTTCCCGGCTCCACACGGTGGCACAAAATGGCGCCATGGCTGCTCCCTCAGGTCAGCATGTCAGCCCAGACTTCCCAGTGCGTGCTGCTGCTCAGGTCAGCAAAGAGGCCTCACCACAAAACCACCACAGCGGCCTAAGCTAGAGCACCAGCTGTTGATTGTGGTGTGGGAATATACAGAACCCAGCTCTGCCATTTGGAAAATACTGCAGTGGGGTGCAGTTGAATTTTTCTGCTCAAACCCATGCCCTGAAATTGCATTTAAGCAGCCTGCTTAGAGGAAATGAAGCATGTTGCTACCTGGTTGTGACTGCTTGTATGGAAAGGTGGGAGGTGATTTCCAGCACAAGCCTTGAGAAGGGCTCCCAGTCTGGCAGCACGCATGCCTAGGATGGCCTGGTGTACTCACAGCCCGTGTGACAAGGTTAGTATGAGAAGCATAGCAAGTTTTTAGGCTTAGATTATGTTTTCAATATGTAAAGTAAAAACCAGATATTGCATGTTAGCAGGCTTGCTTACTGAAGTATTATTCTGCTTGAGTTAAGTCAATAATGAATATTTCTGGCAGTCTCCTCACAGTAGTGTTGTATTTCACCCAAGTCGACTGTTTAATAAGGTAGTTTAAATGAATACGGTGAGAAGTTCCACAAAGACTTGGTTGTGTTAAGATAGGCATGAGAAGCAAATAACATTAGGGAGACATGTGAAACAGTACCTGTATAGTGAACTGTCTTAGTAACTGTGTTATGCCTTTTAAAAGAGCCCATTTTTGAGTAATGTCTCTTGCTGCCAGCTGCTTTGGCAGGCCTTCAGCTTGTAGCCTTAGTCTATTCCCTGAGGTCAGATAGATGCTTTTGTAAAGGCTGGGATCATATGACAGTACTAAAACACATTGCCTGTGTGGAATCAATCTCTTCACAGCTCATTGTTTAATCAATGTTTTTTGTCCAATTGCCAAGCCAATAGTGTAGTTTGACATGGGATTAAAAACACAACAGTTGTGGCAAAAGACTGGGTAGGACAAGTGTCAAGATACTTGGAAAGTTAATTGGTGTTAGAGTACTTTTTACTACTTTGGTCTCTTGTTTTGCAAGGGAGTTCTCAAATATGTTCTTTTGTGATTTATGCATAGTAAATACACCACACTTTTACAGATCCTAATGGAAGATACCTGTCACTCAGAAGGAGCTACTCACTTAGACTCTTAGGCAGTCAAAAGGTTTTTTCCATCTTTGAAATCTGGGAACATTGTCTCTAAAGGTAGTATTTGGTATATGTCTGACCAAGACAGTGCCTTGCACTTTCTCATCAAGCGAACCTGAATTTTGAATGTTGAAGGTAGAGACTCTAACTCTTTGTTTAGGATTTATTTTTGTTTTATTTATTTATTTTGACCACTGAAAGCAAGTGAGCTCAGCATGACTGTTATTATTTATGCACTACTTTAGCATTATAGTAGGCTTACACAGCAAAAAGAAAGAGGGAAGTCCAGGGAAAAATGGGATGGTTCAACAGGTAATTTATTTAACTTTCTCCTTTTCAGAGTCTAGAAGGCAAACTGAGAACTTACAGGATAAGTATTTTAAAGGATCAAAACCAAACAAGAGATATTAGGAGGAGGACAGGAATGTGAGGCTTCAGAATCCTTGAACTAAAGGAAATAAACATAAAATATACAGACGTTTAAGAAAATGCTGGTTTCTGGTTTGGTTTTAGGTAAAGGAAAAATAAGAAAATGTATTTTTTTATGCAGAGGTTATAAAAATAGGGCGCTTTCAGAGAAGGACAATGATTTCATTGGAAAGGGTATTGAAATTGGATTAGATTCAGTTGAGAATTCTGAAAGTAGTTTTGTGTGAGGGGTCTGAGCTGATAACGTTACTCAGTTCGTCATAAAAACTGTTATACTTGGGAATTGAACTGCAGGAAAGATCTCACTTTTTTAAAATTGTGTTTTATTTAAGAACTAAGTGAAGTCCTTGGGATGATATGATAGTGAATCTGTCTTAACAGAGTAGTCAGTGGAAAAACTGCATAGTTGAGCATAGCATTTGCAAGAAGGGAAAGCAAACTGGTGATTGACCTCATTTCACATCATTAGAGCTATTAAGGATTTTAACAAAAGATTGTGAGACACAGTTGATAACATACATGAGTGGCAGGTAAAGTTAAATGTATTTTTCATCATGCAGATGAGGTTCAAAATTCAAAATTGCCCTGCACTATTCCTGCGTCCCAGTAGGACGTTACTGAAGTTGAGCTATGAGTTAATTTCTTTCACAGAAGATAGATGTTAAACACGAATGTGAAATTATTGCATGTATTTATTTTGGTCAGGTGTTACACTTTAGATCATACACGTCCAGCCTGCTAGTTTTGTATTTTTGTTGCCTACTTTTTTCCCTTACTTTGTTGTTTCAGTTGGCAAATAGGAGTAATTAAACGCATGCAACTTTAACATGACCGATGATTTGAAGTAGAATGACTACAGATGTATTAATGAACTTGACAGCGTGAGATGCATGGTGTGTTAGGCTGATCTCTTTGAGTAACAGAACCTTACATGAGAAGGCTGTGTCTTGTCTTTGTTCTTCGCACTCAGTGTTCTGTGGTCTGTTTTCCTTCTGGCTCTTGCCAGGTCTGGAGGTTTTATTTGGGATGAGCTTTCATGAGGTTTTGTACAGTGACATGCACTTACAGCCCAGAAGGCCAACCATATCCTGGGTTGCATCAAAAGATGTGTGACCAGCAGGGGCAGGGGGTGACTCTGCCTCTCTACTCTGCTCTTGTGAGATCCCACCTGCAGTACCATATCCTGTTCTGTGACCCCCAACACATGAAGGACAGGGAGCTGGTGGAGCAGGTCTAGAGGAGGCCCATGTAAGAGATTATTCTTTTACACTTATTATTTGTGCTTTGTGACAGAAATATTGAAAATTTGATCGCACTATAATGCTGTGTACCTCTTGATTTCATTTTGTATTTTGGTTGCAGTAGTACTATGTTTTATGTTGTTGTGGGTGGTAATGTACCTCTATTTGTTATATTTATTTGTTATTGTTAAATGTGTGGTTATTGTTAAATGTGTGGTTGTCACTTTTCTCCCTTCTGTTCATCACCTAACATTGGTGTCACCACTCTTGAAGAATCTCGGGTTGGTGCCTGTGGTGAGTTGATACTGTGTGCTGTTGCAGCTCTTTGTTTCTCGCATGGTTCCATGTTTTATCCAAGGTGTTGTATCCTTGATTTACATTGTAACTACTTCAACTGAGGACCAGTCCCATGAGGACAACTGTTATAACCAAGCCTGGAAAATGAAACATTTGATTCCCTTCCCCCTCCCTCCTTTACCCTTATGCTTGCTGTCTTTTTCTCACCGTCCTGGATCCCGTTTTAAGCAACCTTTGAGTCACGGGGTGGTGTAAGAGATTATTCTTTTGCACCACTGTCTCAAAGCTTGCTGAGGAGCACTGATGGACACATCCTGGTCAAGGTTGAGAAATCCTTTATCTGAACATTTTTCAAGCCAGGGGCAATGAGAGAGAGATAAGTCCCAGCTTAATGACCTGGAAGCAGTCTTTTGTGTGGCCTTGAGAGGCCACAAAGGTGGTCAGAGGGCTGGAACACCTCTCCTATGAGGACAGGCTGAGAAAGCTCCAAGGAGACCTTACAGCGGCCTTGCAATCCCTGAAGGGGCCAATGGGAAAGCTGGGGAGGGACTTTTTATAAGGGCATGTGGCAACAGAACAAGGGGAAATGGTTTTAAACTGGAAGAGAGTAGGTTTAGATTAGATATTAGGAAGAAATTCTTTACTGTGAGGGTGATGAGACACTGGAACAGGTTCCTGGTGAGATTATGGATGATCCCTCTTTGGAAGCCTTCAAGGCCAGACAGGATGGGGCTGTGAGCAACCTGGGCTAGAGGGAGGTGCCCCTGCCTATAGCAGGGGGGGGTAGAAATAGGTGATCTTAAAGGTCCCTTCCAATCCAAAATCATTCTGTGTTTCTATGATTCTACAATTATAAATTTTAAGCTTTTTGAAGTGTGGAGGTGTCTTAGTTTCAGCTGGGATGGACCTTCTTCAGAGTGTGTGGTGTCATACTGTGGTTTGGTTCCAGGAGGAGAACAACACTGATAACACATGAGTGTTTATAGTTGCTGCTAGAGTAGTGTTGTAGCCAAGTGTTGTGGAGCCAAGGCCATTCTCTAATTCTAGTTCTGATTCTGTGATTCTGTGATTCTCATTGAAGGGCCCAAGGAGCTGGAAGGGAACAGAATTGGGACAGCTGTCATAAATTGGCTGAAGGGACATTCCATAGCACACAGCATCACGCAGAAGGAGTTTTGATGAGTGTGAGAGTTCATCTCTCTTTCTTCTGCTGTTTGGGTATGCCAGCTGGGCATCTGCTGGGGAGTACTGAGCAATTGCTTGTGCATCACGTGTTTTATATACATACATATATATACATATATATCTATATATTGTCAGAACTTACTATTCTTTTCCTTTTCTCTGTCTTAGTAAATAGCTTCATCTCAACCCACAAGTTTTACTTTTTTTTGCAGTTCTCTCCCCCATCCCACTGGGAAGCAAGGCAGTGAGCAAACAACTGTGTGGTGCTCAGCAACCTGCTGGCATAAAGCACAAGTGGAAAAAAGCCTTTGGATTTTTTTTTAAATTTTCACATATATTTTTAAAGCGTTTATTATAATAAAAATTAGTGTATTGTAGGTGAACTGACCAGTTAGTGAGTATGTGAGCCTAATCTGAGACACGTCTTTCTGATGGCAGTGTAATGTGACAACATTTTGGAGATATGAAGCATCAAAATACTATGCTGTGAGAAGACTGAATTTGGAAAGATTTTCTAAAAGTTTAAAATACTCTGGGTCACTTAAAAACATATCTGTCATTAAAGGCTGAGATACTGTTTGACTTTTCATTAAGTATGTACAAGTGCTTACCTTGGAGTTGCTTTCTTGTTCAGCATTCATTTGATGTAGACATTCACATTGCATTCTTACAAACCACAGGGCTAGTTTAATATAGTTTTCTTTGTTAACATTACTGCTCTGGTCTTCCTAACAAGATTTTTTTTTTGTCTTTTTCTGCAGTGAAGGGAAGTCAGAAGTGTGAGCTGAATTGCCGTGCTATAGGCTACCGATTCTATGTGAGACAAGCTGAAAAGGTGATAGATGGGACACCGTGCGACCAAAACGGAACTTCAATCTGCGTGGCAGGGCAGTGCAAGGTAAGGTTATTATTGGCAGCAGGTTGGCTGTCTGTGCTGAACTCAGCCTGTACATACTGAAATTCTACCAGAGGTTGACACGACTTTACCCGTGAAATGGTGTCAACTTTTTATTTTTTAGCTGATCTGAGAATCGCTAGCTTGTGTTATTGCATGTTTTATTTTCATATCTAATTTGTTTGTCTACTAAGAGCAAACTGTGGAATGCTGAAAGGCAGGATTCAGAAGGTGTTCTGGCTGCCATTAAGGTGACTTAAATATCTAGCTTTCTATAAATGAGATTCTGTGGAATAATCAGAATAAAAACACTGGAAACTTAAATAAGAGAGAAATGTAGTATCTTCCTTTGTTTAAACTTCAGCACGGAGGTATTTTTTTCAGTCTGCAACATAAGGAGGTAACTGAAGAAACTATTATTTGATTGTATTTTAGCTGGTATTATTTTTCTACTTGGCCTATGTTTGCCATTTTTAAGATTCATGCCTTACTGGCTGTCCATTTACTCAGCAGTGATGTTCTCTTAGAAAATACTGAAACGAATGGCAATTTTTCAAGGATTTGGAAGGACTTTTTGCAGCCTGCTCTCTATGTTCTCTTTGTAATGCACAAGTGCACTCTGCTTTTTCTACAAGATGGTAGCAGTCTTAAATATTTTTGAACAAAATGTTTATTTCTAACCTTTGTTGAAGTAAGATTAGTGAAAGCAAGTATGACACAAATAATCAGCAAGTAGCGTTTGGCACTTGAATAATGTTTGTTGGCAAAAGAAACAGAAGTAGGTCGTAAGTGATTCATGGACTCTAATTGTGAAAGGTCAAGTTTGGATTAAATGGTTGATTTGCTAGAGGAATTCTCTTATGACTGCAGCCTTTTTTTCTGCATGTCCAGATTCCTCTTGCTTGTGCACATTTGGACAACACAATGCATGTTTCTGATCTCTGGTTCTTTGCAGTGCACACAAAACCATAGCTTTGAATTTCCTTTGTAGATGATAAATCTGTGTGAAGCTGTTAAGGAATCCCATGATCTCAAAGCAGTTCTGTAATTGCCAATATTTTAATTACTCTTCTGATCTATGACTTGGAGAAGTGAAAAATAGGTGTAGTGTACCAAGTGTTCTCCTACTGTGCAAATACAAAAGCATGGTATAGAAAAGCATTTGGTATAGAAAAGCATTTGGTATAGAGTAGGAGAGGGAACCTAGTGGGAAATAGTGTTGTGCATTTTGAAAATTGGCCATTGCTGGTATCGAGTGCCACTTCCCAAAGCTGTATGTAAATAAATAGTAAGCTATAAATGCTTACTCTGAATATGTAACTTGGTATTTATTTGATCATCAAATAATTCATGTCAGAGGGGACCTGTGGAAGTCATGTGGTTCAATGCTCTGCTCAGAACAGGGCTGGCTGTGTGAGATAGCTATCATGGCCTTTTCCAGGCTGAGATTTCAGTGTTAGAACATTATCATAGTGAAATCTGTTTTCTTCGTATTTGACTGAAGTTCCCTGTATTGTGACAGGTAACCTTGGTCTGCCAACAAGCACTGCATACTTCTGAAAAGGATCTGGCTTCATATGATCTATTAGGTGTAGATCTAATGATATCATTAGGTGTAAACAGCAGTAAAACCTTCCCTCAGCATTCTCCTGAGAATAGGAATCCTAGGCTTCAGTGCATTTGGAATGTCTTATGAGATGTTCTTCATTCTTCCTCTTAAACTACCTCACATTTCAAGATAGATTGATCTGCATTGAAATTTATAATCTTGTTCCCTTTGTGCCATTTAGCTAATCTCTTATTCCTTATGATTTAAGGCTGAATTAATCTCAAACATGAGTGTTACTGCATATATTCCCGGTCTCAAGGGTCTCTGAGATTTTTGTATTCCACTTGCTCAAAATAATTTAAAAGAAATATATATTCTTTCATTTAACATGGATTTTATACGTTGTTGTGTAAACACAGATGTAGCTGAAGGGTGTTAATAATTAGCGAACTAATTTTTGAACTGTTGTGCATAAGAGAATCTTTTTTCTGAGAAGCTGTCTGCAATTACAGCTAACTGAAAATGTTTCTCGAGTAATGAAGATTATTCCAATGTTTGTAATAGGCAGCTTTTCCTTTAGGCCACGTAATTTTTATATTTAGTTTTAAATCAGATAGTTTATGGTCTCTATCGCCCTCTGTTGGACATCTTGTTTCATTACCTGAGGCAGTACCCTTTTAAATAAAAATACCTGCTTGGTCCCCAGAGATGTTATTTCTGGGTAGTATTTTTAGTTTACCTTCTTCATTGAAACAAAAGGCAGAAAAATATTGCTACAATAAAAATAATAGAAATTACTGCTATAGTGACAGAATAAAGAGTGCCGAAGTCAGTTATATTTTCATCTGAAATAAAAATTATACATGCATGAAGTCAGGAGTTTCTCTCTTATTAAGGATTTAAAAAGTTGTGTAAAGCAAGCATAAGTGACAGAAATTCGATCTTCTCACAGTGTGTAAAATGCAGCCCTACCTGTTATACTGAGATGTATATCCTGTTTCAGCATTATTAAACAGATGTTGTATGAATATGCTTAAGGAGAATGTTCAATGCAGTCTTTTTTTTTCTTTTTTTTTTTAAGTTGTTAGCAAATATTAGGTAGAAGGGCCTTCAAAAACTGAAGTAGTGCTTCATCTTAGCAGTAAAGACAAATTGTAGAATAACATAAGAGATTTTACAAGCAGTTCTTAAGGGCTGGTTATTGTGGCCCTTGTAGTGTTGAACAGTACTATCTTTTTAAGTACCTCTGAAGAGCATCTCAGCAACCATTCCATTCTTTGTTTTCCACTTCTTGCTGTTTTTTTGTTCAGATTATCTCCAGAAATAAAAGTGAAAACTTCCACACTTGTCCAGCAGAAAAGGCAAGATGTTAAAACTTGTTTTTCAGGGATGGTCGTTGTAACAAAACTCACGTACATATTAGTATGATCAAATATCCTAATTTATTCTTTTTTCGCTTCCTTATTTTACTGCAACGCTGCAATAACTGATGCAATTAATATTGTAAGTACAGCAAAAGAGCTCACCAGTTGTCAAAGTGATGGTGCTTTACTGGTGTAGACTAGACTCTGAATTCTAATAAAACTAGAATTTTTAAAGCAATCAAATTACTTCTTGAGTTAAACTAGAGAAAATAGGAAGTACAAGGGCTTCTCTTATTTTATCGTGTTGATTCATGCCATCAGAGATGGACGTTTGTGGTATGGCAGTGGGAACATTGATGGAGACCAAACCGTGGACGTGAGCACAGTGAGATGTGGGTGGTGCAGTTCAGCAGTGGTGACAGCGAGGTGAAGGATGGGCCACATTCCAGACAGCCTTCAGATGCATACAAGTGCAGCATGCAGGCTCTTGTTCTTTGCTGGTGTAAACGCGTGATGAACGGTGCTGACTGCGTTGAGAAAGAGCGGCTTTGCAGCTGAGAATTTTCTCTATCAAATGGTGTGGTGCTCTTTGTATTGGTTGTAGTTTCCATGGAAATAAATAGGAAGCATAACTTTTGGAGTGACTTGCATACATGATAATACTGTACTTATCATACTTGATAATATTCTACTATGCAGAAGCAAGTATAGCAGTATCTTGGTGATCAATTTCATTACTTCTGTAAGATATTTTTTTTCTGCACAGTTGAACTGTATTCTTTTTGGAGATTTTTTTAGTGGATGATTCCACTGAACTTTGAAGACTTTTTCAGAGTTTCTTTTTAGTGCCACAGACAGTAGCTGCTTATACATGTGCCTTAGGGATGTTTCAGTGTTATTGGCTATGTGTTATTTGTTTTACTGCTTTGTTGTCATACATTTAATATGTTTGCTACCTGTGTCTTCATTCTAACCTATCACCGTGTTATTAAGTTCAGGAATGTCTTTGAATGGAGCTTCTGCATCTTCCAGTTCAGCCAGAAGTGTGGAGTTTATTGCTTGGAGGCATTTTTTTTGCTTGTTTAGTCATAGGTGTCTGATCTTTTGACTCATCTGGGCTGCATTCAATGAAGAGGAATTGTCTTGAGTGGCAATATAAAATGTGTAATATAGTTAATGTATATATCTGTAAGTAACAAAGTGTCTTTTTACCTTTTTTTTATTGAAAGAAAGAAAGAGGGCAAGGAGGTCATAAAACGGATGGGATGTTTGACCTTGTTTCTGTGAAACGCATGCATCTCTGCCTGGTGCAGTGGAAGTAGTTGCAATTCTTAAAGACTTCTCAAGGTGCCCATCAGAGATTTTGGATGAAATTTTCCTCTTCCTGTCTTTCATCCTTGCAAACAGTTCTGCACCAGTGTGGGTACTGCCACAAAGCGATGACAGGAGTAAGGTGTGATCCTGAACTGAGGGGGGATATTTTGCTCCGATAGGAGAGGTCTAGCAAAGATACCTGATCACATTTTCCTTTGAGTTGAATATCTGATTGCAACTCTATATACTGCATTTGAAAATTCACAGGTAATGTATTTATGTCAACTGAAAACGGAGTTGGGAATGTAAATTACAAAAAAAAAAAAAAAAAAAAAAAAAAAAAAAAAAGAATTTTTTCAGAAATCTTGATACCTTTTCTCAAATTCCTTTATCAAAGAGGAAGCACGGCTGCATGTTTTTCACTGTTCAGAGGACTGTGTTTAGTAATGTATCAAAATGCATACAATTATTTGCTATAGCTTGATAAGTTGATTTTTCACAAGTGCCCGTGATGGGTAATACATGTGGGTTTCAATTCTGCTGCGAGTGTGTGGCAGATGTGAGAAGCAGGACTAGCGCTGAGCCCTCCTCAGCATTCTCTTGTCACCTGGGCAATCCTCACTTGAGCTGTAAACAATCGATTCGTGAAAAATATCACTAGAAATGACATAATAATGTTAAAAGCTTATGATCTTGTGGGCCCTCACTACTAGCTGTGCAGGGCTGTATGTGGCCTGTGTGCTACAGGTTGGACACGCCTGTTCGGAAACTTCAGGTGATCCTGGTCAGTAACTCCTTAGCTTTGAAGGAAAACACCAGTGTGAAGGAAAACACTGAGGAGTTGTAATAAATAGGAGGTGTCAAGAAGGAAAGCTATTAATGATTTTGGTCTATGCTGTAGTTTACTTGATTTACATACATTCATATACATTACATACATACACTGCACGTGTCTAGAATACTTCTGAAACAGGAAGTCATCCTCAATACACAAGCATTGACTTACTGTAATTTTCGAGAGGGAGAGAGGGTTATTTGTAACATACGCAGCAATGAATTGGTTGTGCAGAGCTGTGAGTCACCACGCAGTGGCGCACTTTACAAGAGTATTACTTAGTAATTCACGTAAAACTTGATTTGAGTGAGAATTGTAAACACCTTCCAAAGATATTCTCTCTCCAATTCCCCCACCTTCAATTTTTAAGTAATGTTTTCTTGCAGTTCAGTTTATTTTTATCTCCCAGTTAACTCCTGATTTAAATACCTGAGCAGTTTTAAAGTGTGCACAGTAGCAAAACGACTCTAAGTAGAGATTTTACTTGTCCTTTTGTCCTTTTGAATATTTGTATCAGATGTTGAAATCCTTAAAAGCTTTATAGGAAGGTATCTTGATTTGGCTATAGAAAGCACAGCAAAGCAAGCTAGGTCCCCATATGAAAACATGAGTAGGCAAGGAGGTCCCACTTGGTAACACTCTGGATGTGCTCCGATGTCCAGGTAGCACAACAGTAAACTGCATTGTTGCTTAATCAGAGAACTCTTAATGACTGTAGGATCAGAGTAACGTATCAGAGTGATGAGAACGATCTACTTTCCGTATATTAGGGTTGCTCTAATTAATTGGAATATAGAGCAGTCCTATAAGGCTACAGCTGGTGTAAGGGTAAGCAATCTGTATTCATCAGCACTGCAGATCTCTGTCTTAAGACATGAAGTCTTTGAAAATAGCTTGAGGAGTTGCATCAAATGAAATATTACCCTGTGCATCAGTGGCACAATTTGGCTATCAGTACTTTAAAGTTAGTTTAGCCAGCACAAAGATAGGTGATGATTGGCATCAGATATTGTCCACATTTGAGGAGGCAGGATGCATTCCATGAGAGAAAATCAAAATTATTGCCACATCTTTATTTAATTTTGTTTGTACTCTGTATGGAGGCTCTGACAGAGGCTTTTTCTTTCAAGAAATAATAGTTGTTATGTAAAATATACTATTAAGTGTGTGTGTGGGGGGAAATAATTACAATAGAATGTGGTCTCCTTCTCTGTCTTTATGAGTGTAACATTGTGGTTTGTTGGAAATACGACTCTTCATTGTTTCTCTTCATAATGATTAACTAATACCAAGGATTGCATTGGGAAACACCTGCCTGGCATTTAATAAGGTGTTAATGGAAGAAACAGGTTCCTGGGAGCTAAGAAATAACTCCTTTGCCACTTTTTTCCTTCATTTGCATAGTTTTTCTGTTACATATTTTACAGAGAGAGTATGTGAGCCTCTGAGATGCTTCTTGTCGTCACTGTACAAAAAGTCTTTCTGCCTCCTCCATTTATAAAACAACACTATAATTTATTGGGTTTTTTTGCATATTTACATTGCTGTTGATGTACAGCAGGTGTGATCACTGCATGTAAAAAACATGGGGAAGGATAACTTCAGTATGTTTGAACAGAGGTTAAAATTTATGCAAAATCAGATGATGGGAAACTGCAAACAGCACAGTATTCAAGTCACATAAACTCAAGAAAAAAAAATAGACACCACGTCTACATACACTTTCTTCCCCCCTTGTCTAGCAGTCCTGAGAAAGACCTCTTTATTCAAAGAATGGAGCCCTGACTCTTTGATGAAGCTGCTATCTAAATTTGTTGTAATGCAGTCTTTACTCATTACAAATCACTCAGTAGTACAGATATGATATGGATGAGGGCATTCAGTGTACTTATTTATACCATACGATGCAACATCTATGCTAGTAAAATGTACTGTGGATTTTTTTCCTTTTTAGTTCATCACATTGTGATGAGTTTTATCTGTTTCTTTTCCTTTCAGAAGTAATACTTAACCTATCTGAAGCCACTTGAGATGTAGAGAGTTAAGCTTGTGTGCAGCTGTTAATTTGTTCTTTTTTTCTTCTATTTTAAACAATGATTGCAGGTTTAGATGCCTTTCAAGGAAGGTAAAGTGTAATGTAACACACATCTGTTTTAGTGGATAGAGAATACGTACCAGCTTTGAGCTTAATTGCTTCACCGTAAGAGTCCTGAAAGCAAATGCACTTATCTCTGATAAAGTGGTAGAGGCAATCTTGCTTTTCTCTCTTTGTTTTAAAACAATGCTGGTTTTTTAATCCAAAGCAAAACTTAAAGAAAAAAAAAAAAAAAAAAAAAAGTTTTCAAGAATGCTGAAGATGCTGTTAGAATAGAAGATGCAAGTGCTGTTCATTGCAGGGCTTTGGTTCTTCTTCCTGGTTAAACAGAGGAGTGTATATCAGGCTGTAAATGAAGACAGATTTGTTTATTAATCTGGTAGTATTCTCCAGGTTGAAATAATCAAATGGTTGCTTCTATGTGATTCTGATTTTGTGTCTAGCATTGAGTCAAAGACCTTTTTCTTTAGTCCTTGACAAAGATAAGTGGCAATTCTAGCATCTGAAGAATAATCCAACCTTCTCTGTGATTCCCTGTCAGTCATTTTGTTTGTCTGCTGTTTTTTAAACTTTTTATTCAGCTCCCTGTTGTTTGTTTGGATGCTTTTTTTTTCTTTTTTTTTTGACAGTCCTTTTAGTTCTGATTTGTTCTGAAGTTTCTCCTCTTGCCTGTTGATAGGTTAGTCATTCTAAGTCATTTTTCTGAGGCTATGACTAGCACTATTTGCTGGGTAGAAAGTAAGAGATGAACATGATTGTTTTGAGTTCACAGTACAATCAGCAGGGAGCTCACTTAGTAATCCTCCCAGTGGCGTCGTTCTGCACCAAAGATGCATTGAAAGAAACAAGATAAAAGTCCATAAAACCTTTTGTATGGGTTCTTAAGAAATAATGTGCTACAGTGTATAGTGTTGAAGGATGCTATCTGGGAACATTTAATAAGAAATGTTCAGTAACACACCAGGCTATTCATGTCACTGTACATAAATAAGTTGGAGCTTTTGACCACTGGTTTTGTTTCCAGATTATTCTGTCAAGGTACAGAAATTAAGTTTAGGAACAAATGTAGGGTGTAGGTAAAAAATAAAAGTAAATGTAATCTCAATACCATGCCTCTTTCTCAAGCTTTTTGCAAAATTTTTGTGGGTATATTCTAGTAATACAAACTGCAGTCACCTAAGATACCTTGTACTGCATTCACAGAAGAGACAAAATGGTATGTACTCTGTGGGATGGAAGGGATTCATATGACATTTCTTATTCAGGAATTACAGATTTGTGGTTAATGCTTTTTTAAGTAAACAAGAAAACCAAATCTGTTTTATATTAAATTCAATCAGAATTACCAAAGTACAACAGTTCCCAGCCCCCCAAATCAACCAGTTGAAACTCACTTGAAGGAGACAGGAAAGAGACTGTAAAAGAGAATCATGCAGTTAGTGCAGGACCCCTCTTCTGAGGTTAAATAGCCAAGGGAAATAAAGTCATTTAGATTTTATTAAAAAGAAACAGAGGGCTGCGAGAGAAATACTGTTCTGAAACTTGGATGCAAGATATCTGTTTAACACCTGGACAAGTAAGCAATGGGGAAGAAAGTTACTAAAAGGGGGGCTGGCTGCACATATATTCATTCATGTTCTAACAACTGAGTGGGTCAAAACTTTCCAATTATTCTTAAGTTTTGATGAACTTGTGTTGAAGTTGTGGCAGTATAATTTGTGATACATCATGGAATCATGGAATGGCCTGGGTTGAAAGGGATCACAATGACCATCCAGTTTTAAACCCCCTGCTATGTGCAGGGTCACCAACCACCAAACCAGGCTGCTCAGAGCCACATCAGTCAGTTCAGGATTAATCTGCATTACTTCAGTGCTCATATCTCTGGGAAATGCTGGTTACTCCTTTTCTCACTGCTACAGTGTGTTATGTCATTCATGAAATTAAACTGAAGTAATTTTTCTTGCTGAAATTATTGTTATCTGTTTATTTCTATACTAGGTATAAAAAAGAGTGTCATGTAAGCAACTACAAATAATTTTGTCACAATAAATTTGGTGCAAGATGTGCACAAAAAAGCCACCAACCACAGCACCAGACTTTTCAGTTGTACAATATTAGAGCAGGCTTGGAGAAGAATAGGAGAGGTTCAGAAAAAGTTCTTCACCGGAGTGTGTTGGGCATGGAACAGGCTCCCCATGGCAGCGGCCATGGCCTCAAGCTGCTGAAGTTCAAACAGCATCTGGACACTGCTCTCAGACCTCTCTCCATAGGGTTTGGATTCCAGGTTGAACTCAATAACCCTTGCAGGTTCCTTCTGAATTGGGAAATCAGTGATTCAGTATGACGTATTATGTGAGAATTGTCATTTTGACTGTATGCTTTCTCTGCTTGTTGTCTGAGTGTCTGTTAGTAGAGCTTAATCTGCATTGTGGTTGACCTGCATATGGTAAGACTACATGCAATAAGAATGAATATTCACAGATTAGTGGAAGTAAAAAGCATAACAAAACAGTATGGATAGGACATTGATGATGATGCAGTGTAAGGCTGTAAGGAGGAGAATGACAAACCATTTCCAGAAGCATGTGAGACTGGTGCTTCAGAGGGCAGGCATTTAGATGGGTTAGATCATATATGAGAGGTTTGAACTGGACATCACTGGTCAGGTTGCTTGGAAGGGTTGCTGAAATGGAAAACACTTTCTGCAAGAGTTCCATGGAAAGAGCTGCTCTATTAGAAAGTTAGCTTTCGCTACAGCGTGCCTGTACAATCCTACAGCACAGGATTAATCTCAGTTGGTGACCAGTATGGTAAAGGCAACTTATCTGCAGAGTGGCAGACAGAAATGATCAATGGCACCATGGAGTAGGAGAGAGACCATTGTACAAATTTGCAGATGCTATTGCTGTGTGAAGTGCAAGATGCAGCACAAGCATATGAGAAAATAGTTTTCTTTAGTAAACATGGGGGGAAAGCAGGGGGAACTTGTCTGCGTAAGGATTTATGAGGCGAGTGCCAAACAAATCATTGAAACAATAAGTGGAATTAGTTTTTCTTTGCTGTCTTGATTTTTGTGTTGTTGCTTTCTCAGTTTTAATCTACACTGTTTACTGTGATGTCTGCAATGCAGCAACCAGCTGTTTTTCTGCATTTGGATATAGATAACTATGCTACATCTTAAGTTTGTGGCTACATCTCTGTTAATGCTGTGTTAGCCATTATGAAGTTGACTAGTGATACTTCAGAATTCATCATCAAGTCAGAGTTATAAAAATAAAATATGAAAGTGTATTTGATGCTAAAGCTCTGCTCATCTTTTTTTATAGTGTTAGCAGACCTACTAGTGACAAGTTAATGCTAGTAGTATTTTAGTTACTGTTAGTAGCGATTAAGTTGGAATGTGATGGAATTTTTATTGCATTTGAATCATGTCAGAAATTTTAGAGTTGGGGCGTTGTTGGATTTCTGTGGGGTTAACTGCAAACCTGCCAAGGAATTATTCTAATCTATCAGGAGACAGTACATCCGAGGTCCCAATGAAAATAGAAAATTCTTTAGACAGTGATGACATTGTGCCAAAACGCTTTCTCTGCTAAGCTGTTTTTCACTAAGCAGCCAAATAGTTAAGTAAAGGCTTACTTTTGTTTTGGGAGTTCTTGGGAGCACATTAAAAATAATAAGAACTATAACAGTATATTCTAAAATACCCATTATTTAATCAGGGAACTGGAACAACAGTCTTGGAAATCTTTCTGGTCTGCAGGAAATTAAGTATTTAGGCCTTTGTTTTCATTTAAGTATATTATAATATTACTTTATAGCCTGGGAGGAGTCCAGTATGTTTTTAGGCACTTTTAATAAAACACAAATTATGTTTGATAGATGAGGTTGGACCAACTTGTTAACATGAATAAACAAATCCTTGGGAGGAAGATGTATATAGACAATCGTTCTGTACATGTATGTATTTTTAGTCTTATGCAGGCATTGCACGCACACCAAGACACACACACAGATTCACACAGACAGAGCAAAGAGTCAGAGAGCTGTCCTGATCTTAAAATGGACTTAAAGTGTTGTCTTAAATGTGAAATGAAAAAGTACTACTGTGTTAGGACACAGGCTTTAAATTTGCAATAGTGTACGTGTAAAAGAAGAGATACTTGAAAAGCAAAGTTCAAGCTTTATAAATATGTAGTAGAGTGCTGAAATTGCCAGAATATATAGAATGGCTATAGTCATTTGCCCCTGAAAGTTAGCAGGGGTTCAGATCCCTGTTCCAGCAAAACAAATAGGGCTGCTCTGCTGTAGATTTCTTGTGTGACCTTGTGTATTTCACTTAACCTTTTAGTTATATCTAGTTTGTATGAGGATACCTAAGTGTGCTTAATGTATGAACTAGGCCCAGAAGCTGTTTTTCAAACTTTGTTGCTCTTTTAAAGAAAACAATTTTTTTTCTCTTTATTTTTTTGTCCTCCTCCACTGAGGTGGAACTCAGGAGAGTATTGTGGTTCCCCTCGTTTGGGTGGCTTTTTGGGGCTGGTTCCTGTATGCAGTTCATGACCTATTTTTATCTCAGCTATGCTTGAGGTGCTTTAGAATAGTGAGAATAATGTGGCATATTCTTGTTTGTATTTATCCTCAGATAATTAAGTTGTGAGGCATTACTGTAGTGAAAAGTGCAGAGGAACTGGGTTAATGCATATGTGGCGCTTCACTGTAACAGAACGTCTTGTGTACTTTCTATTGGATTTGACCATGTTGATCAGCAGGAAATCCTTGAACAAAGGTGTTGGAGAATATTTTCAAGGAGGACAGAAACATGAATCACAGTCATTTCTGGATACCAGAGCCTCAGTTTTGATGCAGAAGCTTGTTTTCAAGATGTTTGCAAGACACTATTTAGTTTCACATGAGTCTGTGCAGTTTCCATCAATTTAAATTTCACATTCCTTTTTTCCATAAGGATTTTGAATTTCTTTCAAAAGCTCAAGATAGGAAAGAATTCTGTGTGTCATCTGGGACCACGTCAATCTGTGCAATGTAATAAGATTAGATCAGATATTATATAACAGTGTACACCTAGGTTAAAATGAGCTTAATCAAACTTGTTTGAAATTGGGTTTTTAACAAAACCTGAAGTTGACTCAACTTTCTTGTGGCTTTGCAGTGAAACTGGGGTTGCCAGAGTGACAGTTCTCCTAATTTTTTCCCAAGTTCCATGGTGTTTGATTGTTCTTGAAATTCTGCAGCCCAGAGTCACGTGAATGTACTGTAACTTCAGTTTTCATTTAAAGCAATGTAAATTTCCAGCTTCCGTGGTTGCTGAGAGAAATAACATTGCAATGAAAGACTAGATTGTACATAGAAAATTAAGACATCACAGAGTTAATGAGGAGAGTTCAAATAGTTGATGGTTTGTAAATCTGTCCCCTATTTTGGAGCCCAAAACATTTCATTGCTATAACAACAGTTTTTTCACAGTGACTGGTTTATGGCAGATCCGTTGGGAAAACTTGAACAGAACAAATTGATGTTGTTGCGTATGATTGACATTTTTACTCCTTTTTGTGGCCACAGCTTCCTTGCAATTGCAGTAATGTATGATATTGTTACGGATGATGAGAAAATCCAATTTCCTGGGGTTCTGACAATGTGGTATCTTTGAACAAGAGTATTTGTTATACCTCGCTCAACAGGGAAGTTATCAAAATGCTTGTGAATAGCTTCCTGTGTCCTCTGTATAGCAGTGACATGTGATCTGTTCAAAGGCCCTTGTAAAAATCTGCATTAAATTCGATAGATTTTCTTTTTAAATTATGGTGCATTTAAACATATCAGTAGTGTCAGCCACATGTTGTTGTTAGCTTTGTAGTTTGAGGCAGCTTAACCTGGCACCTAAGTACTTCATGAAATGAAAACTTGGCCAAGGTTAGAGTTGTTGTACCTACAGTCAAGCAATCCTAATAGTTCACTGGCAGTATTTTAGTGTAGTTTGGCTTGTGTGTAGTTTTAACAGACCCTGTGTAGTGGAAATTAGAAACATAAGTATGTATGTATTTCACCAGAGAAAGATGACTTTAAAAGAAAAATCTATTTTCTTATGTAAAAACACAAAATGTTTTTACAGACATCATCTTTCTCTTTCCATACCAGAGCTGTGCCTATAGTTTTTTTAACTGTTGTTTGCCAAGCTGCTGACCTTACAGAAATTAAAAACGTCGGAGACTGTAATTTGATTGACCAGTGTTTACTGATATGGGGCCGTTGTTGATGCTGCATATGCTTGGTCTGGCTTATTCTCAAGTTCCTGAACACAGAAGGTAACTATGACAAAAGTGGGAGTGTGCATGTAGGTTTGGTTCTGTACGTAGATATGAAAATCATTTGCCGAACACTTGTGAGCAACTGCAAAATGCTTATGAGAAGAATCAATCCTTTATTCCATGGTGTCTATGTGAGGAACTGCATTTCTCTTTGTTGTCTCCAAAGCTGTTCTCTGTAGACGTGTGAGTCTGGACATAAAAGTCAAATGAATTTATGCAGATGATTCAAGAGTGCATTGTTGTTTTTTATAAAAGTAAAGGTGGAAGAATTGCTAACTATAACTGTCTTAAAGGAGACTTAGTTCTTGCTGTAGTGTTGATTGTGTTCTTACAAAACACAAAACACTTTTCTTGACACTTGATTACAGTAAATTAATGTAGCCCTCATTTTGTACCTCAATGTATCACTGATTTGTCCTCTGTAGCGTATGCACAGTTCTACTTGGTCCAGTACTGTGGAAAGTATGATAAAAAGGCATTCTCTCATTGTAACTTAACTGATATTTCTATTAATGATGCTCAGAGCAAGGCCAAACCTAGGTCTTTGTGCTGTAGATGTCTTAATTGACATCTGTAAGATGACATCTTTAGGAGAACATCCTATGAGGAGTTAATACAGGACTTTGACATATCACAAAACTCAGGCAGGATGAGGAGGAAATGAGTACATTTCACACACGTGTGCAGTACAACAAAGCTTGAAGAAAGCACGACTTCAAATCATCTTGTATTTACCAGTGTTTGGGAAGCGTTTTAAGGGCCGAATGCAGATTATTGCAGATAAGCTAGAAGACAGCAGCCACCTGCGTTTATACTGGCCTGAACTAAATAAAACATCCCCAAAATAGATAATGAACAGCAGAGGTTACCAACTGAATCTTCCAGGACTAGAAGTGGCTAGACTGCTGTTGCACATTGTTTTCCAAAATGTGGCTTCTGGTTGTTGCTGCTTAACCTTTCAGTTGTACCAGATTCCTAAACCTGTGCAATTTCTGCACTGTTCAGAAGCCAGTGCAAGCACCATGATCTACTGCTTGTGAATCTGAAATATTGTGAGCTTAAAGCCTTGTGTAGTTGTGTTTGTTTTAAACTCTGCACTGGTATATCAACCAGCTGGAGAGAGCAGTATTGAAGAAAAGCTACAGTCCTATTTCTGCTCTATGAATCATTGTTAAAAAATGTTTTCATCTTATTTATTTTCTCCTGTGGTGCAGCTTTGCTGAGTACAGTGTAATTGAAAATCAGGACCACATTCCTCAGAAAATATTCTTGGTATAATTGTTCTTCTTATATTAAGCAAACTGTTTTATAAAAGGTGGATGTAGCACTTAGGGACGTGGTATAGTTGTGGGCTTGGTAGTGTTGTGTGGTGGTTGAACTCTTATCTTATGGATTTTTTCCCAACCTAAATGGTCTGTAATTCTATGTAGTGTATTTTCAGGTAATCCTAATAATATAAATTAAATAATTGCTACTGCTGTCTTCTGCTGTTCTGGCCACTGTTCCCTTGGAACATCAGCATTGCAAAGGAGAGTAAGTAAAAAATCCTCAGTTTCACATTGTGCTCCAGCTGTCAGGTTTTCCTTTGCTACAGCCATTCAGTAGCAAGAATGAAATGACTGGTAATAGCAGTTCAAGAGTTTCACGCATCACTGCTACAGGAGGAACTGTGTTTTTGCTTTTAGAAAACATAGAATGCAACAGCCTCTTTTGTCTATGCAGTTTTTAGAACTCTGGTTTCTAGACTGGACCAGGTGCAAAATGGTCTCCTACTACAGGAGTCTCCCAGGCACCCCTCTGATTGTCTCAGTGATATTTCTTTCATGTTCCTGCAATAAATGTATTCCAAGGGGGCTGTGTTTAGAAATGAGCAATAGTAATTTTAAGATTTTGTAGTGTATATTATTTTGGCAAAATCAGTTGCAGTATTTCAGCATCTCTAGCGTTTAAACTGTGAATGAATGTTAAAAACAGATATATTCTGCAAGGATTGTGCTATTTTTTTAAAAACAACCTTAAAGGTGATGGGCATTTTTTCCTATTTTGACATGTTAGTGACTGTGACATTTAAGTACGTTCCTCAGTAACCTGGTGAATTGTGTAAAGCAGCACAAACAGTCCTGGAGAAATATTTGCTTGCTCTAGTTCCAGCTTTTATTTTAGTTATGTTTTCCAGTGTTTGTTAAATAAAAAAATGCCCACTTTAGGTTTGAAGGAGGAGTTCAACTGGATTCTCAACACCAATAATTAGTTTTTTTCAGTAAAGACAGTTAAATTGTTTCTGATATTGTGCACATTCCCTAGAAAGCTGCTGTGCCTTCTTACAACTTTACTGAACATTTGTTCTCCATTCTGCATATTTCCTTTCTTTAGGGCTTGGGTGCAGGCCAAAGAGCACAATTATGCTTACTTGGGCCTTGATTCTTAAACACATGCCTAACTAAGCAAGTAAGAAGTCCCATTAATTTCCATGGGATTACATGTGTATTTGGAGTTGGGTACAGTCTTAAGTGCTTTGATGAACTGAAGCTCTACTGCCTGAGGATTTTAACACCAAAAGAACGTTTTCTAACCACAGCCACATTAGTTATAATGCTTAAGATGGGTAGAATAAAAAATGGACATCTAGTAAGGAAAAAGTTACACAGTGAGAAAAATATGGTGTAAAATATAGAGCTTGACCATTCATTTCAACAGCAGCTTGCACAAAGACCAGCTTTGAGGTGACTCTGAGATCATAATGTCAGTTAAACTCCCGTTCTCAATTGCCTTCTCATACAGCAGATGAAATCTAACTGCTTTCACTGACAAGTTTTGAAGTTTTGTAGTCTATTGTAAATAAGAATGACCTGCAGAAGGAAACATATGTAAATTTGAGAGTGTTTTTTTACTTCTGATTTTTTTCTATTGCTGTGCCATGCTCAGGGTCAATATTGTTAAGATCTTAGGTCATATGAGCATTTAAATGCTTGCTGTAAACCCATGTTTAAAACTGTAAAATTAGGTGACCTTTTCTTAATCTTTGAAGAACCAGTTTTTCTAGACAACCTTTCCTCCCTCTGTCAAGCCCAGTTATGTAACAGCACCAGCTTTACAAGGAAAATTAAGGAGCTCAGCAGACCCCCAGAAGGTCTTTACTAATCTTATGGGAACAGAGGACTGTGTTTTGAGAACATCTGCTCTTCACAGTGCCAGGTATTACTATTTAATTGAATGCTTTTCAGATGCTGAACTATGGAGCTTTCCAGCTGTAGGATAGAGCTGGTTTCAGACTTCAAATAACGGTTATAAATTTGTTTTAACTTAATGATCCCAAATGGACTGAATGCTGTGATACTGTTTAATTGCTCCATGCCACTGTTTCTGACTGAATTTTTCCTTAGGGAATAAATTGGTCAGTACTGAGGCTTAGGAGAACTTACAAGCATATTACGTTTTGCAGGGATTCTTTTTCATTTTGGGTCTGTATGGGAGAGATTTTTTTCTTTTCCCCTGAGATCTTCAGAAGTCATTTAAAGTAGAAGTTTTTAAATGGAAACATGAATTTTATGTACATCAGGGCATAAATAATGGATTGTTTATTTATATTTGCAGAATGTAGAAGGTGTGGGATAACAACATAGGATGATCATCTCTGCATGTTCTGACAGAATCGTATCAGAGGTTAATCTAAAACAGTGGGTTTTGCAAATATTATTTAAATGCCAACAAATCTTAACATAGAACCTCATCTAGGTTTCAGTGTTCTGATATAGCTGCTACATCCAACAGCAATCTTTTAGGTACTTTGTACTATGGATTTGTGCTGCAAAACTAGCAGAGAAGATAAAATTGGTAGAAAAATCAGTTTTTACATGTCATGCTTTCTTGACTCATGTGAAAGTAGACTTTATGCAGCTCTTTTTGACTTCAGCTTTCCTACTTATCTGGAGTGCTTCTGGACTATTTTGGCTTATAGTTCTGCTAGTATCTCCAGCACAATGCAGTTTCACCTTTATAAGGCCAATAAATGTAAGGCTGGTGTAACCCACCAGCAATCCAGTTTTATACTTACTGTTGCTGATATCTCTGACACATTTTATTCATTTAATATCAATAACGAACAAGCTTTATTGTGGGTTCTACTGTGTCACAGAGACAGTTGAACATAGCTGGTCTCCGAAAGCTTTAGAAAGTGATTTTGGAGATGGTTCCAGTGCCCACTAGAGTTAAGGAAATATCTGTATTTTACCCTAAGACCTGAACTGTACTTGGATTCAGAATGCAGTTGTCTTTGCACCTTACGTAGTTTAAATGACCTGAATATCATGGTATTTCATAAAAAGGTGCTGACTTGAATTATTCAGTCAGAGCTTCTATTAAAAATAATATTAGAAGTTCACATATAGATGGTCTGCTTTCCTGGGAAGCCCTTTTCTTTTAGATTCAACCTCTAGGTGATGGGTTCTGAATAATTAATTGAGATGATATTAACACAGTAAATAATGACGTAGTACCTTGCAGTATTGCTAGGTTATTAAGAATATGCACCTACTTGAAGGACTCCGCAAATAAACGGAAGGAAAGATGAAAACGTACCTTTGATTCTGGCATTGACGGGACAAGTGAAGAGTTGTTAGGTGTAAAAGAATTTTAAGACATTTTCAGGAGAAAGACTGTCTTAGTGCTTTACCTTTGCATTTCAGAAAATAAGTTATTTCTTTGCAAGCTAACAGAGAACACAAGTGTTTATTTCTAGAAGGCTGACAGTTTCATTTATGAAGCTGTGCTCCACTTTTTAGCCCCAGAGGAAGATCATAGTTTTGTAGTTGCTTCTTCTGCCTGCTAGTCTAAGACTAATTGCTGACCTCTCATTCCTGTTGCTAAAGAGTCAGTGGTAGTAACTTCACATTATGGTAGCCCAGACTACTTGCTTTCAGAATTTATTTCTGAGAAATCGCTTATAACCCTCTGAGAATTGGGTCTGGGTGGATCTGCTGTTGTGGTATTTGTAGGATTAGGATTTTGAGGATTGTGGAGGAAGAACAGAAAGAAATCCACGTTACCTAAAACAGTCACCTAGTCTTTAATAGGACAAAGCTTGAATGCTATACAATATGGGGAATTTACTTGAGGGAGCACTGTTTTGGTTTTTTTTACTCATTAATAGGATAATCACATCTGTAATTTTTAGCAGCTTGTAAATGAAATTACTCTGGGCAGTTTCCTATAGCATCTAAACTCATTACTTCTTGTTTTTTAAATGGCAGAGCAGCCCAAACAGTCTGTTCTTTGTCATCCACCTGGCAATTGTATTTTCTGGCTTTGCAGTGGTCTTTAACTTCTGGATATGAACACCTCTCCATCCCTGGAGGTGTTCAAGTCCAGGTTGGATGTGTCCTGGTCTAATGAGTGGCAACCCTGTCCATGGCAGAGGGTTGGAAGTAGATAATCTTTAGGTCCCTTCCAACCTATGCTGTTCTGTGATTCTATTCTCTGGTACAGTTATACTGCCAGATAACTAACTAGTAATGCTGAAAAGTCAGCAGAAGTCATAAATTATGTCACCGGTCTGTGGTTTAGTTTGTAATTCATCTTGCCTAAAATTTGCCTGCCTAGCATTGGAATCCACCGCCAATTAGCAACCCCAAATAATTGGTGGTGTTCACTCACCTCCTTCTGTTTCAGAAACTTAGAGATCTTAGAGATCTTAGAGAAGTAGACCTTATCACTTAAAGTTGAACTTAAAAGGTTTTAGCAGAAGCCAGAGCTTGGCTCAAAGGACTCTTCTCAGTTTGCAGTGGCATGAGTCTTATTAGTAATAGTAGTTATTCATTGCAGGACTGTCTGATGTGACTTGAGAGTGAACATACAAGCAATTGGTGAGGAATTCAAACTCAGCAATTGCTTTTGTTTCCTTGTGCATATGGAGTGAAAATACCATGCTCCTTTGCATTTAACTGTAACATGTGACCTGTCTTTGAGATAATGCTATTGTGCTGTTCAACACGACTGCTGATTTTACTGCCTTATTACTGCTGATGAAAGTTCTCTTCTGCTCCCTCAAAATCAGGAAGTCTTGCGTGAGATGCATTACTTCTCTTGGCAGTGTCGAAGGAGTGTACAGAATTTTAATTAGGAGCTTTTGACCTCAACTTTTAAATGTTTATTTCATTTTATTTTTTAAGTTGTTTTTTTTTAAATGAATATTTTCAGAGTTTATTTCCACATAATGATCCAGAAGAACATCTGATGCCTTGGCAGAGAGATTTCACAGAGGAGCTTCCCCTCCTTATTGCTCCCCCCCTTTTTTTTTTTTCTTTTTTTCTTTTAGTCTTTTGAAAGATGATAGTTACCATAATGTGGCACCTCTAAGGCTGGGACGTGCACGTGAGATCCAGCCAAAAGTTTTTTGCCAGAAGCCTCATGTGCCAGAACTGTCTATTTTCAGCTTGCTCTAAATTGATCTTTTGCCATGGCAGAAAGGTAAAAGACTGTTCATCTCGTGCTCCTTGCCATCCAGCAGCTTTGTAGCCATGCGATGCTCATAGCAATTATGCCTCTTGTGTTTTTCTCAGGAAGATATTTAGTCCCGTTAATCAGTGTCACACTTCTACACCTTTAGCCCTTTGCCTATTGTATGGGAACTGTTGACTCATGGCCTGAACCGCTGATTGATCACCTGAGGAAAGGACTGAGTCTGCCGTGGGAGCACAGGTGAAGGCTGGTGAAGCTTGGCTCCATGCCTCCTAGATCCATTTAAGGGCTGACTGCCACTGGGGAAGATCTCTTTCTGGAGATCCCATCTCTGTGGAGTCTTTCCTGCCAACCTAGATCTTTGGATACAGGTAGCATTCCTTCCCTGTTTGTTTCTTATGCCATTTTCACCACCATCAACTTTCCAGCTGTAACAGCAACTGTAGCAGCCTACCAAGTGTAGTCTGGCTAGTGAAGGAGGATGGAGTGAGCTGTGTCTGCCTGCCAAGTATCGTAGAGGCGTTTCTCTAGAAATAACTCAGTTTATGGTGGGGGGGAAAAAAAGGCAAAGCATGATCTTAAAGCTGTAAGGGAATTGTAAGCAGGTATCTTTGTATGTTGCTCCATGCTGTTTGTGTGCAGTGGGTGCGCTAATTCATGCCAATCTTTTGTGGAAACTTTTACCACTGAACTTCATCTTTCATAAGATGAACATCACTGTTTCAGCAGTTGTGCCTAGACAATGTCGAGGTTCTGAAAACGATTTGACATGCCAGCCTTCCAATCAAGAGTAATTAATTTTGATGATAAGATTTTAGAAGCTTAGGAGCTTACTGTGTTCAGATCACCTTTTCTGGAATTATATTAAAAACCTGTGACTTGAATCTCTGGTTAATTCCTTGGCACTGTTGCCAGTGAACCTTGTGTGGAGAAACTTGACTCCTGGCACAGAAGGATTATGTATCCCAGAGCGGGTACAGCTGCACAGAGCTTTTGTTGAACAATTCCAGCTCTCGGTTCTCAGTGACCTACATCACTGCTTACAGGACTAGCTTTAAAACCTCTGGAGCCTAGAATTACCTAAGAGAGGGAAGAAACTGTCTCGTGTTCTCAGTTCTAAGAACATCGTTAAGGAAAACTCTGACGCCTACTCATAGGCTGGCTATCCTGGAAAACAAGAAGCCTGATATTTTTCAGACTTTTGACCTGTTACAGCATTTGCTGTTGGCTTTTTATTTTATTTTTAACTTTGTTAGTTAAAAGGACTAGAGGACTTTGTTAGTTATTTTCTTTGAAACTTTCACTTTTGAAGGACGCAGAGAAAGTTTGATTGCATATGAAATGTAACATGTAATCAGACATCAGTTTCTTTTAAAACTGTTACTATCTACCTGGAAAAACACAGTCCTGTATGGCATTTGCTGTACAGTGAAATATCAACCATAAAAGCTCTCATCATAGCATGGTGCGAAAGACCTGAGGTTTTAGGAGATATTCCTTCTGGAAAGGTTGTAGGAGCTCTTTGGCAGCATAGACCCAAACTCAGTGATGGTTGACTTACCTTGCCAGAACTAATCTCCGTTCTGTATTCAGAGCAGATTTCTGGAAGACTAGCTTTATCTCTGTGTTGTGCTGCAATGCATGTGTTAACAAAGTGTTACTGAAGATTGTTAACGAACTGAGCAGTAGGTCCTAAAGTTATTACTGCCTTGTTTTTAAAAAATGTGTTCTGAGTGCTTGCTCTTGAGTGCTTTGTTCCGTTTTCGAAATAATTTACTTAATTACTTGCTAGAAAAAGTATTAAAAAATATTTTCTAATTTAAAATGCAAAGCTTATTCTTGAATGAAACCAGGTAGTAGCACTATCAGAAACTTAGCAGAAGTCTAATGAATGGTGAATATGAGTGATAGTCATTTCAGAAAGAATGCTCTTAGGGGTATTTCCATGTTTTTACGGCTTTACGGTAGAGACTTTCTCGAAGCACTGGGGGAAGGAAAACTCAGAAGATGTGTTGCATTAGGATCTGTAGTTCTGTTGAACTACAGCCAGTTTCTGAAAATTGCTGGGGACAAAGTAGCTTCTTGACCTTCATCAACTTTTCTTTTGGTTTGCTAGATGTTGAATGTACGTTATTAGAACTTCAGTGTGGAATTCCAGATGAAATGTTACTTTTGGAAATATTCTGCAGCATTTCATGAGCAAATTCTCCAGAGAACCAAAGAGATTCAAGTCTCTTGGACTGGGGTCCAGTACTCTAGCCTTCCTTTCTTTGTTATTGCTGGCAAGGTTTTTGTAGAACAACCCCTGGAAGTTTGAGCAGGAAGCTTTGTCAGTAGCGATGTGATTGAGAAGCGCAGGCACTGATTCTGATTGTCACTGGTATGCAGCTGCCTGCTGAAGAGGAAAGGTACTTGTTTGAAATGGATGGACATTTATCAATGCCTTTTTCATTTAGGTGTTGTAACTGCCATCTCTATTTTAGTGCCGGGGGAAGGTGTTATTGCCACCCCAATGTTTTCATTCGAAAAGGGTCAAAATTTCAGGGAAACAATGGAGGGACCGTATCATTTTTAATTAATAAAATACAGATCAATGCCATTAATGATTGTAATATTAATGAAATGTTGCTGCTATAGTGCTTCTGGAATTTAAAGGCAAATACTGTATTTGTTTTTATTTATTTGCAATTTTGATTTAAAATCAATGCTGAGAAAAGAGAACATGGCTTAGGTTGTTTCTAGTTGGCCAAGATTTGAGCTTTTCTTACAGTTTCACAACTTGACACTCCTGCATGTGTAATAACAAATGTAAAGGGTGCAGGTGAGATTTGCAAGTAGGCATTTTCATATTTTTATAAGGTCGATTCTTAAACATATCTTTCACTTTCCATTTTAGTATAATTCTTAATTGTTATGTAAAAGTTCTATACTTCTTGAATTTTGAAATAAGTTTTTTGCTAAAATAGAAATTCTGTAATACTTAGATGAATTGCGTGTACTTCATTATAGAGCTTTAGTGGTGAACATGAAGTCTTATTCCAGATAAAATTGTGGTTATTTAGTCCAGTCAATGTTTGTGCTCCTGATGTAAGTTTTTGCTGTTCTTCTGAAAGCTGTTCTACACAGCTTGTATTTTACACAAGATTTTTCATTTAGAAGCTAATATTGTTCTCAAGGACTACTGTATAATAGGTGCTAAAAGAGCTGTTGATCTCACCAGAAAGCTTTTTTAATAGGGCACACTTTCTTGCTGTTCACTATCTTCCCAAACATGTACAGAAGGTGCACGTGTGACCATTTTTGTTTCCATTTTGTCTCGTTACTGGTTTGACAAGCCTTTTTTGTTACTGCGGCGTGGAAAAATTTGTATTTTTATATCTTTTTATATCATTTCTCCCACCATTTCCTGAGATTGTTGCTGGGTTGCTTGGATCTGAGGTGCTGATAATATGCAACCAAATGGATTTTATGTCCTTAATTCACAGGATCCTGTCAATGAATATCACAAACCTTCAGGCATCCTGTATTAATGCTCCCTTTACCAACAGATTATTCTTAAGATTTTCTAGCATGCAGCGGTTCCAGTTGTAGGGGCAGAGCCTACTGTGGTTTTATTCTGTCTTCAAGTTCTTTTGCTGGACAATAGGTGGAAGGGAGCAGAAGTCTTATTTCCCTGGTGACAAATAGCTGAATAACTGGTGTGGACTGGGAAGATTCAGAAAGACTGGAGAGGACTAGACAGGCTAACTTTCCTCTAAAAGCTTGTTTCCATCTGAGAAGAATGAGTTCTCATTTTATCCATAAGTTCATATTTAAGCCTTGATATACTCTGCCTCTAAACCGTTTGGTTCCTGTACTTTCCTCACTTAAGCAACAAACTTGTCTTCCTGTTTCTTGGTTCAGTTTAATCATGAGTCTGACTTCCTACCACTTGACACACAGCTTCCTCATCATCCTCTTCCTTTCCCAAATCTTGTTTTTTGTTACTAACAGAATATTAGTACCTACTTCAGTAGTCATTCTCTAGCCTATCCTCATTCCTTACTCATCATCATTGTGATTATGGGAGTCCTAAAGGAGTGTTTTTCATTTATACGGGAGACCACACAGAGAGAAGAAAGCTGTGCAGGGAATAAAAACATAGTGCAAAAAATAAAATCGTCCTTTCTTTTGGCATTTGTAATAGTTCTTTTCTATACACAGTTGTATTTAGCTGGAATATTTGTATCTGCTAACTTAACAGTGCAACTACACTACCTTCTTCAGAATCTAAAGTCTTCTTTATTTGCTTTTCTGTCACAGGGCATATAGTCAGAGGGTGGGCAGTGGATAACTGCATGATCGTGTTTTTATGTACTGGTGTTGTTGGTTTAAAAAAAAAAATCATTACTGTGTAGACATCTGCACTATTCATTTAAAAGGGAGATTGGAAGTAATCTGTAAAATGCCTAAATCTACCTGCCTTTGGAAAGGTGGCAGTATATGCTTTTTTGTTGCAGCAGCGAAGGGTGATTAGATCACACCTAATTAAAATTCAAAATTTCGACTAGCTGAGCTCACGACCTGTTCAGACCAACAGTTTTCCCACTGTTTAAGAGTTCTGTAAAAATATTGGTTTAAAAAAAATAATAATAACATTTTTGCATGCCTCCAATGCTTACATGAGCAGTAATGACATAAGACAAGAACCTGAATTCATTTATGGCATTAATTCTTTCCAGGATGCTTGACTGAGGATATATGATGAGTGTACTGTAGTTTATATACTTGTACTGTGCAGTTTTAGTCAGTGAGACGCTGACATGCTTTATGTAGTCAAATTTCAACTATTGGTCTGTTGTTTCATTAAAAGAAAAATCAGAATTTTCCACTCTATTTGACATAAAGTATCTTGCTTCTAGTGGTAGACTTGTGCTTCATATTCCAATGACTGTTTCCAAGAATAAGCATTTTGTACTAGTTTGAAGTCTTCTAAAATAACTGAAAGCATGCTGTATAGTCAATGTTTGCTAATTTTTCTTATATACAACACTGATTAGAAAAACAATGTTGCATAGTTTCAAGATCTTCACTTTCAGATCAGATGGTGGCCAGACACAGCAGCTGAAACCCACATTTGGAAAGGAAAACATTTTAATACAGTGAGAGTTGATAGACATGCATCAAAGTGAAATGTTATTTTTGTAGTGATCAGCAGGCTTCAGACCTCCCATGCTAATCATAAACTTTCCAGGCCAATGAAACTAATTTGTTCCCTTATTGCCGCTGGCCTCCAGCTCCTTTTTCCAAAGGAAGATATTATCCTTGCTGTGAGCTAGAAATTTAGCAAAAGGCCTTGTCTGTATCTTCAGGCCAGTTACGCCTGTGATATTTGGGTTTGTTTACGTGATGTCTGTGGGTACATCTTAAATGTAGTCGTGAAAAGAAATTGCATGAGTACTCTATCCCTTTTTTCAATCTTTCTCTATTAACTTATAGCGCACTGCTTATGGCAACCATATGTTCAGGTCTCATCTTTTCCTCTAAAATAGGTCCTTTTTTTCTTTTTAGAAATGCCGACCTGGGAAAATGTAAGGCTTTTGTGTGTTTGTACAGGATATCCAGATATAGAACACTATGCCTGGTATTAAAACTAAGTGAATTGAACAAAGTTACACCAACTTTTTTTAATTGCTGTGGTAATCTCTAATTAAACCAGACATGGAGTCTAGAGGTGCTGTGCATTTGCTTCTTTCAAACCAGACAGTCAGAATTGGAAATAGCATCAATAAAAGGAAGATGACTGCTGAATCTCTGTAAAGATAATAGCCACCATACAACCTCTGCTGACAGAATGTTAAGTCCTGTGATATTTGGATTCAGTAGCTATTGCAGTGTGCATCTCAAGTGTAGGCATGTTTTTTGCTTTCCTTATGAAGGGTAAAGTTCTTTATCGTTGTTATTTCAGCTTTTTACTTCAATTTCCCATGACTGACAGGTACAATTAGTGCTTGTTTTAGTCAGTTAAGGAACAGAGTTCTATGCAGTGTGTGCCTATTAAACAGAAGTATTGAGTTCACCAAATAAATTGAGTAAATATTTTAAGTTGGAAGGAAGTCCTTGACACCAAGTTTTAGAAGAAAGCAGAATTAATTACAGGTACATTTTTAAGAATATAGCTTGCTATATGAAGTGACAGAGAACTAATATGAAAATCCTTCTCTGCAGTGCTCCTCTCCAGCAGGTCATTCCCCTAACCTGTACTGATGCGTGTGGTTATTCCTCACCAGGTGCAAGACTCTACATTTGATTTTTATTAAACCTTGTCAGGTTCTTTGCTGCCCAGCTCTCAAGGCTGTCTAGGTCTTGTATCGTCAACAAATTTGCTGAGGATGGACTCTATCTCTTTATCCAGATTGTTAATGAAAATGTTGAATGAGACCGGACCCATCTGCAATCCCAGATCCTCCTTCACCAACAGGAAGTCTTCCATTCCCCAGACTCTCTCTCTTCCCTCCAGGTCTGGGATTCCTGAGGGGGTAGCCTTCGCACTAAGGACTGAAGCAAAGAAGGTGTTCAGAATCTCTGATGTTTAACCTGAATCTCCCCTTGCACAACTTGAGGGTAATCCCTCTAGTCTCGCTGCTAGTTATGTGAGAAGAGGCTACCCCCCCTGCCTTACCACAACCACCTTTCAGGTAGTTGTATGAAGCAATAAGGTCTCCCCTGAACATCTTCTTCAGATTGACTCATCTCAGTTCCCTCAGCCACTCTCTGTAATGCTTTTGCTCCAGACCCCTCACACCTTTGTTGCCCTTCTCAGAAATACTCCAGGACTTCAATATCTTTCCTGTGGTGAGGGGCCAAAACCTCATGAACACAGTACATGAGGTGAGACCTCACTGAGTACAGAGGGATGATCACTTCCCTGCTCCTGCTGGCAACACTATTTCTGATACAAGCCAGGGTGCTGTTGGCCTTGTTGGCCACCTGAGTACAACTGCTGGTTCACGTTCAGCCAAGCATTGAGTGACACCCCCAGGTCTGTTTCTTCCAGAAGAAACAAAGTCTTACAGCCACTCTGCCCCCAGCCTGCAGTGTTGCTCGGGGTTGTGGCCAAAGTGCAGGACCCAGCACTTGGTCTTGTTGAACTTCATCCTGCTGGCCTCAGCCTAGCAATCCAGTACTGATGTTGATGTTCATTTCTCCACATATCTTCATTTTGGAAGCCCTGTTTGCAGAAGATGTTCTTTTAATTAAATAAGTTTTATGGTCAGCATGATATTGCAAGAGGATAAGGAGAATTAATACGACTGAATAAGGCCCTACTTTTTTTTTTTTTTCATGTATCTTTGCTGCTTGCCAAACTGCTGTGGCAATGAAGGCATGAAGGCTAGACATGGAATTATATGTACGTAGTATGTTTTTCTCCACAGTAGATTGGAATACAGTCTATGAATCCCAGGAAAATTTAAAAGCAGTGTTTACTCATGTTAGGGTAGTAAGATAGACTACTGAGGAACCTAAGAGTAACCTCGTAATAGTCTTATGTTTCATTATATTTTCTAGGTATGGACTTAAAATTATTTGCTTGGGCTAATCCATTGGCTACACATCTAAAACAGCAGATATAAATGATTGGAAAATCGTTGAAAAACAGAAATCACAGCTAAACAAAATACGATGTGAATGGAAGTGCAGAGCTATAATACTATTGGACAAGTAAAATAACTGGTTGCTACCTTTAATCATTTTCCTGAACTTGAGCTAGCATGTGGAACTACAAACAGAAATTAAATAGTATATTCAGTGAGAAAGTCTGCTGTGAAACACTGGCTGTAAATAAATTAAGGCATGGTCTATGTAAGTTGGAAGGCATAGTATTGAGAAGGTTTGGAACTGGGCAGGAAATATTCAGCACATTCCTAATGCATCAGTACTCGGAATTTTTTGTGTTTTTGTTCACTTGCATTTTGTTGGAATTCCGATTGTTTTCTAACTGTGTGATGGCGTTGGCTGCACAGATGTGCTTTTACAACCTGATTTCTCAAACAGTCAAGTTTTATGTCTCTCTACGGGCATTTAAGATTAGAACTGGTGTTATTGCTAGCTTTAACTAATATAGATAGTCTGAGTTTGGGGATAAAATAATCAGCACTACTTGTGTCTTTCAAAACATACACAAAGAATGTATTTTCACTTCCTTTGTTCTGTATCAACTTTTAAGAAGTTCTTTCTTTTTTCCTTAGTGTTTGTTTTATATTTCTTTACATCTTGCTGTCAGCAGACGGCATTTCCGAATTTTTGTGCTGTTATGTAGAGATTTTATGCAGCATACTGGAGGTTTGGCTGTTTAGCTAATAACCCTATGTATGGGTTAAGAAACAAATAAAAAAAAAAGCATGCTATTTAACTTTAGAGAAATGTTTTCAGGGTATCAGATTATTCCCTGCAGTCATTTTGGACTTGACTCTCTTGCTTCTGCAGTAGAAAAGTGTTCCTGAATTTAGCCAGGCTATTTCTCCCATGAGAAAATTTGACAGCGCTGAACTTCTTTCAGTTGCCTATTTCAGAAAGACATATTTCAAGTTAAATTATACTGGACATGCTCTGATTACTCAGAGGCTTATCAGCTAATTGCACAAATTTTGTGAGTTGCTGATCCTACACTAAGTGAAATATTTAAGAGTGACAAGGATGCATAATTATTTTGGGAACCTTATCTTGTTTGAGCTGAATTGTTTTCTGAGCTCATATAAACCAGATGAAGTTTGACATGTAATTATATTTATACCATTTGTATTTCCAATTTTTCCTATTGCAACCATCAGACATGCAAGAATTCGCCATTTTCCCGTTATGAAGGACATGTTTTCAAACATGGAGTAGAATCCAGGTACTTGTTTTTATGTGTGTGCTCTGAAAATTGTGAGCGTGTTGGACCACACTCCAGAGTCTGGAAGAGCTAGAAGACTCCACATAGGCTGATAGTTCATTTGGTCCTAACGGGCAACGTTTTAATGTGATTGCTTTTAAAACAGGCACATTTAGAAGATAAACCATCTAAAACTCTGTTACATAAGCAATCGTATTTTCCCACATATGTTTTCATGGAAAACCTAAAGGCACACATTTTCTCTTCCATTCAAAGGAGATACAGTCAGTCTTATTGTAAGAGATAGTGAATTGGGAAGATGGAATTGAGCAGAACAACAAGAGGTTTTGGGAAGAAATAATTGCATCTTTGAGAAGGTTTTAACTAGATGGAAGAAGATGGGATGTGGTTGCTGCCCAAAGCATGAGTTGTATTCCTGTGACGTTTGTTCCCTCTGCTCCCTTTATATTATGTAACAAAATTACTTTAGATCCATTCCACCTTTTGCTTCATGTATTCTGTTTCAGGATGAGTGCTTAATCCAGTGGGTTTTGGTCAGCACTGCAATTAAATCTGGGATCTTTAGCCAAGTATATTCATTTCCTTTGGCAATACGACAGCTGTTTTCATTTCTTCTGTCTGAAGAAGAGAGGAGAAACCTTGTATTCCCATAAACTGCTGAAAATGCAATCTGATAGTGAATGCAAGTGTTCTGAGATTTTTTTTTCCCCCTTCTTCTGGCTCTGAAAGAAGTTCTGGTTCAGTACCTCTGTGACATCAAGGAACAGAACTGACTGTGCTAGAGAATTCACCTTAGCTGTGATGCTCCAGCTGCATGACTCTTGGATGGATGCTGATTTCCTTTCTTTTTATTTTAGGGGCAGTTCTGATATATCTTGTCCCATAAATAGCACACATAATATATGCATTGCTATCACCTTTCTCAAGGCTACCTCTAATTCAAGACTGTTAACCTCATGCTTTATGCAGTCTCTTACTTCATTTTGTTCAGCTGGTTTATTTTTACTCTTCTTGCTCTTCTGCACGTGCACAGTAACAGAATTGAACTCTGGTATAGACACAGAACTCTCAGGACTCTTATTGTTCACCAGCCTCCCACTTGATGGACCTCTTCCCATGCCTCTGTGGGATCAAGTAGCACTTTTTCAGTCCTTGTTTACAAGCAAACCTTGGAAGCAAGTCTGTCTCCAGCTTAGCCACAGCCATGCTTCTGCCTGTCTGTGAACCCTGTCAATCTGTGTCCTGATCCATGGTCAGACTTCTTGGCTTGACCTTAGAGCTGTCTTGTTAACTCCAGCTTGTTTGGTAATCTGGGCTCATGTCTGACCCTGACTGCCATTCCTAGGTCAGTCCTGTGCTCCCCCATGGTGTGATGTTGATGGGATGGCGCTCTGCCCAATGAAGCCGCTGCTTTGCTGGCCTTGTTGTATCACGATTGACACCTGGCTTCCCCACCATTAGGGGCCAGCTGTTGGTGCTCTCTGAAATTTTTGTAAGCTGATCTGTGAAGTGATGTTACTACTTTAGATAAGTGGTAGGCATCAGAAATTTTGTGTACCTTTCCCAGAGCTTTCTTTTCATCTTAACTTGGCAGGAGATGGTGCTAATTTGTTGCAAATATACATTTCACCGTAAGTCTTTACACCTTTCCTACCTGCACATTAAACTAGGAAGTGCTCCAGTTGGTTCACTCTCTGGGAGGTCTTAGTAATTTCCAGAATTTTTTCCAGAGCTGTTTTCTGCAACCTAGGAGAATATCATTATTCCTTTGAGACTTCTTCCACTGTAGGAAAAAGAAAAGGAATAGGTCAAGTATATGTGTGAAAACATGTCCCATAGTTCATTCCTCCTCTGAATCACCTTCAAGGACATTTCCAACAAAACTGGAAGTTATGATTATATTCACTATCCTAACTTGTTCGTTTCTTCTTTGAGACAGATCTTTCCCACTATATTCTGACTAACTGTCTGATGCAACTGTCACTTCCCAATAGAACAATTTGGAAAATCTGTCATTTTTAATGTATTTTAATATATTTTTAATATATTTTAGTTTTGGATGTGACAAAGATTCCCTTTTAAAATTCAGATTTCATACTAGCGTTTAAAGCATAGGTCATGGCCTACTAAGTCATACAATTCTTTGGTGCTTTTTCACCAGCACTTAAGTTGTGGTTTTTTTTGGTAACTAAAACGTAAGTCTACTTACATGATCCAGGTGCCTCACCTTTTTCCTTACTGTATGAAAAGCTTTCGTTACAAAATAAATGGTATTCATTTGAATTAGAAATTGAAAGCGCTGTGTCAGAAATCAGCGCTGAGCAGAGGAAGGAATGCCTCTTAAACGTTGTCTTATTCTACTTGCACTATGCAACCACTATCTGGGGAGGTGGAAAGGTGCTTTGGAACCTGGAACATAAGCTAGAATTTTATTATCAAAATACAGAAAATTGGAATATGGCCATAAAAAATGTGTTCTAGCCTAACCCTGGGCAGGTGAGAATCAAGGACCTTTCTCTCCCTCTGACACACTGATGCCAGAAAAGAGAAAAGGCTATTAGATTTAGTACTGTAGGAAAGATTGAAGGTGATAAATCAAGCTGAGGTTAATGCTCAGCTCTTTGAAGGTGGACCTTTTCAGTAAAGTCTGGCTTCATAATTAGAAGTCTCAGCTTTAAGAACTTAGGAGTAAGGAAGAGGAAGGAAATGCTCAGATTTCTTTTTTAGGGTATGAGTGTAACTTTAAAGCACAATAAACTACCAGTACCATGGTGGTCAGAAGAGATGGTGATGGTAGTGAAGAGTGACATTCTGGCGTTTATGAAGTAACTGACAAACCTCTGGTGATTAAACTTAACTCGAGATGTCAGAACTGTGTACAAGTGACTATTTGAAACTTAACTATGTAGTGCTATTTCTAGAGAATCTAAAAAGCAACTTTGTAATGGCGTACTTTGTAATGTGATCTGATCAGATCTGCTTCCTCATACGAAGGAACAGAAAGACAAGAAAAAGGAAAAGCCAGAACTTGTAGTAACTTCAGACTAGAAACAAGTAGAAAAATGATGATTGTTAAGGCTAGGAGGGGAAATAAACAGGAATATGATAAAGGCAACTTTTAAAAAAAGTGTGATTAACTAATGGAAGAATAAAAGGGGCCATGAGGAATGATTTACTTAGAACTGTTAAAGATCTCTCTTTCTCACTGCATCCCTTGTCTTCTATGTAACTGCACAGTCAGATTAGAAAATGATTAGATGTACAAGTAGATAGGAATATCCCTAGCCCTGTTATATCAGATGACAGTGGAAGGCATGTTAAATTATGCTATAGTGTATTCCATTAGCCAATCAATTTTTCACAGTTCTGGTGTCCTGGATGAATTGTTTTCTTAAGCCGAGCAGTGTAAGTAGGCAGGAAATTACAGCAAATATGCAGCAAATAAAAATTTTAAGTGGAAGACTGTATCTAAAGACATTGAAAATTTCCTAGAAAAACATCAGTTCCTAAAGTGCTTACACTGATTTATAATTTCTACCAAGAAAAGGTGCTGAGGTGCACTGAAATGCATGAGAATGTCTGGGACTTGTTTCCTTTCTTAGTGTCTGAGGTTCATTCCAGTAGGGCTTCAGGTATTTAACGTTTAGGCTCACACTTGGACTTCCTTCCCAAGCTGATTTTTTAAAATGATATGTATAGAAGTCTAAATACTCCCTTTTTATACTTCTTTCCCTGTTTCTATGTCTTCTGTTCTTGGTCGAGGACAGGTAGACCTGCTGATGAAATTGAGGTTGTGTGAGTATTGTGCAGGTCCCTTTCAAAGGGACTGCAAGAAGTAGTAGTAGTGAATTAGATGGAGGGGCACTCCCTCTACAGGCGAGAATCTCTGGCTCTCTTTCCCATCTGGCCAATGCAGTGCAGAAACCAGTTAAGTGGCTGAACCTCGCCTCCACACTGTGCTCTTTGTGATTTAGTAGTAGCATTTCCTGAGAAGCATTTTTAATCAAGAAATCCCGAGCCTTGTACAAGAAGATTTGAGTGGCTTTTTATGATTGATGTCTTAATAGTTCAGCTGAAGGACAATAGTCGTCATTTTCTGTCCTGAGTAATAACCTCAGAAGCTAGTGCTTCCAAGAAACAGTAACGTGGCAGCCATCTTTATATCCAAACCTGCCACAGGCTCTGTGGAACTTGTTCCTTCTTTGCTTGAAGTAGCTGCGTATAATTTGTACTAAGCTCAGCATTTTTCTTCTATTACATTCTTACATTGAACATTTAAAAAACACCAACAAACTTAAAAATAAAAGGGGTAGAGCTTGCAATTTCTACTTAATTTCCTTTTCCTGTTAGTGGTTCCAGGAAGGTGATGTCTAGCCAAAGCAAATTAACCTGGGGATTATGCTGTGAGCTCAGTTCTTTTCATCCTGTCTCCTTTTTAGTTAGTTCATCGGTTTCCATGTTGAGTGGAGCGTACCCAGTACAAATGGGTACTGTAGTCAGCTTTCTGTTTCCTCCCAAATTTGATAGCGCTGATGCTTTCCCCATTGTGACAACATACGGATCAGAGAAATCATTTTTACTCTTACATGTTAATACTTAGAAATACACAGAAATTTTCAATTTTGTTAGAGAATATTTTGGCTGGAAATAGAGGCATATAGATCTTGGTTTAGGAGTTTGTGAGTTAATTTCTACAAAAGTTAAAGCTGTAGGAAGTAGAGAGGAATTCCAAATAGGTGGACATAACAGCAACGTTGTACTCACTCTATTTTCTTTTACTGTTACTTGGACAGTAGGAATCTGTAATCAAATACACGCTTAGCAGAAGGAAGTAACAGGTTTTACCTGAGCAAATCACTGTTTGTGATTTCAGGAGGAATTAAGGCTCAGACCTGGAATGGATGGAAGTTGCTTTGTTTGAAGAAGTTGAACTAGCCTGTCCTTTTTCGGGATTTAGGTGCTGTTGCCTCAGGAGGTAGCCAGTAATTAAACCTCATACATTGATTGTTATCAGCAAACCACTTGAGACTGACAGTTGTTTCTTTCACAGAGGCAAATCCCTATTGGTCATGAAATTATACTATCCAAAGATCTGTTGTGCATTTTGCTTTTCTGTATTTTAATTTTTGAGCCTAAGAGTTAGGAACTTTACTGGAAATATTCTGATACCTGTAAAAATAGGAAAACTATTTGGAATTTTTTATTTAAATAATATGGATAAAATAATTACAGCATAATTTCAATATGCTGTTATGTTTTTAAGTGAAAGGATACTTTTGTGTTGAAAGCAGCTAAATATTTTACTCCTTCCCTTTTATTATTGCAAAGTATTTTGCCTTCTCTGTCTACTGCTGCACAATTCTGTATCTGAAATGGCTCTTGAGTCATAATCTGACTTCTGTGCCACCGCTAGTTTTGCAGTTTCTAGTATAGAGATGGTTGAGATTTGCAGAGAAATTCTTGGTTGCAGCAGAACAAGTCCAGCACAGTGTTAAGTTTTAAATTACTTTTTGCTGCAAAGAAAGTCTGTGGTTGTGAACACACACTATTCCAGTTCAGTTGGTTAAATCTTGGAAGTGCAGTAGCAGGTATGGACAGATCTTTTGTCTTTATATGGAGAACAGGGCACTAGCCTCTGGATTCCAGGGAATTAAAATAATGTGGAAAGAATTAGGTATATGAATTGTTAAAAGGAGATGATGTACATTTTTCTGTGCCTCAGAAAATAATTCCAGTAATATTTATTTAGACTTTCTCAAAGTTTTTTATTGTTTACAGAGGATGTGCTGCTTCTTGGAATCAACAAAAAGGAGACTAAAATCACAGCTACCTTTTATTTGTGAAATTTGGTTTTCTACCTGCCATTAAAAAGAAAAGAGAGGCAGGGAGGGAATAGCAGTTTTGTGCCAATACTTACTCAGTTCATATTGTGATGAACTGAGGAAGAAGGCAAAGCTTTCTTTTGTGGAAATATATATGGAAAAAGCCATGATAAGTGTGGGTTTTGTTATTTTTGTTTGACTTTTTCAAGCAGTGAACTTAGCCTAAAGTACTATGGTTGGAACTTTCACAATGGAAGTTTTTCATTCTGATTTAGTTGGTTGTTTGTTACGATCATTTTTCCTTTTCTGGTCCGTCTATGTATTTCCCCAACATATGGAAGGAGTGGGAGGTTTCCTACTAGGGGTGTTGATTGAAAATTTCCTTGAGCTTATTTAGCTTGACATTTTCAGTCCAGAGAGTTATTCATATGCAACCGGCATACATACCATCTGTAATGGCAACTCTGTCTTTAGCTGTCAGCACGATGGTGTAGTCTGCAACCCTTCAAGTCTTTCTTTGGAAGAGGGAAAAAATGCACCCTTCATTTTGACTTTAATCAGAAATGTTGTATTTATGAGACCAGCGTAACAGTAGTGAGTTCTGAATGCTTTTGGTAAGAAAGTACCATCTCAGTTTATAGAGTCAAGTTTTCAAACTTGTTAGTTGCCACTCTTACAACTCTGTCTAGCTTCCTGTAGTCCACCAGATCATTCGGCAGAGCCATTTGCAAGTTCCATGCTCAAGTTCTTCATTCTGCCTTTTTAGGTCCTCTTAAGTTTGTACTATTCCCTTGAGAGCAGTCAGCTTAAGGGGATTATATGTGCACTTTTCTGTCATTGAGGTCCTCATTGAGGTCATTGAGGACGCACCTCAATGGTGTGTCCACACTGAACACAGTGTTACCAGGTACTGGCAGTAATGATGCAAGAACCACAGCGCTGCCAGGCTGTGGAATGGCAGGGAAAGGAAGAGACCGACCTGTGAGAGATAGTCTGCTAATATCAAAGGCTGAAAAGGATGGGTCTTTCTGTAGATGTCGAAGAGAGAGGACTCACATAACATTGTGAGTCCTCTTAGGCAGGAGAAAAGGTAATGTTAATAGACAGGAGTAGTAGCTTGTAGAAGGAAAGGATTGAGAGGAGATGGAAAGGCAGTGATAGTCATGTCTAGTCAATACAGAGCTTACAAAATAGGTCTAATACTTGGAAACATTGTGGTTCTCAATTTCACCAAAATTTTCACTTGTCACCTCCTAAAATCTTGAGACATTTAAAGTATCTGTATTCTGACTTTGTGTGGCTTACTCTCTGACATATGAGACCAGGTTATTCGTAGGTCATATTTTTGAGATTTCCCCTGCAGCCATAAGGAAAAGAAATATGGTATTTACATGAAAGGTGAGAATCTAATGTGACGTCTTGACTCAAGGAGCTGGAACTTTAAGAAAACCATAATGTCTCTCGTTCCCAGGATAAAAAAAATTGGCAACAGTAAAGTTGGATGAAATTAAAAAGTAAAATAGGAAGGGGACTACAAGACTGGAGGGTCCCACTTATGCTGCTAAACAGTTGTTCTCTCCTGTTGCTGGCTATCTTTACTTCGACCGTTAGGGTTCAAAATTTCTTTACTCTTACGTATTTTTATATTGCTTAGTTTAACAGAACAAAATGTCTGTTGCATCGAGATTACAATCAGACGTACTTAGCTGAAGGGAATCCCTCCAACTTTTATAGTTCTGTTTGCAATTTTACTCATTTCCGAGACAAACATTCACTGGTCTGCTTCAGAGATTTGAGAATTCAGCTTCATATCATGCTTTAAATACTGTTTTATTCTTTACTTAAAAGTAGGACTTGCTCATCTTGTACTATCAAATACTCTGGTTTCAAAGGCTTGCACTTCTGTTTACATAGTCAAAGCAGTTTATCATTCAATTAGGGACTGATATAAATCAAAATTTCTTTTATTCAACTGTGACATGAAAAAGAAAGATTGCCTCAGCATTCTACTTCAAAATTATTCTGTAGGATAGGGGCTCATTTCAGGAATCTGTCATTCCTGAGAGCAGTTGGGCGCTTCTGTTCCCTATGGGCCAGCTGCAGGGGCCAAGCATTCTGAGTGAGCCCCTGGCAGGGTTGGACCAGTTGGGTTGCAGGACTGTGGTCGTGTAGAGCTGACTGTAAAACCAGAGGCTACTTCCTGATTAGGTTTTAACTGATGGTTTATTTATTACCAACTTCTTCAATAAAAGAAGGTGCTGTACCTTTAAGTAGCACATGCTGTCTAACCATCAACAGGCATCTTTTGCAAGCTGCTTTAGCCTGTTTCTCCAATCATGCCTGCCTAAGTCAATAACGCATTGCCAAACCTCCTCATGCATTAAAGGTTACCTTTTAGCTTATTCCATGAATCAGAGCAGATGCATAACTTGGCAGTGACCACTTCTGTCCCTCCCCTTCTTTGCCTTATGCTAACTGCAGCCCCCCAGCTCATTGCTGGCTGAGCCCCCTCCCCCAGCAGGGAGAAGTCATTACATGAAGAGATCAACTTACCAGTTGTCTTCAGAGCAGTGGCTGAGAGCACAGCTCCTGGTCGTACAGTGAGTGCAAGAGAAAGGGGGAGAGGGAAAGGAATCGGACCTAGAAGAACTAAAGGCTGTGTTACCGAGACACAAGTGCATCTGCTAGCTGTTAGTACTTGGCAGAGGGTTTTCTCCTCCAGGGTAGCTCTAACTTTGGGTAATAATGTTTGTCAGCTACCTGATACTAACGTTGCTCTACTTTCAAACAGCAGTGTTAGCGAGACCTGGGGGAGAGGTAAGCAAAGTATGTAAAAAATTGTTGTCTTGTCAGTTTTATTCCTGTCTTTTAAGATGGGTTGTGAATTATTTTTATGTTTGTAGAGTTTTTAGAATTGCATTATTTGCTTTGATGAGTAAAAAGGCATAGCTTTTGATCATTTGTTGTGGTGGGTTTGTTTGTTTCTTTTAAAGCCTGTAGATACTGAGGGAGACTATCCTGGAAATTAGCTTCTTTCCACTTGATAAATGCTTTGTGTGAGATGACTGTACTATGTGAAAATTTTCTTTACTAACAGAGAAATAGGAGACTCTTTGTAGCAGTAGATGGTAGTGTTAAATTCACAGCTCCCTCTTCTCCCTCCCCTCCCCCCCCCCCCCCCAAAAAAAGTGTGATTGAAGAAGTTTTTACTTAGGATATATCATGGGGATGTCAGTATGCAAAAAATGCAGATTCCATTATTTAATAACACTCTTTTGTGCAAATATATGTAATACTCAGTATGTGTATTGTTGTTTTAGCAGGGCATGAAGAACTCTTTTTGTTTTAAAGAATGCTATTAAAGACAGACTATATCAATTCTTAATGAGAGAAATCTTAAGTAATGAAATAGAGCAGCCGTTCATAGAATCTAAAAGGTTGCTACTTGATTTAAAAGAACAGTTTTCCAGATTTCTGTTCTGATCAGAGCAAGCTTTCTTTTTCTCAAGTTCTTCTTTCATACCAAAACAAAATTTCAGCTAGCTGTTTGTCATTTAGGAAGTAATTTGTCAAATGTAGAATATTTCTTATCCAGTAGTTGTATCTAGGGATGCCAGTGGCAGAAAATACTTCTGGTACTTTTTATATTTGTTCTCCCTCTTTCAACTGAAGAATTATGTATGTTTATGAATGTTGAAGGAATAATTTGATAGCTCTGCTTCCGTAATGTATCTTCTTTAAGTATATCAACAACATAACAAAGAAGCAAAGTGCCAAATAAATCTGAAAACAGTGATTCTGCTTTACAGTGTTTTTTTTTTTTTTTTCTTTTCTTTTCACTGCTGTTCTACATTTCAAGTAGCCTAATAAAGATGAGAGCAATTACTTTTCCTGTTAAAAGAAAGTGGAGTTGAACTGGAAAAACCATCTTGTCCAACACTGTGTGGTTGACACTGTCTAGCTCATATGCCTAGACATGAACTGTATTTTACCTTCAGGGTTTTTTAAAATTGGAGTTGTAATGGTTGTGATTTCAGAAAACATCTTTTAAAGAAATCTTGCACTGTCTTTAATCTAATTAAAGAAAACAGAGAAATGTTTTCAGCAGAATCTGAGGAACTTTCTATATGTTGATGGTCAGAGTGACTGAAGGCTGGTCGTTGCCTTCTTGTTGTCACTGAATTGGTAACTTCTTGGTTGATGCTGAATATCGAAAATGATGACATGGTCCTGGTCACCTTGTCTGGGCTGGGGGACCTTAAATTTTGTGGTTGCTCATATGGAAAATATTTGTCATCACTGCTTGTACATGTGGTCTTCAGAGATCCATATAAAGAAAAAGTCTAGAGCAGCAGCAGTGTTGCCTGCCAATTATCCTCGTTAGTAAGTTAAATAAAAGCAATGCTGTTTCTTACCTGGAAATAAATTTCTACAGTAAAAGTGCAATGTGGAACATTTTAGCACCGTTCCATATGCCAAGTAGCTTGAACTGTACTGTTCTTGTTAGAATTTCAGCTAATAGAGTGGACAGAATCTGAAAAATGGCATATTACTCCATCTTAGAATTTTCTGAAAATGGTGATAAATTTTATTGTATTTTGTTAATGTGAATAATTTTGACAATTATGCAATAAAAACTGTCTGCTTTTAATACAGTAATTCTTTGTCCTGTTTTGTAAGAAACCACCTGATAATCTCATGCGTTTACCTCCTTCAGCTACAGAATCTTGGCAACATAAATGTTATTTCTCTAGGAAATTATTCAATTAGGTTTTATCCCATCTTTGTGAGATTAGGAGATATTTGAAGACAGGGAAAGTAAGCAAGAGGCCATTTTTAAAAGGAATATATATTACAGTCTTGTCCTGAAGTGTTCTATTTTTTTCTGAATATTTTTATTTATAGATTTTTATGTTTGAAGTTTTTCCTATTTTTCCTGTTGATAGTTTTTCCTATACTGCATATCCTCACCTACTCCTATGGGAAATTGTTAATTTATGATGGATTATAGGGTTGATGTGAAGTTGCTTTCCTTGCTTTGCTTTTCTCTTGTTCTCCCTATATTATGATCCTGCAGAACTTTGTTCTGGAAACAGAAAATCATAAAAATGACACTTAAGAATCATTACGGTCAACATTTAAGGAACAGCTAGTACTGTTTCTAATATGTGTATAATTTTCTTTTGATTTTGAGTTAAGGAATGGGTTAGTGTGAAGTCAGTGGAATTGCATTGCATCACTTTTCCGTTTAGGAGGGAAATAGGGTTGTATAGCTTTACAACTTATCCATGCTTGCACTGGCCAAGAGCAAAATTATTCTGCTTAGGAAATGAGCATGACTTTCTTCATCCTTAGCTGGAAGCTCTAGCTGGCACCTTCTGCTATGGTCAGCTTTCCTAAAGGATCAGAGTTCAATTTCTGTCTCTCTGGGATGTTCAGGAATAGTTATCCTCATCAACGGACTATCTTTTGGCACATCTGTTCTTACCAAGAAAGAGCTAAGAATTAGTGGGCATCAGATTTGAAACCTACATGATGAGGAATTGTAAAATAAAGACAAAGCATGATACATTGCAGAATGCATAAGGCCCAAACTCCTAATTGCAAGACAATCCCTTATTGAAGGTTTCCTCTTCTCCGCTTCTCGTTCAGTGGTCTTGAATGATCTTCAGCATGAAGATCGTTGTTTAACTAAATGCACTGAGCTTTATCAATCTTGTAGCATCTGGAGAGTTTTGCTGAGGAATAGCCTATCCACTATACTCTGGATTTTTTTAGCTCACGTGTAAATGGACAAGTGCATCACACCAGCTTTCAGTCGTCATCCTTCACTCGTTCCCATGCAGACAGCCTTTTCAGTATTCTTTTCAAAACGTACTTTTCTGTTGTTTGTATTTTGAGAAGAGAATTTGCACTTCCTTGACATTTCAGATATTTCAGCTGAGTACACCTCCTATTATAAGTTTCCTTAAGCTTGTATCTATTAGCCTTGAATTATTTTTGTTATTTCAGTAGGTGTCAGTGAAGCTGTAAAAATCTACTGAATTACCCTGATCCAAAATCAGTTGTACACTGAGTTGTCACTGTATTCATGGCTACCAGCATTTAAAAAATTCAGCCTAGCTGAAAAATCGTGGGGATTATAAAATTGATGCAAGAGGACTAGCCTCACGCCTCAAGTCAACGTTGATTTTATTTTACTGCAGCAAACAATCATAATATGATCTTAAGAACACAGTATATGAACAGAGAGCTTTCAGCAGGTTTAAGTGACTAGTGAATTAATATGTAAAATTTAAACAATGATTTTCAGTTGAATAAAAACTTGAATAGCATTTGTTCAGTTAACAGGATGTTTTGCTGCAGCTGATGTAGTAAATAAGGTAGAAGCAAAATTTTTGTTTGACTATATGAATAGTATGAGTTTGAGGACATATGGACACTGGATGCTTTCTTCATAAAGCAGTTACTGTGATGCTAGAAGATACAAGGCAAAGTCCCTACAGGTTATGTTAATATTTTTTTCTTATAAATGCAGTATTTTATTTAATCACAGATACGAAATACTTCCCTTTGGAATTTGGGCAAAGAGTGCAAACATCAAGTTCCACCTGGCAAAATGCATAAGGGAGTCTGAGTAAATTGAGTCTGAATTTTCATATGCTTTCAAATCTGCTGGTTTTGATTAGCAGCTTTGGGGTTGATACTTGAAACAGTGTTGTTTTACACTGTGTCCCAAGCTGCACGACTAGGAATAAATATACAGAAATGCAGAGAAACTTGTTTTCATGAGCTGATGTTCGTTTCTACTTTGATGTGGCTGTCTTCTCTGCAGTATGTAATTTGTCCATAACCAGAGGTCCAAAGTGAACTTGTCAACATTTTAAAAGAGCCATCAGTTCTGAACAAGTTCAGGTAGCACAGTCCCATGGCAGAAACGCAACCCGTTTTAAGAAACTTCAGGACACGGATAGGTAGTCCAACACAATTTTAACTGAAAAGTTGGTGATGAGATGAGTGACAAACTTCAGAAGATTCAGTTCAGGCATTAATCCAAACTACATCAAGTAGACAAAGTTTCCTTTTTGGCCAAAAGAGGGTAAGGTGAGGAGTTGCGTCAAAAACAGTGGGTTTTTTTTTCACTACCTTTGAAGTTGAACTGATTTAATTATTGCCTAAAAATAAGTAGATTGTTTTGGTTTAAGGAGAGACTAAAGAGAATTCTGATTAATCCTGAACCATTTCTTTTTTTCTTAATTATTTTCTTTTCTACTGTCTTAAGGCTGTATGATCCTCATTGTTAGCTTGAAATTGTCATTTTTCTTTTAAAACTCCATATTTCTGTGCATGTATGTGTGCATAAAATTCCTTGCTCTACTGGGCTATGGAAGAAAAAACTTAAGAAAGTACTGAAAATACATCTTCAGGGTATGTGGAATTGTGTCTAGACTTCTTTCCTTACTGACTGATCTGTTTCTGAGGTGGCCAGGGAATGCAGCTCATTTCAGTTTTCTCTTCATGTCGTAGATATGTCAGATCAATCTTTCCAACTCTGTAACGTTTTTGCATTTCAGCAGTGCCTCAGAGAAGCTCAGTATGGCCTGGAAATGAACTAGTTAACCTGTGCATCTCTAGGCTGCAGTCACTGATACAGCCTTACCAGGTATAGGCACAGAACACATTATATGACCCAATAAAACAAGCTTTTCCATCTCTGACTTTCATGGGACCAGAACATAAGAAAGCAAACATAATTTCTCCCACTCTTGTGCTGACAAAAACCATTTCTCATCATGGTACCTGAATATTCCAATCTGCAAGCCAAAATTAATAAGGCTTCCACTGATTCTCTGGAGAAATTGATATGTCACTTCCACTATTTTCTCATAAAACTTTGCTCACAGCATTTCTGTTTCAGAAGCTGGGAATGTTTGAGAGCTTTTGTGAGCTGGTAACTGAGGAGGAATTGAACCACTTGGATGGTTATTTGAATCTGCTTTAAAATTACACTATTCTGAGTTAGAAAAAACAGATGGTAATTTACATATGGCAGTAATTGCTGACATCACCAGTTAAGCATCTGAAAGTGAGATGTTTTGTAGGTGAAAAATAATCCTGTCAAGTAAATATCTACAGACATAGCCAAATTGTAAGAGTATGCTCTGAGTATTGCTGTTGCTCTAAGTACTACAAAACAAGTTTAATTGGCCTCCGGCATATGTGCTTCAGTTATGCTAGCTTTATATTTCAGTCTTAACTGCGGTAGTTATAAGACAACCCTATTTTGCTTTAAAAGCTTGGATGTAAGCTTGCTGTATTGGGATGTTCACTTAAAAGTTAATTACGTTGTAGCAACAATGTCTCTAAGTATACCCTTTCATTCTTTGAGATTAGGTAGGTTTTCTTTCCAAGATTCCTGTTGGGCTTTTAGTTTTTCCTATACTGCATATCCTCACCTAGTCCTATGGGAAAGGCAGGACTGAAATAGTAACAGCTGTATGTGCTGGTAAAGGTCTGTATGGAGACTGCCTTAATAACTCAGATCGTGGGCCTAGATCCAAAACTTTTTGTCTTTGGGCTCTGGTTCAGGCTATACTGGGTTTCTTGTTCCATGCTGTAAACATCTAAAAGACTGATAGAGGGTTACAGTAATTCCCACAGTAATTACTGCATCGTGCTCAGTCTTACCATAGCTGAGCTAAATCCGTTAAGTCATTACCAAATAAATGGTTATGTGTGATGGATGAGCTAATTTGTTTCTTACACAAGGTTTGCAGACTATTTTCTGGCCTCCAATGGATTTTGAAGGCAGATAGTTTATGTTAGGATATATCAAAAGGTATTAAAAAAAAATAATGTCTGGTGAAGTAAATATCTAATTTTAGACCATAACAGTCATTATATGAATTGTTCTTTCTTACTAAAAAAATCTTCCTTGGTTTTCCTATTTCTTTATGATAATGTTATAAGAATCCAAATATTTTAAATGCTCTGATGTATAATAGGGCACAAAAATGTGTTCCAAGACTCATAAAAAATTTAATTAAAAGAGTGGAAGGTCTTGTAAACTCCTAGTGGTTCCCTTTAAGTAATATCACTACTTAAAGCACTTTTTTTCCCCCCAGCCTCTTAAGATTATCTTTCAATTTGTGTACACAATGTGTTATGTTTTACATGTGGATGATTTTAAGGAGACTTGTACATTAATAGATTTACCCAGCCTCTTATGGCCAGGCCCCTTCTGGAAACAATACCTGGCGCACAAAAGAGACTGTGCTAAGTAACTAAACAAATGCCCCTGTGTTAATATCAAGACTGTAATTTTGCTACAAGCATTCCTTGCAAGTATACTGCTGTAGATGGATTACCAGCAGCATTGGCTGAGCAGTGCTTGAGCCTGTAGATGAGGGATGGGGGAACTGTGCAATGATCAGGAACCTAAAGCTCCTGAAGCTGATTTTCACTTTTTAAATGAAAGGCACTGGACAGAAGGGGGCTGGCATATCTGACATATATCCCTATCCCAACTGGATCTGTAGCTTGCCTGATTGTTCCTTGCAGTCATTATCATTTACTTTCATTGGTGCCAAAAGCACAGCAGCATGGATCAGTCGTCATCCACTAGTGTGTTTAAGGAACCAAAGGCACCACCAACACAGCAATTATGTCACTGACAGCAGCTACATTGCTTCTGTTTAAAGACCTTTTCTAAATGAGATACATGAAAGTGGAGCGTGAGAGATTATTAAATTAAAGGTTTGCCTGTGTGATTGCCTGAAGCTGTCAATCTGTTTCTTCATGGTTTACAAGTATTATTTTCCCAGTGTGTGGGTTGTGAGGAAGGTTTTATCAGGAGACAGAACTTTTTTGACAAATTTCCACTCCCACTTATTTGGCAGATACAGAGAAGTGAGGTGAATTTGGAGTCAGTAAATTAATCCTTCAACCCTTAACTGCTTTTTGACTACAGCATAATGTTTGCTTTCTTTTTTTGTGCAGTTTCTTCCCAAGATGTTGGTTTGGGGAGGGGAAGATGAAAGCTATAACATTTTCAACTTAGAGAGAGAAAATCCTTTTGTTCTTAAAATGTGTCAGTTAAAATCCACTTTTTCCACAGAAGATGTAAAAGATATTTATAACGTTTCTGAAAAGATTTTGACTGATTTGTAATTCACTGCAAGTAAAAGATGATATAGCAGTAGAAAGTTTGGTATTTTAATACAAGATTGCTTCCTTGCTCCTTGGAAGCTGAAATTATAGAAGCAATGGTAAAAACATGTGGAAACGCTGTGTTTTAATCCCAAACAGTTAATAGATTTACCAGAAGAATTTACCCCCTCTAAGGAAAGATCTCGTTTCCCTTTTGTAATTTAGGTTGTATTTTTCTCATTATGCTTTGTGTGTACTCTCTGCCTCTGAAAAAAAAAGAATAAAAAAGAAAAAGAAAAAAGGAAAGAGGAAATACAGTCAAATGTTAGAGCTGTGACATTAGGTGTTCTGCAGGTTGGCAGTTAAGATACCTTGCATTGCTTATGCTGTTTTAATGTAATGATTTCAGTGTAACTTTTGAAATGAGTTGCAATTAGTTGCTGCAGAGGCAGCAGAAACGTTTCATAAGCATTCAGTGTTTGGAGGGAATATCAACATCTGTACATGAAGAGAGCGTTTGAAACACGTGCTGGACTCATGCTTGTAAGTACTTGAAAGCGGAGATTTATTTAGTGCTCAAATGAGCAGGTGATAGTGAAGCATTCTAGCCAGGGGCACCAACTGTTTTGATGTTAGCTATAAGCCAATATCCTTTAGAAAAGCACAAGGACACAGAATAACTATATAAATGACATTTCTTGCTTCCTCATTAAATGGAAAGTTCTTTACTGAAATGCTAGAAATACGTCTTTTGAACCAGCTCATTGAACTGAAGGCAATTTTAAAAATTTGCTTGTATGGTTGGGTACTGAGCACTTGAGGCAAGGATTTCCTTGGTTTTCCAGAGAAATGAAAGGGGCATTGTAGCCCCACACAGTTACAGGTAGAGCATGCGTACGCTGATTGTGGCAAAGGAAGCAACTGCAACACCACTCACCATGTGGCTGCACCTCATCCTTTCGAAATTTTCAGGTACTCAAGGTCTTGTTCAGTATTTCAAGTTTAATTAATAAGTACAATCCCTTCAGCTGCCTGACAAAGAGTACTCCAGATAAATGTGACATTATGGTCATTGAGATGCTTGGTTATTGGTGATATGATGACACCTGGAAGAACTATGCATTACCAAAGAAATCACTAGTTAGGAATGATCCACGCACGGTGCTGTCAGGCTGGTCTGGTACTGGAGATAGAAAGCTACTTAGTGCATCCAGCTGCTGTACTGTGGCTACTGGGGATTTTCTCTGGTAAGACCAAGTTAGCAGGGACAAATGTTGAGTCCACTTGTTTTTTTCCTATTAACTACCACTCCTAGTTCTCAAATGAGAGCCAGAAATACTGAGTGACAGCTAATAATATGATTCTTTATTGGCAGCAGTAGGAATCAGATTCTAACCACATAGAAATGGTTAATAACTGTGTTTAGGTAGTGTTCAAATAAAGCTAGTTTGCACAAGGCAGTTTAATTAAAGTATCAGGAAACGCATTTACAAGAGAAGATACTGAAAAAGTAGGAAAAGTATAATACCTTTTTCCTTTTTTGTCAGAAGTTAGTTCTGTGATGCAGAGAAGTCCTTTAGTCCATGGAAATAATAGCAGTTGGTGTAACTCCAGCCATCTATGCAATCATACATTTTAAGGATTGATTGAGAGCAGATGAGATCAAAAGTTAAATCTGCAGCTGTTTTGTGCTGCTAAATAAGCGCTAGAGAGCTGATGAAGCAATGTTTTAGTGAAGGCAAAATGCTTCAGAACTCATAGTGTGAATTTCAGTGATCACAGCACTATTGCAATTTTCTTGCTCAAGTTTCAGGACTGATTTTTCCCTCTTAGATAGAAACTGGGTGTATCTATCAAGTAAGTCAAAATTAGTACAACTTTCACATTTTCCTTTAGGAAACACTAATATTTCTGCTTCAAGTTTGAATGAAATTTCTACTCTCTTACAAACAATTTGGCAAAAAAATCAGAAAGTAGGATGTGGACAATGGTTGTTGCTTACAGCATTGTTTGAATTAAGAGGATTTGGCCATGGATGTTTAGGAAAGTGAGGAAATGAACTGAAAACCACTCAGCCTCATAGAACCCATCGAAGAATTCATTAGAGAGACATTGCTAGGAAGAAAAAGGGGAGGATCAGCGCTGTGAATGTCTGGGTGAAAACTTGGCACAGTTGAAGATGGTGAAAGCCAAATTTTCACTGATTTAAAGCTGTCATAAAAGGGATTTCATTCTAGGTAAGATTGTAAAGAAGATCCTACCTGCCTTGATCAGATGCAAATCTTCCCATGCTCAGTGAATGAATACCTACAACAGCCAGGTTTTAAATGCATTGGTTGAGAGGATCTGGAAATAAATGAGGACTCTTTCTCATTCAAAACACTACTCATGATAATGTTTTGCTAATACAAGTTTTTCATTTTACATCTAATTGTGAAACACTGTCAGAAGGTGGAGACTGGCTAGTGACTGTGTGTAATTGAAGGAGTGTCCAGGCATGAGCCTTGGGCCAGTGAATCACATATGGCTCTGCCTGGATGATGACCTTCTGCCAACTGGCTGAAGAATCAGACTCCTTTTTCAGTCATGAAACCAGTCTCACAGAGTTAGGATGGAAGCTGCATGAGTATTTGATTAGTAATACTGCACTTGGGAAAAGTGCCATTTCAGCCTTATTGTTCCTCTTATTCCAGATGGTAAATGTTGTTATATAATAGAATTGCTGAATGTGCTATCATTGGTGGTTAGTGTAAATTTTCAAGCCTTGTCCGTACTGTATGTGCTGAAGCCTCTGTGTATGGCTTCAAAGGACTTGTGAAGCTAGCGTTACTAAAGCAAGACAAAGATCCTAAGCAGTATTTGCCAGTTGGATGTTTAAAAAAAGTAAAAAAGATGTGTTTATGTGCTATCGCCTCATGGTATCACAGCAAATACTATGGTGTTATTCCTGTTTTCCTTTTATAGGAAGCTTTTTTTTTTAATTAGTCTTAGGAACAAAAGATGCGTGTGTTTAAAGGAGGAGGTTGTGCCAGTGTTCTGACCCTCTCACTGTTAGGTAGTCAGGGCAGTTAGAGTAATGAGTGAAGATGAACATTTTTAACTCGTCAGCAGTGATTAAAAATGAAACACACCTTGGTGCCCTTCTACCAAAGCTGTGCCCCATTCAGCAAAGTTCTTGAACACACTCATGGCTTCAGGGGCCTGAGAAGTTCCCCTGAAATCTCGTATGTTGGTGTTTTTCTCAGGCAGGACCATAGTGAGCACTATTTTTTGGTCAGATGATAGGAATTTCTACACAAAGTGATGCGGCCTTGTTTCTAGCAGTAGTAAGACCATGTTGTTGTTGGTAACTGGGGAAAAGTTAGGAGTGAAATTGAATGTGTAGGACTTGCAAGCATGATAGCGAGGGATTCCTTCTGCGTGTGTATTTCTTATGACTTTCTTGAGATGCCGCTGTTGTAAATGACGTCTGTCTGAAGACATCACGTCTGAGTTTGAAACTTACTGAAGGTGATTTAGACAAGAGTTCTTCCTGGTGCAGAGATCAGGAAGTTGCACTTGTTTTGCAATCAAGTAGCTGTGCTGAGGTGAAGATTTTGTTAAGATGAACTTTTGTAGGCAAGCAGGCTGATTGCACAGACATTCTCTTCGATGCAAAAAATACCAATGTTTTTTCTTTCTATAAAATTTGCTCAAAGCCTGAATCAAAATTTTGCTTTTCCTTTACTAATAGCACAGATTTAATTAGAAATCCATAGGTATGTAAATAAAAATTCAATGAAGCTTTGTGTTTTTTATAGTTATACATAAGTGTTTTCTTTCTGGAATGTATTTATCACACAGATGCATCACTGCACTGCTAAGCTGTAAGAGGTCTCTCCTAGAAGTAAGCATTGTATTCTGTGCAGTAATGCACCCACAGTACATAAAGCTTTCTTGTATTTTTTCGTACAGTTGTCATGTCATACCTTGACACTTATTTCAAAACAGTTATTTCAAGTAAATGTAAGTACTTTGTTGATCCCAGTAGCATCAATCAGTGATGTTCTGTGGGTGTTAAAGGTGAAGATAAAATTGAGAAGATTAAAAGTTTTGTACAGGATTGGAATAGAACGTCTTCTGGATAATAACAGGAGCAGTTCTAAGAGTACAATTCAGATGTAAACAAATCCTGTAAGAAGTGGAATTTTGATAGTATCTATTACACTTGTCATATTTGGCAAAACACGTAGCGTTTTAATTGAGGTTATTGATAAGTTTCTACTTTTATCTACTTCTTTTTTTTTTTAGTATAAAAGCCAATAAATCCTGAAAATGTAAATGAATGCAATGGTATTTAGTTAGTTAAGAAACATATCTAGAGCTAACTTATGTAAGAAATTTCTCTGGAGTGTTTTTGTTTGAATAACCATCAAACCCAGTTGTATGAGTTACCATTGGTTACCTATGAGGATGTTTGCTTATAGATACAATAACCTTACTTGTTTTCCCATTTTGTTTGCTTTTAATTTGATGTGTAAATAGTGGTCTTCTGAGTTTAAAGGCATATATGCCATGAAGCATTAATGTAACTTTATCTGCAATACAGTAATTCTAGAAAATGGGTATCAGTTATTTTTCTATTTAAAAATCTATCCATATGCTTACCAGTGCATTTAGATGCATATAAATGCTAGCATTTAGTGTCTTTGTGCTATCTTTGCTCTTCATCAGAACATAGCATGAAAAAAAAAAGTAATGAATCAGACAAAAAGCTGTTTTCCACCTGGGGTTGAGTTCATATTGTTGAAGTATCCTTGATGTGCTGTTGGTATGTATTGTGTCCGTGACACCAGTGAGAAGGAGTGTGTGCTCCTCGTTGTACTTTATATCATCATCTAGATAGAAAATGTAATGTGATGTTACCTCTCCAGTGTTCACAATGTCTTAATGGATTGCAGACTTGATACGTATTTGTGTATCTGTAGGTTGGATAGAACCTTAACTACAGACTATTTGTGGTAGTGACATCAAGAACTGTAGAATCTTCGGACATGTGAACTGATTGCTTTAGATGTTCAGATTTTCTTCTTAATTTGTGTAGTTTTTGTTTGGTTTTGCTTGTGTTGTTCTTTTTTTTTTCTTGATTTTATTTTTCTCTTCTATCTTTGGAATGGTTACTGCTCTTAAGAATTTGTTGTGTTTTGGTTTTTTTTCCCATGTAAAATATGAACTGTGGAAACCTTATAATTCATGGTCAGCAGTCGAATTAAACTGCATGTTCTCAAAGCTCTAAAAATGTAACTTTTTTTTCTCTGTTACTTATTACTTTAGGGTGTTTTTACTGTTCTGTCTAGACAAAAAGTAGAAGTACCAGTAGCCATACAGGAATGCGGGATTGGAATTATCCTTGTGGGTAAACAACTTTGTTGTAGCTCACCTTCCTGTATGGTCTTTTCTAAAGCTGTCAAGTTCCATCACAGTTGCTTATCCTGCCCTCTGTCCTTGAAAGTACTGAGATAAGTAGTTAAATTTAGGAGCATGCCTGATGTTTGGAAATAAAACTATGAAACTTGGATATTCTGAGTAGCTGACAAGTTCTGAGAAAACATCCAGGGTCATGAAAAGCTGTCCAAGGGCTTTTGAATTTTGCATTTAAAAATGGAAACAATTTTGGAAACAGTGCTAAAATAGCAAGTAAGAGAAAAAGACAAGCCACTGATGTTTCTTGATTTGAAATGTCATCAGAATTGTATTGCAAGCTTTCCTTCAGTGTCAGTGTGTTCAGTTGTGATTACCTGCTCCAGTTTTGATTTTACAGGCTGACCTTGATTTTTTTTTAAGGGGTCTTTCTCATTTGGATACTCTGTTAGGTTAGATAGACACTTCAAATTAAGCTGTTCTGAAATGATGAGATTCAGAACAGTTCATTTTTGTGTGGATTCTCTAATAGAGGTTTGACTGAAGCCTACCCTGTTGTCTTTTTCTGACAGACAGTGCTAGTAGGATCATTTGATTTTGCACAACCTGTTATCAAAAACTGAGGTGCTTGGCTTACCTTTACATTTGAGACAATAAAATTCTCATGTGTTAAAACTTTTCGGAACTTAAAGCTTTCTGTTGGCTGCTCCCTGTTGTGCTGCATGTTTCTTGTCTTGTACATGCCTGGAGTCATGTAGTACAGCTCTGTCCATGATTTAGCCTCCTCTAAAAAGAGAAGCAGATGATGGTGCAAAATTATAAGTTGTGATTTCTGTCAACTGCTGTACATTCAGAATTGAAGATCTTTTAGTATTCCAGAAAGAAAAAATGAATTAGACTTCAAACCCCCCAAAATATATTTAAGATTCACATGAAGCAAGCTGACCTTTCCTGCTGTCAGACTTCTCTGCAGATGTCTAATTTCACTGTGGCTTGTACATTGCACATTCCACCCATGGCAAGAGATTTTTGTTGTTTGAGGAAGAGTCAGCTATCATGAGGGCTGTCCAATAAATAACTGCTGAACAAAAAAAGCTTTATGTGCTAAAGTACCTAAGTGTCTCTCCATTAGATCTGGAAGACTTTCTGACATGTTTTATTAACCAGCCTTGCTACCAATGTTATGCCATCTCAATTCCAATAGCTTTCTAATACTGAAATAATTTTCGTAAGATAGGAAACTGCAGGTGTATCGTTCAGAGGGCTGTTATTCTTTGTGAATAGTAAAGACGTGGAGGGCAATGGAAGGCTTCAGTATTCTCTCTCAGAGCTGAGAAGTTTCAGGAAGAGTGAAATATTGATTCAAGAACATTTGTTTCTTCCTAGTCAGTGTGTTTTTTTTCATTGGCAATTGCTTCTTCACAAATATAACTACAATCCTAAGGTTGCTTTATCTGGCTGGCCATACTTTTTTCTCATCTTTTTGGTAGGAAAAGCATTGAATTCTTTCATTTGCTACGTACTGGAAAACCTATAGTGATAGTAGTTTGTAGTGGCATCCTGAAAACTATTTCAGTTTTCAAGTCATGCTTGCTGCTCACCTCTGTAACTTTGTCTTAGTCTTGACAAACTTACCTTCATCTGGGAATCTGGACATAAAATGGAGTCCCAAGCCAAAGGGCAGCATCAAAGTGTCCACAAGGGGTCTTAAAAATTGCTGGTGTCACTAATCCCTTGTTAGATATAATGAGGCCTTAAAATTTCTTTTTGAATTGCCTTCATTAATCTGAGTCCTGTGTAACTTGGAGAGGCAGATTTTAAATGTCTTTGTTAACATAGCAGGAGAGGTTATTAGAGGTTAATCCCTGAAGCATGACATTTTTTATGCAGCTATAAATTTATTTGTGTACGTTAAAAATACAAATGGATTAAAGTTCAGCCCTTGCAGTCTGTCTGGAGCTTAACTCAATGCACAATCATGGCAGCTCTCCAGATAGCAATTGTGCCAGGCTACAGAGCTGGTTTCTCTGTAGTGGTAGAGCTGAAACCATCTGACTCCACATACTTGCAGCCCATTTACTGTTCAGTTGGCAGCAAATGCAGTCAAACTTCAGTTGTAAGAAAATGCTTTATTACTTCCAAGTTTCCCTTTCACTGAAGAGCACTTATAAGGCCATGAAACTGTCTTTAGGAGATCAATTGTGGCAACCTGGTAGAATAGCATCTTTTTTATCTTAACTGATACTTCCCCTTGTGCAGGATGAAGTAGTAATACTTGTTCTCTGACTTGTTTCCAGTTGCTGTAAGCTTTGTCCGTTTCAATACATACCGATCTGTGTCAACAAAATGTAGAGTTGCGGAGTTTCTCTACTGCTTTTAAAACAGGTGGAAACATCGCTGGTGGGAATTACCTGCTTGCAGCATGGCTCAGCTCTGTCCCCGAACAGAAAAGGAGAAAAATACCACAAATGTTTAAATCCATTGTGTAAAGTGGCTCAAGATGATATCTTCTTGCCATATTAATCTCCCAGAGAAAATGTACCCTCACTACTTTTGTGTACAATCAGTGTGTGTGGTAGTCCATTTGCAAGACTGTGTGACTTCACTAATTGTCTGGCTGCTTTCACTGAACTTCTTAGGGAAGTATAGCAGTGGCATCATAGCCTTCTATCACTTGTGGCTCCGTGCCAGATGGAAAGTCTGTATGTCTGTAAGCTTCTTTCAGAAGCTTGAGGGAAAGAATCCTTTCTGTTCCTATTGAAAATATTAAGGGTACAAATCAGAGAGATTTATTTTTACTGAAGACTGATGTTTGTATGAGGGAGATGAGAATCTATAATCTATATAGAGATCTAAACTTTTCTGTAAATACAATTTTGCATCCTTTTACAAAAACTAGCATCATTTTTCCCCCTCCTGTAAGCATAATTTATCTAGATTTTGATACAGGAACTCAATTTGGATGGGAAAGCTGAAGTTTTGTCCTTTCTGTGATTCTTGAAGGAGTTGCAGTTGGACTATTGAGGGAAATGAAAGAGACCAGGTGGCAACCCTGTGTCCTAGGTCTTTGGTGGAGGAGAGCACTCATTGACTGATCACGAGACGGACTTTGGTTTACTCAAGTCATCCATTCATATAATTTTTAATATGGAATGCATGCTTGTGTGGCCCCCTCCCCCTGCCAGCAGATTTTTCTCATCTTCTGCAAGCTTCTGTTTTGCTGAAGTCAGTCAACAACTTCTGCCCTATGGGTTTGTCTCCACCTGGGCACTAAAGCAGAGGAGGAGCTTTGCGGAGAAGCAGTGCAGAGTGCATAGCTGGAAGAGCTCCTGCAAATGCATTTATAGAGAGGGTTCCTCCCTCTTGCTGGGGAAGAACAAAATAAATAAAAGGAATGTAGGAAAAAATAGTTCCTTAAAACGTTTTGAGATCTTTATACATAAAGTCCTCAGATTTGAGCTTGAAATAGGGACTTTCAAACAGTTAGCAAGTAAATTAATTTCTGTAGAGATTGTTTGTGTGAAGAGTGTTGCAGTTCTTATGAATCTTCAGAAAAGTTCACAGTGTAGTGCCAGTGCTCTGTCTGTCACAGTTTCCCACAGGCTGGGTGCAGATTAGAAAATATGATAGCCAGAAAATTGGTAGCAAGAAATGTGTCTCAATTTCCTATTTCTTTGTATATTAATTTGCCTTGTTAAAGGCTGAATACTTAAATCTCCATTCAGGGAGGAAGGGAGAAGTCTGCACATCTGTGATAACTTTAGGTAGAAGATTCAACTCTTTATGTGCATGCTGACAGAACAGAAAACTGGACTTTAAAATGTCAAAAGACAAAGAATTTTTTTTTTTAATAATGGTATCTTATGTGCCTTTGTTAAGGCTTTGTGCTCAAGGTTAGCAAAAAAAAAAAGTGCAATTGTTTAGTTTGTCAAAAGTTGACTTTTACAAGGGTTGGAAACCTATTTGTGAACTTTATTCCAAGTTTAAAAGAAGCTGGAAAAAAAGGGGAGAGGGGAACGAAGCCATGCATAAACAATTTAAAAATGAAGCATACTACTAAAAATCAAGTTCTGTGAAACATTGAGGGTTGGCTGAAATTGCCCTAAACAAATCGATGTTACATTGTAAAATTTTTCATTCTGCTTGATTCAGTTTGATCCAGTTTTCCAGTCTTAAACCAATGCTGTCCCCACATCTGTTTTCTCACTGAATGTGAAATAATTCAGTTCCAATTCAGAAAAAAAAGTTTTACTGATTTCACAGGGGTGCACTACATATTGGTGAGAGAGAATAGTGCATAGTGTGCAGGCAAGTGCAAGCATGCTAAGATACTTTGAAGACCCAGATCTGGCGTGTCAAAGCAGTGATGCTTTTCCTGTTAAAAACCAGTGTTTTGTTTTCTATGAAGCATTTCTCTGAACCTAAATCTTTCTATGCATGAGGTATTTAAGGTGGCTTTAGTGAATCTGTAAGACACGCTCAAGAAACCAGTGTTTCACAGGTTACAACAGGACATAGAAGGTGAGGTGCACATCTTTAAGCAGTGCTTCCCATTTGTGAGATGCAAAGCTGTAAGCAGAGCTGCACATTCATTGCCTGCCTTTTTTAAAGGAACTTTTGTTTTATGTTCCAGATATATCCAGATATACAGGCCTTCTCTATTACTTTTGTCACATGCATTCTTGATTGTTTGCTGTGGTTTTGATTTTCATGGTTGGAAACATGAGCTACTTACATGCAGCAATGACTTTTACTCACTTACAGAGTCATATATGTTCTGAGCCAAACCCAGCAGTTCTTACCCAGGCAAAACTCCCACTGATTTCACTTTCACTGACTTCAGTGGGAGTTATGCCTAAGTAAAGACTAAAGGATTTGGATCACTAGACTTAGAATATAGGATTTTCTATATCCGTGGGCTGAATTGCACAGAGGACAGTCAGTGTTTGAAGGAAAAAGGAAATACTCTTCTTTCAACAATAATTTCAGCCTTGTTAGTGCTGAAGTTAAAAGCATTCCTTTCGAGAAAGCCTGGCTTCTTAACTCTACCAGAGTCTAGGACTTCTGTAATTCTTTGTACTTTACTGCCAAGTTTAAGGAGATACTCCTTAATGAATTGGAGTAAGAATTGGCATGATAAGTGTTTTTGTTGTGGTAACAGAGTAGATGGTCTGTGAAATACAGCTGTGTACTTGCTTTCTCTTGCGCTATGTTTAAAACAAAGACTTGCTTGTGCACATATCCCACAAGTATAAAAGTCTTGAACCCAGTCCAGGAAAATTATTATAATTTACCCAATACAATATGTATACAAGTCATCCATCTAAAAATAATTTACTGCTTATAACTTGTATTAAAAGCTTGTCCAGTAAAACACAGAATAGTTTTCCTCATTGCAATGTATACAAAGAATAGTTTTCCTCATCACAATGTATACAAGCCAGTATTTAAGTAAGCATGTAGTTTTTATACAGTACTGCAAAGTAAGCTTTAAATATTACTGGATCACAATGCTGGTCTTTCACACCCGCTTTTCCATGGTGCCTGTGTCGAAGCAAAAAACAGGGTAGTGGGAAGGCAAGTGTGAAGTTCTTATACAGCAAAAATGTAGCAGCAGCATTTTCCTAGCCATTAGTATGGTAGAGTCATTGAGTTCAATACTGAACAGGATGTGAGGCCTGGAGTTTGTCATGTGAAGTCAGTTTTTGTGCTCACAAATGCTGGGCACATTATAAATGTGGCCTGTTGAAAGGTTACTGAAGGCCAAGATGGTGGTTGGTAGGAATTGCACAGGAGTGTTTGCTTTTGCAAGAGCTGTTACCTTCTCTCTTTGGTGGTTAGATTAGGTGCCGCAGTAGCTGTAATATGTGGTATTCTGCATGGCTTTGGAGAGCATAAAAGAATGTGGGAACAGAATGAGGCAAAGTTGATAAGACCTCATGCTGAACCCTGGCATCCTGAAACCCTGCCTTTGGATATAAATCCTGTGGTGTATCCTGTGGCCAAAGCAAGGAGGAAGGAAAGCCTGCCACGGAGGTCTGGAGGCACGTAGGACTGTAAGGAGGGAATAGAAGGGCAGGATCTAAACCAGAATAGTTTATTCAGACCTACACATTTCATTGACCTATTTAAACAGTCTACTTCAACCCAAGCTCTTTGTTGCTGCTACACAGACTTTGAAAACTTTGTCGGAACTTCAAAGCGCTGCTAATCTTGTTTTAGGGTAGAGAATGTGATATTTAGTTTCTCTCATAGCTATCACTGGTTTTCTAAAATTCTCTACAATGTGACTTTCTAAATAATGAGTTTGAATGTGATTTGCGTCCGGAGTAATAGAAATTGTTCTGTTGAAAATTAATCTTCACATATGGGTGAAGAGACCTATCTCTTGCTTTCTTTGAATTGTAATCTCTGCATAAAGATTTTTTGAATAAATAAATAGTAAGGAACATCATATACACACATATGTATGTGATGTTTTTATGGCTTCATATCAAGTGGTGGTTGTAATCTGGGATAAACTCTGAAGAATAAATGTATCATCTTATAACTGTTCTTACCACAAGCATTGCTGTGCTCTGACATTGTGAAGTAACAGGAAAATTTGAAGAAATTCTGGAAGAGGTGTTCTTTATGTTATCTTGGTCTTTATATATAACAAACAAGTTATGACTGTCTGTGCAATTAAAAGCTGAGTGGCAAAACAGTAAAATCTGGCATGAATGCTTCAATACGTTTATCCATAAAGTAGGAGGATATCAAACCAAGCACATCAGTCAGTCATTAGAAAGTCAAATATTTTTACTTTTTACTTTTTTTTAAGAGAACATATTTTTGAGGATGGTCATTAACTGTTCAGGAAGAGAAGTTTTAATATTGCATGATGCTTGGTGAACCAAGCAAAGTGAGTAAGGTTTGCAGTCATTTTCCAAATAGAGAGAACGTGTCCTGGAATACTATCTGTTAATCCACACCCTTCAAGGTAGGACTCTTATCTAGTCTTGATGGAATTTAGAGTTCTGAGATAACAAATATTGAGTTAAATAGAATTACAGTAGGTGATACTCTTTGTATTCAGGTATTTTGAGAAGTGGTTGTGATTCATGTGATGTCAAGACCAATATATAATCTGTAAAGCAAAAAATAATCTATTCATCATCACTTTTGCTTTTTAGCTGGATAAATGCTTAAGCAGTAGTTAAAATAAAGATGCAAATAAGTGGCAGATGCTTTCAAAGGCAATGGAGTTGATCAGCTTCGCATCTCTTATGAGCCTTGCTCCTTGTTGGTGGGGAACGTTTGCTTTTTAGGAAATGCAGAGTAAGGTACGCACTTAACTCCAGCAAAATGGATGAGCACTCCAGTGTCTCATCAGAAATGACGTGTGCAAGTGAGTTTCTTACATTGTCTAAAGAAAATATAAACATAAAGCCAAAGGTTTCTTTCTGTGTCATATTGCAGAAGTTTTTATAATTATCCCACCAGTTATAGCTCATTTAAATACTTAAACAGTGTTTTGGCAATTAGAATATAGGAATTAATATGGCTTAGCAACGATTATTCAACAATAGTTCATCTGTTTCCCTGTGTGGAACGGAGAACATTTTATCTGCAGTATGTGGGTTACTGTGAGATGACTTACAGACAAGTGCTGCTTTTTTTTTTTTATAGCAGTTGCCATCTATTCTGTGCTACGCAGAATGGTAATTTTGTGTAATTATACATTGCCCATTGCTTTGGTAATTTGCTTTATTTTTTATTTTGTATGTATGTGTGCGGTGATATTTGAGCTGCATGAGGTGGTGTATGTGTGCTTCTCAGAGAAAGTTTCTCCTATGCTTTTTTTTGACAGTTTTACACATCAAAAATCTCACTGCTCTTTATTCTTGATAATCTTTGTCTCTGCAGTTGGCCAGAGCAGGTTTATGACTTCAGGAAAATTGTAACTAAATAGTATGTGTAAGGAAAATAATTGAATGCTATTTTAAATTCAGAGGGGCAAATTAGAATCTGATCTGTATGCAGAAACTAAATTCCATCTTCAATTATATGTTCCATAAAAACGTGGGTAAATAATTGTGCTCGAAATGGATTTTGATTCCATTTTTGATGGATTGCATCAAAGTGATTCCAGAGTTTTTGAGCTGTGTCCTTCTAGAGGGCAGAGCAAGCAGAACAGTGATGGAGAAGAAAAGAGTTGCCTGCAGTGTCTGGCTGGATGACAGAGAATTTGCGCTCTTTGTACTATGACCATCGTATTTACCTGCACAGTTGGAATTGCTGGACCAGCCTGAATTTGAAGCGCTGTGCCTGCGCAGGATCAGGTCAATAAATCAGACCGAAGACAGTAGGAAATTTTGGTCGGTGGTGCACACATCCCTTTAGCTGGTTCCTGGGTAGTATCAAGGAGAAGCGATACTGTTTTCCTACCGACTGACTGACCGAGGAATCTGTTTTTCAATAAATGAAGTAGTGCAATTACTGCTGAATTTAGCACATAGGGCAGTGTGTTTTAAAGGTTAAAAACAATGCGTGTTTCCTACTCTCCCTTCCTCCACCAAAAAAACCACAAAAGTTGAAAGTTGATAAAATTGAGAGAAAAGATTGGAGAAAAGCATACAGTAGTGAGAATGGAATGGGACTCAAATTCTTCACAGCAGCTAGCAAAGTAATGCTTTTGCCTTCAGGCCGTGGTAGATACAGTAGAGCTAAGTGGCGGAAATTGACTGTTTTCTATTAGAAAAGCCTCACTGGCAGAGTAGTACATATTTAAAGGGGTAGAATTAAATGGAAAATAAAACCCCACAGTTTAGGGCCAGAGAAATATTTGAGTTTGTTTCCAGAAAAAGTCTAAATTGGTATCTACCTTGTGTAGAAATGTTGTATAACTTTGTTTACTTGCAGTATACTTTGTCTGGCACTCAGAGCAGAGAGTCGAAGTCTGAAGAGTAACATCCACCAACAAGCATTGTTCTTTGATTTCCTGGGGATCAAAAACGAGGGAACTCTGTGGGTAAAAGCAACTTTAATGTCTTGGACTAAACATGGAATAACTCATCAGTGAGTTCATCGCTAGTTTGGAGTGAGATTTTGAAAAGTCTGAAATATGACTAAAATTGAGAATATGTGTGTAATTGATGCTGTAAAATGAGTGAGTGGGAATATTACATAATCCCTGAGGCCAAGCTAACTTAATAACAGATGGATTGTAAATTTTAAGAATGAAAATACTAGGAAAAAGAGATACATGCCTTTCTGCTAGCAGGACAAATAAAATAGCTTCTAGTTGTCAATGTAGAAGTAGAGCTATGAAAATATCTTCCAGTGATGAATAGGAATTTCTTGTATAAACAGCTCAGTTCTTGTTCCTGCAGCACACGAGGGCCAGGTAATGCTGCAGATTTTGAGATGCCATCAAAACAGAGGAAGGTACTATTTGTGAAAATCTATCATTTTTAGCTCACACAGGAGGAATGCTGGATTCAGTCCCGTGACTGAATATCATCGTGTCTTTGCAGATTGGTAGAACAGTTGTGATTTAATTAAACCACAGAAAGGACAGAGATGTTGCAGAATGTAGGTGAACTAGATCTTATTTCCAACCATTTATGAGTTTCTGGAATTTTGTCTTCTGACGAGCACTGAGGTGAGCCCTCAGGCTCCTTCCCTGTCAAGCACAGGCCTTACGCTGTTCTGAAGCGTGGCTGTGTGGAATTCAGAGCAGTCCAGGGGCAACTGTGAAAACCTGCTGTAAATTACTTATGATACAATGCTGGAAGGAGTGGTGTGCACAGCAGTAAGCTGTGCTGCCTTTCATCGAGACCTGGACCAGAGTATTTTCTAGTGTTGTGCTGCCAAACTGTTAGCATGGCTGTGCTGACTAGCTGCTGTGCTCCCACTTAAAGGCTTTAAATCTTGACTGAGCACAGACATGGTTTCAAAAGAGCCCATCTGTGTTACTGTGTTAGCCTCCTTGCCTATTTTGAGCTCCTGGTCTTAAACAAGAATGTTAAAAGAATTTCTGAGTAAAACAAGTTCTAAGTAATTTTAAAAATATTTACAAAACACTGTTCTTTTGGTGGCTTTTTAAATCCTAGTTTTAGGAAATGAAAATTATTTTTTACTTGGTTTGCTTCTTTGAAAAGGTTAGGTTGTTTCAAGTACCAGGAATGAAATGTTCACTGTGAGTTGTTAAGCTTCGGCAGAGCTATAACCATCTAAGAACAGAGCTATTCTATTGGAAAGCATTAGAAAATAGCAGCTGTCACTGCAGTTACCAGCTCTGCTTTTACATTTTTTATTTTTTCGTAACCTAAATTGTAACATGAAAGATTACTGGGGATGAAATTGCAGGTATCCTCAAAAATGGTTGCACCGGGATGGAGGGAAAGTAAAGGCATTCACTGAGTGGCACAACAGGGTGAGTAATGGTCCGAGTAGCAGCTGGGTTCACAGCTGGGAGAGCCACTGTGCATCAGTTCCTTGTGTGCTGCTGCCGTTTGGGCCATGTACCTTTAGTTGTCTGTAGCACAGTTCCAGGTGTAACAGATGTAACTAAGGCTCCCTACAGAGGAGTTAACAACAACAAAAAATACACTCGTAGCAGACTTCCAGTTGTCCTTGGAATAAAAGAGATTAATTAAAGCTGTTATGTGACATAATAGAGATCACTGTTTTCTATACTCTTTTTTTTGTGAGCAACAGAGTGGATTGAAAGAAACATACAGTTGAAAAGGGGAACTGAAGAACTGATGAGTAATTGTTTATTGCACAGATGCATTCTGGCAACGTTAGCTCCTGTTTCAAGATCAGACATCTGTCCTTAAAATATTTCACTGCTTGAAGCTTTTTCTTTACCTTGAAATAAAGCCAAGTGTGTCCTTCATAAAGGAGAACACTTGAATAAACATAACCCTAGTATAAAGCCAGTTGGGACTCGTCTTCTGGCAGTCGCCAGTCTCCTTCATATTGAGAATTATTAGAAAGAGAGTGAATCTGACTTCCTCCATCTCATGGAGCTCATACAGTCTGCCCTTCTACTGTCCTACTTCTGTATTTTGTTAAACTGTATGGAGGAGCCAGAGGTTTACAGTAATCTTACACTGGACCCCTTTTATTCATGGTCGGTGCTATTTTTCTGAAAATATTATTTGTTCCTTTTAACTCTGAAATTGCAAAACGTGCAAGTGTTCGTTAAATACAGTCCAGTTACTTGCACATTCCAAGCAGGGAAAGATTGTAGAGCTGCTACGTAATGTTACAGAACAGAAGACAATTGAGAGCATTAATGGCATGGCAAGCTGGGGTACGTGTGCTCTGGGGAGCAGTGCTGGCATGCTTTGTTATTTAACTGTGAACTGGATTCTGCAGAAGTTTCTTGTACATGAAGGACAAAGCTTGTAAGTGTTGGATTGTCTTTTTGTCAAACGAGGTCACGGGAGTTCTAACGCTTCAGCAATGGCTGCAGCTAGTTATTTCACTCCTTTTTCCTTGGTTTACCTGTCTGTATGCAGAGGATAAAGGTTTGTAAAATCCACTGAAAACTTGGAGGAGGTAACAAAATTGCTATCTGTTAAAGCAGTAAAAATTTACTGTTTGAACAGATCATATTAGTGTACATTTTATTTTACTCTGCAGTAAAAGAGAGGAGATTGCAATAGGTCTGCTATGACTGCTTTGCTTCGCCTCTGGGTGTTTTACTATTAAACCAAGTTCTGATGCTTTGAGAGATTTTTGGCATTTATGGCTTTCATTTATCTCCACTTATCAGTGGAGGGGATTGTAATAAATCCTGAGGAATTGAAACTGCAGTACAAGACAGACTACCTAAAAAAAAATGAAAGGTAGCTATGACCTTGCGCAGTAAAATTCATGCACATATCCTCTAAACCCCAACAATGTTTTTTTTTTTCTGTCTCAGCTTCATGTTTAGTAATACTTCCCCACGTTTCACCTGAGTATCTAGATTTTCACTGATTAATGCCTTGTGAAGATTAAGTTTTGATCATTGTTAGTAATTCGGTGGTGCTGCCCAAGTCTTTTTCAGTTGTGCTAACTATTGATGCTCTCTAAGGGAAAATTCAGGAAAAATGCTGAGATACCTCTTGGCTTTGTGTGTTCTGACTTTTGAAAAATAGGCAGCAGGTACTGTAGGAGATGCTAGAATTTTAATGTCTTTTTCAATGTGCGCAGTTTAGATTTCATGAAGGAGCAAGGCATCAGTTTAGAAAGAGAGTTCTTTCTGGAATTTCTGTTGTACGGTCCTTACTTTTTTGGAAATCGGGTCAAAATTTTCAGAGGTGTTTAAAAAAAAAACAATTGAGACTCATATGGAACATGGAGTTGTTTAACTGAGTTAATGATAAATGAAGTGTGTGTCAGCTGGCCCTTTGCTGCAGCCTCAATCCTAGAAACTGAAGCTCTTGGTGAAACCCATGTACAAATCTTACTACAGGATCAGGACAGAAATTTGGATGATAATTTCTGCATATGTCATTCATTTGGTCTGGGCACGTGTTTTTCTTGCAGTCCACATACAAACTGTGAGACTTGACTGCTCAAGTAATTGGTGTGTTTGCTGATACGTGGTTTTTGGCATGTTCAAATGGGTATCCATCAGCTTTGGGAGGTATAACCGGTTCCATGTGTGAAATTGGGCCCATGCATCTGTAGACCAATGTGTCGAAATGTGATGAGAATTTTCAGTGTGGTCCTAAGAGTTACAGCTGTAGAAATCTTTAATATTAATAGAAGGTGCATGGGATCACACACGTTGCCTTTTATATATAAGACTTGTGAATTAAACCAGAAATAAAGAACAAGTTCATGCAGAGGAGTATTTCCAATAACAAACTAAGTTTGATGATCAGTCCAGGAAATAAAGCTGAAAACAAATCTTGGTAGGCTTATTTGGGCAAAGGCATTAACAAACATGCGCATTATATTTTCTAAAATAATTGGTAATGGAGAGGATATGAAATGGCAAAGAAAGGGGGAGGCTTTTTTTCCATGATTTATTGATGCAGCTCTGTTTCTTTAATATATACACACTTGTAAATTCTTGCTCTGTCTCCTCATTTCCAGTACTTTTGTGCATTTGAGAACGAGTATGTGGCATTTTGGCATTTCTCATGCCATTGACGTTTATATCAGACCAGGGCGGTGGCAACCTAGCAGCACTGCACTGGTAATACTGTACTGCCATTAGAGTAGAAGTTGTTTGCATACACGTCCTTTCACAACAGAAGAACCTGTACAGCGACTAGCTTCTTTACAGAGCAGTCTACAGTTGTGGTTTGATTAGAAAACCTTTCCTAATTAGTTTATGATAGAAAAACCAGAAAATCACTTCAAAATCTACAGTTTTTATATAGTGTTTTACCTATTCTTAAAACAATGGGTGAAGTAATAACACTATGACTAGTTAGGTGTTTTTATTTCAAAACCATAGAATCAGAAGACCGTTTAGGTTTGAAGGGACCTCTAAGGTTATCTAGCCAATTATCCTGTGGCTCTGCCCTTGTCCATTGATGTAGTTACACCATCACAGAAGGCCGCTGTGTTGGTCAGGCAGGACTTGCCCTTGGTGAAGCCTTGCTGGTTTTCTCTTATTGCCTCCCTGTCTTCCATGTGCCTTAGCATATCTTCTGTGTGGATCTGTTGCATGGTCTGCCCCTGCACAGAGATGTCTTGCAGTTGCTCTCTAGAGTATTATTTACCTGCAGATCTGATTAGATTCACTTTGCAGCTGATTGAAATACCTTTATGTTATTTTACTTGGACTCATTGTGGGCATTGTATGTTTCTAACTTGCTTCAAAAAAACCAAAACAAAACATTTACTGTGTTCATCAGATTTTCAGTGATCTGTAACATCAACAGAAATGTTGTTGTGACATAGCTGATGTAGTTTCTTGTGGAGAATATCCAGAGATGAGAAATACAGAGCATAGATAGGTACAAATGCACAAAAGCCGCAAGCCTCTGTCCCTAGTTCTTAGCATGTTTAAGTAATTTCATGAGTTAGTTTGAAATAGCATTTACAAGGTGCAGGACTTAGCTTTTGTTTTCACTTTTGTGAAATTTTGATGACAGACTTTCATGTTTGTCTCAGTAATTCAAAATTTTGCTTATTTGTCACTGTTTTTTGTTTCTGAGCATGATACTGCACGCATGGAAAGATGTCTGGTAGCAGCTTCATCCAGAATCTGCGAAACTGTATCTCAAGTTGCTTGTTCCCTACTTCATTGACCAAACCAGAAGAAGTAAGGCTGTTACGGACTGAGTTGTTATCACAAATTGCAGTAAGCTTTCTGTGGTTTATTCCATGCAGCATCGCCCATATCAGACACTGTGGGAAACAAGCAAGTGATACCATATCTTTGTGAGTTCTTCTCTTGCCCCCAGAACTGTCTTAAAAGGTGAAGCATCAAAAATGTGTGCAGGTCAGATTTAAGTCAGTAGATGAAGGGTTTCATAAATGCAAAGTATTTTTGAATATATCTAGCAGAATATTGTGTATTCCTTTAAATTTAGGCATGTGTTGTTGAGCATTCACTGGATTATTTTTTTCCTGAATTTGACACTTAATTCCATACTGAATGGATGTATTACTCCTGTCACAGTACTGTTCTAACATCTACAAACAAGTACTTTCTTACGAGGTAACCAAGGACAATCACAAACAGAGAAGTCACATTCTTGAACTCAGACCATTCTTGCATACTTTTCTGTTTTCTAGTGACGTAATATTACATCTCTTTTAACTATTTTTCTGTTTTATGTCTTTGTATTTGAAATTCAGATGAAGTTAGACATAACAATTTACCTCATATCTGAGAATTTGAACAGCTGTTCAGTTCATCTTGAGGAGATTCAGATGCCCTTGGTTTACCCAGTTGGATTTTCCCCTTTTCACTAACAAATTTGGAAAAACAAATCAAATTTGAGATTGAATTTGTGATCTCAATATGTCCAGAGTCATTTTAAATCCTGTTAAAAACCTGTTGTTCAGGTGCTATTGGTTACTGTGTGCCACAGCCTATGCATTCTTTATCATTTACAATCTGAATGTAGAAGTTGAATGAGATTTTATAGCTCAAAAATGTTTAATGGTTATCTTTCCTATAGCGTGAAAATGATTGCAAGAGCAGCATGGAGCTAAATGTAACTCTGCTTTAAGCACTCTTGGAAAAGAGGTGCATCTGTTACCTGAAAGGTGAAAAACTAATCCAAATGTGTGTGTGTGTGTGTATTTCACAGAGCATTCTGGGGAAATATTTCACCTTGTAAAAAAACAAAACAAAACACACCCCCCCCCCCCCAAAAAAAAACAAACAAACAAAAAAAACCACCTGCCTGCATTTTTCCTATCTACTTTGACCAGGCAATGTATCCAAAAAAGAAAGAAGAAAAGGGAATAGGAGAGGGTTAACTTCTGAAAACATTTTGAGCAAGTACTAAGGGGCTTACGAGAGACTTTCAACAGTAGACACAACAAAAGCCATCTTGTACTTTGTGCTACAGATTCTGCGGCACCTTGTTACTCCTCCTGGTGCTGTTCTGAGGTCAAAAAACAGGTATTTTGCCTTAGTCATTATTTCCAAACAATTCCATGAGGATTTTCCCCGTGTTTTAGCCATTGAAAAACTATCAACTTAGCTGTTGGGGTTTTTTAATTCAGTAGTGACAACAGGTAAAAAAAAAAATAATAAAAAAAAACCTTTCTAAAAGCTACATTTTTCTTTATCCAAACTTATCCAAACTTATCCAAAATTTAGTAGCAAGATTAACTGTAATGACTGGCGATGTGTGCAGTTTCCAAAGGTAGCTGCTAGTTGAGGTGTTCCTTGTCAAAGGGTTGTATTTGTACAACACAGAGGGAAAAAAAAAAGAAGAAAAAAACCTGAAAACTGTCCCTTGTTAGTTAATATAAATATCTGGAGTACTGCTTCTGCATGGAGAATTCCCACCAGAAATATTGGAAACTCTAGCAATGCATTTTAAAAAAGAATAAAACCCTTGTTAATACCTACATAGACACTTTGAAACACAAGCAGAGCCTCTGTGTGCACCAGTAGCTCTGAAAGATCCTTTTGCAGAGCTTTTGTGGGCTTCTGCTGAGGAGAAGAATTTAAAGCCCAGGAGGATTTAGCTGGCATTGTGTGGCCATGGTGCATGGAAGCTCAGCTGGAATACAAATATCGTTGGCAGCCACCCGCTTTCAGGGTCATAGCGAGGAGGAAGGCAGAAATAAAAGACTCAGAGAAGGATGGTCCTATATTCTTATAGGCCAGTGGGTGTCTGAACTTTAGAGGGAGGGGCACTAACAGTGCACATCTTCATGCTGCTGTCCTTGTAAACACTTGAAAGGGACTAAGACCTCCTGAGAAGCAGGTAATGAATGTACTCAGGGGAAACAGGGTTTCAAAAGTTAAGTGAATTCAAGATTGCCTACTCCAGTTAATCATGAACAGATATCTAAACGATGCCTTTACTTCTAAAATCTGAAGATATCCCAGTCAAAGGATTGTCAAGTTGTGACTCAGAGAACATGAGGAATTACAACTTAGATCAAGCTGTATGTAAGAAAGCAGAATTTCATTACTTTGGACTGTGCTGTGATTGTTTGCTGACATCAGGTACTCCCTCAGTATCCACATGCGTGTATGTGTTTGTAGGTGGACAGTGTTCCTATGATGGTAGTTACAAATTTTGCCACAGTTGTTAACAGACAGGAAAACCAAAGATTGTTACATCAGAAATAGAAGCGTGAGAACTGAATAAATCTGCAGTATGATTGAAGTATTCCTTTGAATTTTATGATTGGAATAGAAGCCTCAAAAATATGTCCTGACTGCGTGCAATTATCACAATATATTTCTTTGTTTTGTGCTGGTTGGTTTTTTTTTTCCAGGTAGCCTGCAAACAGTGCTGGCCAGATTTTTTTTCTCAAAAGGGAATGTTCATTGAGAAGCATTGAGTTTTCCTCTGCTCTGCAGTATTCTGTAGACAGAACCATCTTGCCAGTCTCCAGCTCCCCAGCCTCTTATTTCTGCTGTAGCATTCTGATTCATTCTACAGGAAACTGTTAAACATTAGAACTCACTGCCATTGGAAATTATGGCTGCTAAAATGTAGTAAAGAGGCTCAGCATTTTCACTGAAGAACTATGAAATGACACCAAACACGTTCTGCCTGATTTTGGTTTTTGTGTCCCAAATGAAAAACGCTTCCTGGAAAAACATGTTGTCAAAATAGGTGGGTTTTTTCCTATTTTTAGAATCTTTCTTACCCATCCACTGCTGATCTCTTTGAATAATGGACTTTTTTTTTTTTTTCTCACTTGGCATGGCTTTCTTATGTTTTTGTGTTCCTGTACCTTAGCTTTATAGTTCTGGTAATTGAATGCTGTAATTCAAAGGACCAGATTCTCAGAACGTTCAGTTTCTCCTGAAACTCTTTATACTGTCAGGCTTTTTTGCTCACTATATTAGCAAGAAGACACTATGCATCAGCAACTACTAGTGCAAATTAAGAATGAAGTCATTATTGACATGATGGTGAAATTGAACATACTGTTCTGAGACAGAAATTAGGCCTCATATTTTTCCTTCTGTGCCAACAAAACAAAAAAAATGCATGTAGTTTTCTATAACTCAGGGACCTCATCACGTATGTTTTGTATGTTTTCCTCTCTGATGGATGGAAATAAAAATGCATGAAAGTTTTCAGTGTCAAAATCTTTTTCTTTATGCCTGCAAACATCAAGAAACTGTGTTAGAGTGTAAGAAAATACTTAGAATTTTGAAGGGAATTCAAAATTTTATGTTGAAAGTGTCAAGGCTGACTGCTAGTATAAACAGTTCCAGTGCTTACCGTGCAGTGGGAATCATTCACATAGACCGGGTAATACTGTGTATTTATATAGTTCAGGATGCAAGTCTAAATTCTTGCATAACGTAATAAATTGTGTTCTGGAACGATGAGCACATGAGAATGTGTTAACAAGCTGTATTTTACTGCTCTGCATGTAACTTAGCTTTTGTTTTGTTTTCAAGAGTGCTGGGGAAAAAGGGGACCAGGCAAAGCTCAGTCATACGTGGATTTAGGCTTCTTAGCTGTGGGTTACATTGTCTTAAAACGTTAAGAAATACTTTCATTCAAATCAGGTCCCTAATGTATTACTGTAAATGCTCTGTGCAAGATGGCAGGAGGATATTTTCTTCCATGTGATGAAATTTTACTTATAAATCCAGTATTTCGTATGTTTCCCAGCCCTTGACTTGCCCCAGCAAAGGAAGAAGATTGTCAGTACAGCAATCTACTTTGCCTCTCTGGTGAGAGATTGTTTCAGAATTTAAAAATGATGGAAAATGTGTATGTAGTTTGTATTGTCAGGACACTTCGAGTATTGCCTGCCTTACCTCCAAATAAGAATTTTGTTGTTTCCAAGTGATTTTTTTTAGATTTTTTGCAATATTAGATTTCCTCAGGTTGAATTCTAGTATTCCTTACCTCTTCATGTTTACTTTAAGGTGACTGAAACAGCTTAGTTAACATTTCTTTAGGTTTTAAGAATTTATAATACATACACACTTCTAAATCTTGCACTTGCGTGCAAATCCCATGAAATCACATGGAGAAATAATCAAGAAAAGACCAAGGTGATGGTTGGAATTTCATTTAGGAAGACCATTCTCTGTTTACGCTTTCTGTTCTGCTTGCTGAACAGGCTCAAGGGCCTATAAGAGGGATTTTTCTCTATACCACTGAATTGGAGAATATCATCATCCTAAACTGTGAGAGAACAAAGAAGAGAATGAATAATTTATGAAATAGTTCTCTGTTTCTGGCTTCAGAAGTGTCACTCAAAACATAAGGACTATGAAATACTGAAATTAAAGTGTGAGAAATGTGTGTAATCACACAGTCACAGAATTCCAGGGAAGGGATCTCAAGAGATGATCAAGTCAAACCCTCCTGCAGGTTCTCTATGACAGGTTGCACAGGTAGGCATCCAGTATCGTTCCACTCTGCCTCATGCTTTCTGGGAGGAGGCTCTATTCATCCAGCTGCTTTCCCCATCCACTAAACCATCCCCTACCATCTCGTAGGACCTAACCTGATTAGTTACCCTATAAGCAGTCTGATTTAAAACAAGGCATAGGGAGGGCTGTTTGTTGCCTAAAATTACAGTGTTCTATATTAACAACAGTTCTATAAAATTGTATTTGCTAGCACAGGAAAAAGGGTAATTTTAATTGTTTTACAGAAATGTGTCCTGTGCATTGTCAAACATGAGCTCTAAAAGTAAGGAAGGTGTGCTGCTTCTCTTAGATTCCATGGCCATTACCACAAAACCACACATTAAAAAGAAGCTCGTACCTGCAGATAATTTCTTGCAAATAGGTGGAGATTATAATTAGAGGAAGTAGCCTACTACAGTACAGAACAGGAGTACATTGTATAGACAAGGAGTTATTTGGGCTACATTGTCTTACAACCAGGAGCAATAGCGTAATGTGACTGAATGTGACAGCAATTTATTCTTTTCAACTCCTATCCAAGGCGAGTCTAATTGGATATTTTTAACTTTGTTTTGTGAAAGATTGTGAAATGACTGAATCTCAGAATATACTTTTTCGCCCACCTCTAACATTCATACATTATTAAGAAACAGTCACTAGTCCAGTCTTTACTGTCTGCAAAGAAAGCAATCGTGTTTTTCAAGATCAATCTGATAAATGCTCAGGGCCGTGTGTGTTCCCAAAGAGAAGTTCTCTGTAGCTGCATAGGATCTTCCGCAAAGAAATCTTTAATATTGGTCATGTTCACTGCAAATGGGTGCTGCTTTCTGTGCTAGTTGTGAGGCACTGGAAGCAGCTGTTAGAAACCGTCACATCCTCTGCTCTGTGTCCCCCTCCCTTTTGGATTCATGCGTCTCTTTCTCCTGCACTGATGTACAGCCAAATAACTAGATGATGAAAATTAAATGGATTTTGTATTTACGTGGCAAAGCTAGTGTCTACTGCTTCCTTTCCTGATTTTGACTCAATAGGAATACATAAAGCTACAGAATGTTTAGATTTTATTTGTCTTGCTTGGAATTTGCATTAGTGCCAGCTTGCACTCGTGCAAAATAACATATTTATTCTGTTGTTGAAAGGCATATTAGTTACAATGATATTATATAACTGTTCAGCACCAAAGGTGGAAGAAAGAGAACTGTACTGAATGAAGGATTTTGCTGCTGGATGTGGTGTAGTAGATGTCTGTGCATTGTGGAGCAGCTGCTCTGCTGATTTTCCAGAAAGAATAGGGCTGTGTTCCTCCATCGTTCAAATAAAAAAAGTCCACCAGTCTATTTTTCTATCTTGTTTTCCTACACAGCATGATGAAAGCAGCATTACAGAGGTTGTCATGAGATGGAACCTTTCTTCACACAGTTTCATACTTGCTGTGGCAAGCAGGGGCTTTCATTGCCGCATGACGGAGGTGAACGTTTGCCTGTAAGTGCTCAGGAGACCAATCTAAACATAAGTAATAACTGAGACAGCTTGTGTTCTTCAGATCTCTTCCTGATGTTATCATCAAATATTATTTGTTTTTGTTCTTTATCATGTTTATGAACCGTAATGCAATAAGGACAGGGATTGTAAAAGTTCAGAAGAAAAGCTCACTGACTCCAAAAGATTGGATTTTAAGGAGTGAATATGTTACGCCAGGGCAACAGCCATGCCTTTGAATTTATCATACTTGCTTTCTGAGGTATTATTCTTTTGAAGAGAATTTTAGAGACTTTTTATTTAATACTGGAATGGGCATAGTATTACTTGCCAACGATAACACTGAGATATTATCAGGGCAGTGCTGATTAAAGTATTTGTTTGAGCCACTTAGTTAAGAGGTGTTTTAAAAAGGCATGGAGTGAACATCGAGGACATCAATTGAGCTTTGCTTTTTAGCTGTTTCTTGTCAGTGCAATAGGATGAGAGGGAATAGCCTCAAGTCACACCAGGGGAGGTTCGGATTGGATGTTAGGAACAACTTTTCTGAGAGAGTGATCAGGCAGTGGAACAGGCAGCACAGGGAGATGGTTGAGTCACCATCCTTGGAGGTGTTCAAGAAGTGTGTAGATGTGGTACTGAGGAAAGCTTTGTGGGAAATATTGGTGCTAGGTGGATGGTTGGACTGGATGATCTTAGGAGGCATTTTCCAGCCTCTTTGATTCGATGAACCTAGCTTTTAAGAAATTCTTCATGAGTTTTTAGACTGTGCTGTCACTAAATTCATTACACGTCTAAGCACTGTGTATGTTTTTGAAGGCCTCGGTCATACAATCTATGCCATGAACATGCATTTCATTGCTGTGTAGAGGTTCTACGAAACAATATGGCCTTCTTTAAAAATCGTAATGTGTGGAAGTTGGTATCTGAACTGAGGTGTTGAAATGGTTTTCCACTTTTCCTGTGGAATCTGTGGTGAATAGGAATTTGGTATATTTGCAGCAGATCACTATATTCAGGCAGACAGGCTTCATTAAGTGTGATTTATATTATTTTAAATTAGATTTAGTCTATTCTCGTGGATGAAGCAACTTCTCTGTCCTTGTGGTTTAAAATTTTCCGAAGGGATAAAGCATTTGGTGCATTCTAGGAGTGATATATAGTTTTTGCAACTTACTGTACCTGTTGAGTATTAGAGCTTTTTGGGACATGGATATTTGCATTCACTGTCTTTTATGTTTGTTTGCAACACATTATGTTTGTTGTGATTAAAAACCATTTAGAGAGGTGGTTTTTTTTCAGAATATACATCCAGTAACTGAGGTGCTCATCTGAGTTCTGGCTGTGATCCATTTAAGTACAGTAAGGGAAAAAAAAAATGCTGTTGGTCTTGGTTTGCTTTACATCAGTCCTTAGATGTTTTCAAGATGCTGCTGTATATCTGCTGATGACCAGAACTTCCATCCTGCAAGGGCAGGAAATAGTAATGCAAAAGCTGTCATTCTTGAGACATTTTCTATCTGCAGCTGGAACAAAAAATTACAAACACCATGCTCAGTTGGGAAAAAAGAAATAATAAAAGGACAGTTTTAATTTCAGGTACTTTTTGTGTTGTTGTTTGTTTGTTATTTCTTTTCTGTATCAGTGTTCCTGTCTTTAGTAAGTGAGCCATATGATCTACTTACAGGTGTGACACAAACCTGAAGCCCCAGGCCCTAGATGTACTTCTGAATGCTCCAGCAACAGAGCTGTATGTGAACAGACTGACCCTAGGGTCTAGGCATGGAGAAACTGGACTCTCCCTGTGTTATGGTTTTCATGTGCTTGAGCTTGCCTTCAGTGCCTCAAGGCTCCTGAAAGGTTAAGACAGATTTCTTCTACTCCAGGCTGAAATTAGTGAGACTGACTGAACTGTATGCTACCAAATGAAGAAAAAGGCCTGCAAGCCTCACTCTCATGTTCTATATATAGCTTCCTGTTTCCAGAGAATAGTATATAGGATGATTAGACATCTTAACTCCTTCACACTTAAATGCTTCTTGCGTAGCCCAACAAAAAGAGTGACAAAAATCTTCAAGAAACTAAGTAGAAGTCTCCAAGTTGAGTCGCTATCCTTACTTTGATGAGGTTCCAGCCAACAAACATCTATTTCACTTGCAGCTCTTTTTTGCTGCAGTGCTGTGGGCAGTTAGCTTGGTTTCATACACCATGTAATGTTTGCATGTGGGGGAGCTGCCAGTCCCATTGTCCCTTAGAACAAAAGCAGTGTGAGAGAAATTGCTTTGCTGATTGTTAGAGGTATCAGTGTGAGATGTGTGCTTTGTGTTTTTAATCCTTTTTTGTTGGCTGTTACAAGGTGATATCTTTAAGAACATCTTTTCACATGATTTCTTTTCCTGGATCACTTTACTTTTTCCATTGTAACAAGAATAAAAACTTCTCTTTTGTAATTCTCTAGCCAGCAAGGAGCCGTTGAATGTCTTAGTGAAAGAGCCTTTATATAAGTAGCTTTTTTCATTGAACTGCTGAATATCCAGATACTATAAATGTCAATTGGATTCTTAAGATTGTCAAAAATGAATAGTTCATTTCTTCTTGTCTGCAATTTATTTGACAAAGTGAACTTCAACATAAAGCACAGATAGGTAATGAAAACATTTATTGTGCAGGTAGAAAATCTGTAATTAATTAAGTGGGCGGCATGTGGATGTAACCACAATCTATTTGTAGAGGGCTGTAAATAGCATCAAAGATTTGTGAGTATTAAGTCTGTAGACAGCAGGAAATATTTGAAAGCCAAAGTAGGATCAAATGTTTGGGTAAAAATGATGGTAATAGCTAACCACAAATCAAGTGAGAGCCATTAGAATGTTGTTTGTTATCCTGTGGTTGAATGTAAATTCTCAACATTGCTCCTTTTATTTGTAAAGCAAGTGAGGGTTAGGCTGGAACCTCCACGAGATGTGAGACAGTAAAATATGAACAATATACTGATTTTGTTGTTCTGCCTTTGAAAGTTTTCTGAAAGTATCTTCCTCTTCACAACTAAAGGCATGGCTCTGCAGTACTAAACACCGTTTCCACTGAAGGACTTGCACAGCTGGACCTTGTAGGTAAAACCCTTAAAAAGCTGGCTGTACAGAGTAATTTGCTTGCTGTTCTTTACAGTGTTACGAAGAACAAACACTTTGTCTCCCTTGGGGATCAGCAAAGCTGAAAGCAGTTCCTGGAAATCTACTCATTCTTCTGATTTACAAATAGCTCACATGAATGAGCTATACGCGTGGTGGGAATCCTACCAGGAGAGTGACATACTGATGTGCTAAGTATTACTCTCCAGCAATCATACAATCTTCACTGATATCTAATTTAATACCTGTCACAGATAGCAATAAGAGGAATAATCTTCATCTAGCTGTAGGAGTTCAGTCTGCAAGTTCAGGTATGAAGGTCAAACATTTTAAATGTGGCCAAAGAAAAATGGTTTGTTATACTCACTTTCTTCATGTGTTAAGGAGAGAAGGTCATCCAGGCAATCTGGCGACCATGGTTAGGCTTGGAGAAAAAAAAATAAAAGCCAGGATCCTCCATCAGAGAGGAGGGACACAGATCAAAGGCACATCACAGACAGTGCTAGGAGACCTTCCAGAAGACTGTGAAAAGTTGCAGTTGACACCAAGAAGCTTCACCTCTTTGCACTTGAAAGGACTTGGCAGTTAATTATAACAACACTGATCATTTTACACTTCGAGGCCAAGTAGTTCAGGGATATGGCATGGAGTTTAGTACATAAATGTTCTGATACCCCTGTGTAAGCAGTCTGCTTGAGTAAGAAGGTAAAACAAACAGAAGCACCAGAAGAACTGGATGATGTGGCTCATGGCACAGTGGTTCTTTCATCTTCCTAACTTTACCAGGTCATCAGCCCTGTGCTTCCTGAGAAGAAAAAGAGCGGTAGAGAGAGACAAAATGGCAACTACACCTGCAAATGCAACAGGACTCTACTGTGAGGGTGTTCTGCACTACCAGACCTGGAACAGCACAGCAACAATGTTGAAAGAAGTTACAATTGAATAAATGAGAGCTGGGGTAAAAAAATCCAAACTGAAAGAATGGAAATGGAATATTGGTCCATTAAAGCAAGCTATAATTCTGACAGAACTTCTAGATGCTAGGGCAATATGTGTGCTGTTGTTTACTAATCAAAGTTGCATCTTAACTTGAGAGAAATGATTAAATGAGCTGCACCTCTGTGAGTTCCAGTGAACTGAAATTAGTAAAGTTGGGGCTTCCTCAGTTTTTATCTCTTATGATACAGTCTCTTGCCCTCTTAATCAAGGCTTCCCTGTACAAGTTCTAAAGTAGGAGCCTATAGTGTAAACACCAAACTAAAGTTAAGCTGCAGGCATCTATCTAATGACTTACTTGGTTCTATCAGTCCAATATCATAAATGAATTTGAAGATAAATGAATATCTTATGAGTTGTGTCAAATACTCATCTGATGTGAATTGCTGCAGAAACCTATTTATAGAGCTGCACCATTTTGCTGTAGTGAAGTACTTCACCAATTATGGTGCAGAATTCTGTTAAGGCTTGATTTTAATAATATTTTTTGTTCTGCAACTGTTGTAAAAGTTATTTCCCTTCCCTAAAGTATTGTGCTTTTTAATCATAGTGAGAAATTTAGAAGAATCAAATTTCTCAAGCAGCTTGAGCTCGGTGTTAGATGAATTCTCATGTTTAGATTTACTTTTTCTTTAACTAAACTTTGCTGCTCATTGTTAGTTTTTCCTTTTCAGATTTTTGAATTTGTGTTTCTTGTTTCCAGTATTCCTTACTTACTGTAAATTTCAGCTATTAGAAGCAGAACATGTTAAATAAGTACGCATGGCTTTGGAGGGAAGAATATGAATCTCCTCTAAGGGTACAAGCGGAAGAGAAATAAAGCATCTGAGTCTATATGATTATAAACTCCTGGACATTAGAGTGCTGAATGAATGGAGTGGTACTTGTGGTTTATAGTTACAGTATGTACAAAGGAACCTACTTGAAAGTTTTGATTTTCATTTCTCTCGTCAGTTGATCTAGCTCTAAACAGACAATATGAAGCATCCCTGGAGGTGTTTGAGGACACCTGCAGAGCTGCTTCCTGTCAGTGAGCCTCTTGCCTGTACTGGTGTATGGCATTACTCTGAGGCCAGAGGGCCAGAGGCAAGGTTTTGCATGATCTTCATAAAACTTCATGTGGTTCTTGTCCACCCATTTCTACAGCCTGAGGAGTGTCCTGCTTCCAGTGGTCACTATCCTTCATGTTTGGCACTCCAACAGGTTTTACACCAAGCTCACTGTACTTATCCTGTCCATATTTCTCAAATTTAAGTATAAGAATGCTATGGGAGAGTGTGTTGAAGGCCTTGCTTGAATCTAAGTAAGAAAAATAGACTGCTCTCCACTTGTCCACTGACCAGTCATTTAATCACAGGAGACAGTGGCTTGGCTTGGTCAGGTAATCCTGCTCAAATTAACTGGTTATTAACAGCAGGGTGTTTTTTTTTATATAATTCTTGTGCTTAGAAATTTCTTCCAGAGCAATTGGCTCTGTAGTCTTTCTAAGGGCTGGGATTAGGGTGACTAGCACTCAGCTGAGGCTTGGATCCTGCTCCTTGCCTCGTTGTGGATGGATGTGTATTGAGTACTGCCACCAGTCACTGTGACCTCATATTGATGTCATCCACTGTTGGCACTCTTAATGCATCCCATCTGTTCCCAAAGACTCGTGCACGTCGTTTTCTCAGATGCTCTCTAATTTGCTCTTCCTGTTTTGCTAATGCTTCATTCCCACAGACTCAGTGGCAGCAATATAATTTAAAAAAAAAATTAAAATGAAGAAATTTGATACACTTAAAAATAATAGTCATTGAAATTGCCTACTAAATTTTCAAGATTATGAAGATTTTGACATTAGTATAATTTTGTTCTGTTAAATCTACATAGAATCTAGCTAGTGTGACTTGGCAAATTTCCAATTGGTATCAACTTTGAAGTCAGTGAAGCTTCTTTTTTGAGGGAAAATGGGAGGACTTAGCTTAAAATATTTGTTTATGATTAATAGATGAAGTCCACGTGGTCTCCTGACAAGGATTGCAGACGATGGGAGGAAAACGAGTTCCCAGTGTTTCCTCTTCATTTAATTTTTTTTAATAACATTTCATAACATTTTACTTTAGCTTTAAATGCTTCCTAAACAAAAAGAAATCTGTGGATTGGCTGATAAATTTTAGCAACATGTTACCAATAACAAAATAGCATTATTTGTTGCATGTGTAGTAGAGTCTAATTTGAAATGAAGAAGAATATGAATTTTGTATGTAGTTATAAGCAGAAGTTATTTATTTATGTGTTTGTGTGTGTAGAAGTTCTGCATACTGGGTTCGCAAGGATTGTAAGTGCCACCTTGTGGACAACGTAATTAATCATGTATCTCTTTACAGAATGCAAATTGGTAAGGTAGCCTAGTAAAATTTAGTTTCAACTTTTGTGTGCAAAGGTAACTCAGATTGGTTTTCTGGGAATTGCAGAACTTTGCTCACTGATGTTCTGAGACTTTAGAATCTGAGTAATCTGTAAGGACTTTGTAGTCAGACAACAGTTAACCGTGGACTTTAGTGTCTGTAAATAAAGCCAAACTCTGTTATTCTTAATGCAGAATCTTACTCTTCAAGATCATTGAATTTCTTGCTGCAATTTCAAGTCTAATCCTGGAGGCTAGGTTGTGTGTATCACAGGTCTGGTTTACAGGGCAATTACACTTTACTAGGAGCCTCAGTAATATCTAGTTTTTTTTGCAAATGCACTGCAGCATTATTTTCCTTTTCTGAACTATCCTCTGTCAGAGGTACAACCAGCATTGTTTATGGCTCATCTCTGGCGTTTGGAGCAGCTGGAACTGGCTCTGATCTGACATGGGCTCTGCTCACAAAAGCCTCTCCTGCATCCCCTCACAACCCAAACATTGCTCTGTAAGCCCAGTACAGCTAACAGTCCAGATCTCGAGGCAAATCCCTTGTGATGAGACATCCAACATCAAGGCAGAAAAGCAGGTCAGGACCAGGTTTAGAATTGGGAAGGAGCTACAGGACCCACAGATAAGTACCTGCATAGCTTGGACACAGCCTAAAGGTGAAATCCTTGACCTCAGAAGCACCTCCTGAGATACCAGGCATCTGAACTCTGGTTTGAGGCTGTACAGCTGCATCAGAAGGCTGGCCCGGAGCCTGGACAGCTAAACCCCCACAGGAGTTGTGTGCAAGATCTGAAACAGGAAATAAAACAGACCAGAGTTGCCATCTAAGAACCACCTTCTCCTAGTTCAAAGGCTGGGAAACAAGGCTAGAGAGGCGCTATCCTGCAGCTGCCAAGCTCTGGCTGTAGTGTTTCTGGAACACCTTCATAGTGAGTGCACTGCCAGAATTTCTAGCCAGTCCTGCTCTGACTACCAGATGCAGCTGCAACACTGAGATGTCAAAGGTCCTCACACTTTGGCTAGGAACAGGAAAGAGAATCTAACTGATTTCCTGGCCAAAGCACCTTTTTGTAAGCCAGCTTTTGTCACACGTGCCTTACATTTCTCTCATGTTTTGCAATGTGAGCTGATTTACCCAACCATGTTACCCACCTTAGCTGATATTGGCTTCAAACTGGAACTAATCCTAATCTGCTTCAGGCCTAGACTGGAAAGGTGAAATGAGTTAGAAAACATTTAGGTTTCACTTTCTACTTCTCTGGTGAGTTCTCCTTTATGTTTGATTTCCTAACACGTTGCTCAGTATAGTTATTTTCCCAAGTTTCCAGTTTCTGATTGCAGTGAAGTTGAGTCATGGTGATATGCAGAGTACTGACAGTTTTTCTTAGCTTCTACAGTTGCGTTGAAGACAGAACGGGAACAAATATCATTACTAAAAATGCATGTGAAAGCTTCTCAGACAAACTGAGGAATACATGGTTAGCCTGTGATACAGAAACACAGGTGTGGTTCTTAAATGCTTTGAGGGTATTTCCTTAGTGGGGGATCTGGCATGGAAGAGGACTCCCAGAAATCCAAACATTTACGGCTTAGAGACTTTATCAAAGACAGAAAAAAAAATCTTGCTTGTAGACAGAAATATTTACATACTGAATACTTTCCTAAAAAGTCAGCAAAAATTTTTGTGAGTGTGAATTTAATGTTGAGATGACTACACCTCTTAAGTAGGTTGGGATTGATAGAGTTCAATTCGTAACACAGAAGTTTTAATGAGTAAGGTATCTGTGAAGCACCACCAAGTGAAAAAGGTGCTCAGCATTAGCATACAGTTTTTCTTCTTTGTGTGGTCTATCATTTTGTAGTTGTCCTGGTGAACTGAGACTTCCTTAATTTAAGATGGAATTTGAAGACTAAGGAATAGAATCATAAACCAGCTGAGAAAATGAACAACATTACAATACTTCAGAGTTTAGGACCTTTGTAAGATGAGATACTGGCGAAGAGTAGTCCCCAGGGGGGCCTCTTGAGTTACTGTCTGAGGTGCAAGGGCTCTGAAAGGCCATTAATCACTGCGTGTTTGTGGCATAATAAATCTCACAACTTTAATTTGAAAATTCTCCACATTTAGCAAGAGCCTTGAGGTAAATTGACATTTCAGCAAGCTATTCCTAGTGAACTGGGAATGGTAAATTATATTTATTCTGGTAGCTTTTGTCGATGACAATTCACTGGATATGAGACCTGAAGCTCCTTTTCATATGCATTCCTAGGTGCAACTCACACTGATTTCAAGGGAAGCCTTTCCACTGATTTCAGAAGGATTTTGCTCAAGAGCAATTAATGAATACAAGCACAGTTTTGCTTAAAGTAGATATTGTTGGATAAACTTTGAAATATCTGACCTCCTACCAAAAATAAAGCCTGGACTGTTGATATGAATGTTTTATGGTTATGAATTCGGGGGTAGGGATACTAGAAGAAATTCAGAATAAAACATTTTTATTTCAAAACTCTTGCCAATTTAGTAGTGGCTCTGCAACTCACTACAGTCACTGAGCTGTACGTGTCTAGACAGTGGTCACTAAGTGAGACATTTTATATGAAGGCAATACATCATGTTTGAGCTGACTGTTGCTGAATGCTGGTGAGAAAATGAAATACCAAAGCTTGAGCTGTCTCAAATTTTATGCTATGGCTGACTTATTCCCTACTTGTTTTTGGTTTGTTTTTTTTTGTTGTTGCTTGTTTGTTTGTTTTTTGTTTTTGTTTTTTGATAGAAAAGAGAAAGAGGAGTTTATTTAAGGACTGAGGAGTGAAAGCAAGAAATCCCTCTAATGGGAAAGGATAGAGTACTGTCTACATCTACAATGAGGAGACTGCTATGTTTTCTGGCATCGTCTGCATAAGACTTCTGTGGAATTCCATAGAAGTCAGATCTGAGATGTCTAATAATTTAGCAAGCTCTTTACATTGTGATCCCAAGTGTCCCAATGTGAGAGTGGCTTGTTAGCAGTGATTTATGCAATACCATGAAATAACACTTGTAATTTTTAATTATCACCAGTTTGTACTATGTTACATGTTTACACTTTTCTTTTTCTTTTAACAGCTCTTCTATCATGCTTCTTCCCAAAGGCTTTTAAATTCTGGTTGACAGTCTCACTGCCCACTAATGAATGTCTCAGAAAATACATAGCACTGTCTGGTTTCAAATACTGCATGCACACAGCATTTCAGCACTGAGCTTATATGTAAAGTAGAGCTCTCTGTTTAAATGAACAAATCTTAGTTCTCAGAGTTGTCTTACAGGTGTGAGTGAACACAAGAATAAAAATCTCCACAAGCAAATAAATAAAATTCAATCATGGCAATGGAATAAAAGCTTTGCAGTAGATGTTCCTGGAATCATGGAAGGATAGACATTGAGAAGTATGGATCTCTTGAATCCAGTCGGGTCAATTTCCTCTAATTTGGGCTTTCTAAATAATGTCTATTTAAAAAGTTGCAACATCTCTAAATAATATAAAAATGCTGTTAACTAGAATTAGAGTGAATATATAACAATAAATGCATTTTCTGTCTTGAATGAGAAGTACAAATGACATAATATTTGTAGGAGAAATAAATTGATTTACTCTAATTTGCAATAATCTGCTGAATCATCTAAGTTTAGGAGTTAAAACAAACAAACAAACAATGGAAAGAAGCAAAATCTTACTAGTTTTAGAAACACAACTGTAGTTGCACCATAGGAAGTCAGAGTAAAATTCTGTTGTCTGCTTCACTAATACTTGAGTAACTATTAGGGAGAACTGTTTTTGCAAAGAATAACTGCAGTTCCATTGGCCCATATCTGGGATTTCATCTGTTTTTTCCTTCCTAGTCTTCCTCCTCTTCTCCCCATTTGTTTGCAGTTGGTTTGAATGGTGGAATTTGAGTATTTTCTGTAATCACAAATGACTGTGAACGTGTTCAAAAACATTACCGAGTTGGGATAACTGGATCTGCCTGTATTTTGTATCCATTTGAAATGAAGCATATGTTAGCAGCCAAAAGAGAAAAAGAAAAAGCAAAAAAATGCTGATGAATCATCATCTTTCTCAAGAAGTGGTGGTACGTCATTGAGCACCAATGGCAGGGAGGGGGGTGATAATGGTGGAAGGGAATGGCTAAGACTGAACCAGTATTTTTCCCCTTTCAGGATGTGGTGAGAAACAAGCTCTAATGTCTAGCATAAAAAGTGGCAACATCAGTAACACCAGAAGTGAGCACAGGGAAAAGAAGCTTAAGCATTAGATGGCTGCTCTGCCTAAGGCCTCTTCCAGCTACAAACACTGAGAACAGATTTCAGTGAACTTCAGTTGAAATCTCTATAGGACGTTCCTAACTTAAAATACTGGAAGGAAAGCTTCCAGAAAGTATTTGTAGAAGTTTTTTGTTAGAGATTTATATTCATCACATATTCTTAGGAGCAGCTACTAGCTATTACTTGCTGCTAGCTATCACTAGCTATTAAAACATTGTGACTTTTAGCTTTGGTTTGATTGTACATTTTGAGAATTTCTTTGTGCTTGAATAAGCATTGTTGATAGATCTGAATGAGCAAGTTTGGGAAAATTTTTAGAGGTTAGAGAAAAGCCAAATTAAACTAATTTTACTAGCATTTGTAATGCTTCCTTCTGTTTTACACTTAAATTTCTGTTTCATTGTTCTCAAAGTCCATAGTTAATTTCATTTCTTTTAGAAGGAGGCACTAGATGTGTAGAAATGTTTTTTTTCCTATGGACTTTGATTAGGCATAGATTGATTAGGAGTAGGGGCCCTGAAGGTCTTGCTTGAGAGGAAAACCAATAGCAAAAAGCTCAGCAGAGGGAGTGTCTACTGACATAGCTGTGGTTCACTGGAATTTGGCTTTCTCTGACAACTTCTGAATTGCAGCGGGTGTAAGCAAAGCACTGGGTTATTATTTAGTGCCATGCAACAATTAGAACTCAAAAAGTGCAGTAGTAATTTCTAGCTTAATTTCATGTGAAAAATTGTTATATGATAGTGTATAAGGCTCTTCTCTAAATGCTTCATTTGATAGAATAAAATAACAATAGACCAAGGGCTGAACGGTACACCATATTTCTTGTTCTGTACTGGCCAAAAATAACCCTGTGAACCATCTTGGAGACTGATGGGAAAGGAATAATTTGTAGGAGAAGGAAAAAGAAGAGTGAAAACTGAGTCATACCCAGATACTACACTTGTTTAGGAATTGCTGTTCAGTGCTGTTTGTTAGACTTAATCTCAGTGGCAACAGATAATAATCACTGAATAAGCAGCAGCTGTGGAATCCAGCACATGAATCATTTCTGAAACGAAACACAGGATTTCTTAAAGATTGAACTCTCTTCATGGGCCTAAGAAGCACAAAAACCACAAAAAGCAAAATAATGGCAATGTCTCAATTTCATTATATCAATACTAATGTAAGCTAAATAAAAAATCTGTGAAATGCTGAGGGTCCTTGTAAAGATCTTAGCCTTAAAAGGTCATCTGTTTTTTTCTGAGTTAATTCTATACATGGAATCATTTTTGTAGTTAACTCCCAGAAATCACCACAGTGGTAATAATTAATTTCAGTACTTCTGTTTATTTCATATTACGATTGGAAGAATTCATTTTTTTTGACAGCTCAGTGTCACCAAGCTGGGGGAGATGCAGTATTGCTCAAGCTGAGTGGCAAATATGATGGCTCTCGTGAAGCCTAAGCTTCCTAACACAGTAACATACAAGCTGTAATCAGTAGTAGCCTCCTTAATTTGTAGAACTGGAATTAATTGTGTACTGTTCAAGCAAGTCTCTCACCAATACTCTGTACTTTGCTGCTTCCCAGTTTGTTAGCTTTTATGTATGCATGTTGCTGGATTGCTCTTCTCACGTTGCCATATACTATCAGACATTTCTTTAGCAGCTGGAGAAACAGTGATAAATCTGTAACTCTCCCTGACCATTTTCTTAGATTTTTTTTCACTTATTTTTAAATATAACTTCTAATATACATTTTATTCTTCTGCCTTTTAGCCCCATGGATGCCTGAGCTCCGAACTGCTTAAGTAATTACTACTTGCAGCCAATGAATTATCAGTGTAGTTATGCTTTGAAGTTGATGGTATTGACATGCTAGACATGCACAACTGTAGCTTTCTGACCTGATTATCTAAGGCAGCTCAAACAATAGAAGTAAGTTATTGTCATGTTGTATTATTTTTGTCACTTTACCATGTAGATTGCAATTTTAGTACAACCATTTAGAACTGAAATTACAACATCTGTTTTCCATTACGAGAATCAGCATTTCATGTTTCCAAATGCCTGGCACCAGCCCCATTGCGTTGTCCTAAACGTATATATAGCCTTAAATCCCTGTTAAGTCCACCACTGAATATTTCATCCAGATTGCCTCTTGTTTCTCTCAATAGTTATTATTTAAATTAATGCTGTCATACTGTTGGCTGTAATTCTTGAACAAAGTCTTTGTTGCATATATGTGCGCTTCAATGTAACAAATACCACAACCTGAGAGAGTGTACATGTTGAGCTGGTTTGTCTTTTTATATGATTGTATGTTTGCCAAATAGTAAGGTGATGTTTCTTTAATTTGGAGTCAGGACAAACAAACATTATCTATTCAGTACAGTTGCATGAATTCTACATTTTTAGTTTATTTAGTTTAATCCTGTTTACTACCCTTGTTTTGAGAGGATGACTGCTACCATTCCAAATCCCCAAATAGCTTCAGGAGTCTGTTTAGAAGCAGAAAGAAGGCAGAATCAGCTATCCAGAAAGGTATTTCTTCATCTTACCAGCATTAACTGTGAACCAAGGCCCAGGATGTACTCTGGACCAGTGGCAGGTGTCTAATGCAGTATCTTTTGACCTGTGATTGATAGAAATCTATGGTCCTTTACAGTTAGAGTGGGAGATTCCCATAGAACGTGTGGGACACGACTTGCTGTACATATCCTTGCCAGATCTGTGACTAGAAGATGGTACACAGTCATTTTTATATGCCTGCCTAAACTGTATTGAGTGAATCTCAAGGTTTTCCAGAATGTATCAGTTTTTACTGGCCAGTTCTTCAGAAACCTGTGCAATACTTTAAAGCACATCATTTCCACAGAAATCTCAGTGGGCCATCTCGCTAGTTTTTTTGGTTTTGCATTGTAAAACTGTGGTTTACTCTTGGGTATCGTGTCTGTTGGTATGTAAAATGTGTATCTGAGTGCACTCTGCATTTTGCATATGGTGTATTTATATCTTTGTTAATAGTGATTCAGTATTTCTTTTTTCATTGTCAGTTACTGGCTTCAAATTATTAGGTTCTTGTTTCCACTAATTCATTCTTTGTATCTTTATCAGTCATTTTCTCTGAAAGAGCATTTGTTTGTGCTGCATGGCAACAATTCCAAGTTGTACAGTGAAGAATGGCAGCTGTTTTGTACATCCATTAATGCTTAACTTAGAATGCTGTGTGAGTTTGAAATGGGTTTGATATTTATTCCCTAGGAAGAATCACATTTGTACTGACTGGTTGTGTTGTTTCTGTCAAAAATAGTTCTGTTCTTGGTGCCCCATGGTAGTTCTGCATTATGCTCTCAATGAATATCACACGTATTTCTCTATTCTCTTTTATTTGCTAAAAGGAAGAAAATTATATTAACCTTTATGGGACTCAGTAGTGGTGCAGAATACCATTAAACATTTATGCTAGCAATTCATATGGAATAGCACCTCATATTTGAAGGGATTTCCTCCATAAAACAACTTGCTGGCAGTGGAAGTTTCCTGAAAGTCACTGGATAGCATAGGTTGATGCTTTATTACATTTCCATCCAAAGCCTGTGTAGTGGAGAAAGTATTTGTATTCTCAATAAAATAGCAAGAAAATGAGTGTGGATGTTAACCAGTTATTGGGCATGGCAATCTTCAATTAAATCTTTAAAAAATCACATTTTTTGAGTTGTTTTAGCAAGTCTGTTATTATATTGCATGATTTGGTATAGTTACAGTGGTAATTTCTGTGTTTAAACATATTGCTTTGTTAGTAAGTAAAATGCATTTTGAGGCAAAGCACAGAAATTACACTCATATGTGATCGTATTATTTCTGCTGTGCTAGGCAAATGCAAGATGCTAAACCAGATGTTTCTCTCTAAATTCAAAATCTCTTTGAAATCACGCAGCAATTGCTCACAGTAGATTTAATAGGATAAATTAGGCACTTGTTTATCAGGTTATCCTGCCATGAAACACCATGCTTGGGAATCATCTTCTAACTCCTGCTTCACGACAAGCATAATTGTCAAGCTCCATGTGATCCTGGCAGTGATGACTTAGATGGCTTTATCTGTATTTCTTGGACAGTCATAAAAAACGTGTTGGGTGTTAAATATTTATGTTGGAAGTAAGCAGACTTTGGCTTTGAGTTTAGAACATTTCTCGCAGCAAGGGCCAAGCGTTAGAGTTGGGAATTGGAAAGAAATACCACGATCTCAAGGCTCGAGAAACTCCCTATGTTGGTGGTATCAAAAATCTCTTTTTCTTCTCCTTCTTTACTTGGCTGTTTGCTTACAGGAAAGACCATAGAGCAATGATGAACCTGTTTTTATTTTAACAAATATTTGCAAGTATTTGGGAATTCGAAATAATAGAGCAATCAGTTATTGAATGTTTTCCATCAAGTTATTAAATTTCATGTGAATAGAAGAGAAGTGATAGGCTTATATTCTACCAGCTCATGAGTCTTTTCATTCTTGTATGAATGGACAAGAGAAGTTCTTTGCACACGTGCCCCAACCCATCGTTTCCAATAGATGATTAATCATGCAGGCAGATGATAAATGTACATGATAAATGATTTTTAAAGTTTTTAAATACGAAACAGCAATATAATGAATAGAAATATTTCTACATAAGAGGAGCTCATCTCTACAATACGTATATTTTTAAAGTATAAGTTCAATTTTTTTTAATAGCCTTTAATTTACATTATTTAATGAGACTTTTTTAGTTGTTACTGGGTTTGTTGAACATTAGATTGTGCCACTCTTTACTCAGTGAATGGGTAGGCAGTTTCCATACTGTCTTGGCACAGTATAAAGTCTTCTTAGCAACCTAAGTTGCCAAGAATAGTCTCAGTACTAATATTTTTGTGGAATTTAAGGCAACATTATATGTAACACAGGTCTACTTGTGTAAAAAGTAGATCTACTGGATCCTAACAGAGTCGCAGCTCTGTTAGATTTCTTTCCCAACTAGCAGTTGCAGAAGCTGCATTGGTAGGAAGTTCTTGGTGTGACGGTGCGATCAGCAAAGATGATCAGTGATCTTTAGCATGTTCTTGTATTTTTGGGTACGTAGCGTAAAAAGCTGAAGGCTGACTTGAATTCCCCAAGTCAGAAGAACAAGGGCAGAAACTGCTGAAGTAACAACTTGAAAAATGCTTTCAGTACTTAGTGTTCTTTGAAAGTCATGCTGTCTTCAGTTGTTATGTTTGATGTCTGCAGTTGTAAGATGTTGGAAGCAGAAATCTTATTTTATTTTGCAGAGCATTGGCTGTGACGACTATCTGGGTTCAGACAAGGTGATTGACAAGTGTGGAATATGCGGAGGGGACAACACTGCTTGCAAGGTTGTTTCTGGAGTTTTCAAACACACACTAACAAATCTCGGCTATCACAAGATAGTGGAAATTCCTGAAGGAGCTACTAAAATTAACATTACTGAGATGTCAAAGAGCAACAACTATTTGGGTAAGTTGTATCTCAGTGAATATCTCTAGTGTATCTCTTGTGTGCTAGTGTAACTGCGTGGAGTGCCATCTAAGGACTGTGAAATAGATGTCAGAAAATGAAAAGACAGTTGATTAAACAGGCATTTTGCTCAGAACTAACTGACAGTGTGTAATTCTGGCTCGATCTTGCAGGACAGACACTGTAGATGTGTTACTGTCTGTTTCCCTTCTGCATGACGTGACTTTGGTGTTTCCCAGCAGTTAATCCACTGTTATGCTTACACTCCCCGCATTGTTAACCTAGCCTGTATGTACAGGAGTCCAGCACTGAGGCATACCTACTTACGTAAAGTATATTAAGCTTTCTAGAGAAGAAAAAAAAAAACATCTTCTGATTGCTTAAGAATGTCAGCTCTTTTAATGTGAAAATTATACCAAAATTGCATCAAGATAAAGTCTTGTCGATGGTATTCTCAGAATACAGATCAGTGATACAGTTATTTATTCTAAAGGCCCTTAATTCAAAACTATAGAGGATCCTGAAATATTTACATCAACATCGTAGCTTCTGGAGATATATTTTTGAGATGCATAGCATGCTGCAAATAAGAAATTATGTCTTGTGTGCCTTTGTGAACTGCGACATTTCCTGTTTAAAAACTCATTTCCAGGTTACAAAGGTCTTTGTTTACATGTGTGCTTCTGTTCAGGAGCCAATTTTGCGGAGAGATCTGGAGGGAAAAGAATTATCAGAGTAAATAACAGAAATGATACTACAGGAGGCCCTGGTTGCTAGCTCAGTGTTTTTATCACTGGAGCTATCCAGATATACTGGAAGTTTAAAATCCCTGTACTTTGACAGCCACTGTTTCTCACTTCCGTCTGTTAACCATCTCAGTATCACACAATTTGCTCAAGTCCAAGAAAGGAGAGTGCTCATTATTGAATCTTGCCTTCTTTTGGTTTCTGTTGGAGCAGTAACTGGTTTTACAGAAACATCTGCATGTAGATGGGAATTTATGGTGGGGACAGAGTGTACTGTAATGTCATCTCCATCATTTTGCAGAAAATCGGACTCTTCAAAAGGGAAGAAATAATATAAACTGTAAGCCCACAAATATCAAAAGTTCAGGACCACTTCTGTGGTGAACTCATCATCAGTTCTGATTTGTCTTGATTTCATTCAAATGTATTTTCGATACAGATAACATGTATACACCAGTGTTAGTTTTTCTAATGGACAGTTTGTAATATCCATCAACACTAACTCATTTGATGAAGGAGGTAAACAATTACTCTGTCTGAGGAGCTTCTATACGTACAGTATGTTTACTAGCAAATGGATGAGAGTGGGCTTACTTAACACGTTGATGAAAGTCACTGCACTACTAATCTATAAAATTATGAAACTGAATATAATTTACCATCAGATTTACATGTCAGTATATGAAAACAGCAGACAGAAAAGGCCACTTAGCTATGTTAAAATGTTCTGAGCCGCAAGTACATTTTTGGAATTGGCAGGACAGAGAAATAGTAACGTTTGCTTAAAAATAATCGAGACTGTTGGCATGTATGGGAAAGTTGCGAGGTTTTTCTTTCCCATGCTATGCTCCCCTGAGCTCTTTGTTTATGCCATCAACTTTTTTCTCCTTTTTTATTCATTACATATGTTTCATTTTAAAGCTGTTGGTACAGACCTACTCTGCTAAATTTACCAACTCCTTCCCCTGTTCTGAATTCCTGAGGCTGTTCCATCTAGAAGGCCTCCAGCCTCTCTGCTTATGCTGTAACACTATAAACTTGGCTTATTGAGGCAGGTGTAGTTGCTCCAGGACAGGAACGAGCGTGTTCCAGCAGATCAAAACACTGAAACTAGAAAAAGTTTTACCAAGCAGTGCAGTGTACAAGCTAAATGGTAATTGGGAAATTGTTTTTGTTTTTTTTTTCTTGTCCATTAGTGGACACAAATTTCTCACTGATGTCACAGCATTTAAAATTTAGCCACTGAGGGCTTTGTAGAACAGTTAACCCTGGTACAGCAGGGAAGCTTGAACGCTCACGTCTGATGTTTACTGGTTTGTCAATATTAGTAGGCATAAGTCTTGAATCATAAAACTGGTAAATAGTTTTAAACTTTTCTGTATGCTGCAGTAGTGAAAAAAAAAAAAAACAACAATAACAACCCAGCAGCAATTTCCTTAAGTATGTACTGAAATACTTTGCAAAACTGAAGTTTAGGTCGTTGTTCTGATATAGTCCAACTGCAGCCATCAGAGTTGCTTGTAAGCAGCATTCTTATGGTTGTAAGGAATATAACTTTAGCTGGGTTTGTTTTTCCCTTTGCTTTTTACATTTCATAGTTTCTTCATTGCAAAATCACAAATCAGCTCAAGGTCACTTAATTTTTATTTATTTTTTTTAAAGATGTCAGCCGATGGTTCTGGGACTCTGAGTTGTTCTTGTCTCTTCAGGAGACCATCTGAGTTCCATGTGATTTCATTAAACAATTTTTACACAGCTCTGTACATCTTCACTGCTTTGTCAAAGATACTAAGCAAACCAGCAGCCAGGAAAGTGGTTTTTCACTGGGAGGTGTTTGAGATTTCTGTACAGTCTGGAGGTGCTGGAAAAAGCAGGTAAATATGTTATGCTTCTTACTGAGTTTCACGTTCATCTGCGTTCTCCAAACATCTGAAAGCTTCTCCACGCTGCTTTTGCAAGGTTCTGAGGCATAATCCATTGCTCGTTGTAGCAAAACCTGTGACCTCATAGAAAATATAGTTTTAGAGATGATGATGAATATGATAGAGATGTGTTTGAACAACCACTGAAACAGCCTATTTCATGTACCTTTACAACTGACATTTTACAGGATCTACCACACCTACCTCATCACAGGTTTCTTGTGCATCTAGTGGCCCATGCTATTTTCAGTGAACTGTTACTTTTTCCTAGGAAAACAGTTTTGGAAGGGAAGCAGCCCAGTTTTGGTATTAACCTGCCTGAACAATGGCTATTAGTATATTCACAATATATTAATCGATTTGTATGTTTACTCTAGTAAATATCTAGTGTATTTCCTTACAGTTTGAAGCAAAAGGTACGTATTACAATGTACGTTCAAACTCTCTAACCAGGTCTGTAGGCTGTGTAGTCCTGAGCTATGCACAGAATGACTTGCTCCTCTAAGTATTTTTCCTAAATATTTTCTTCTTGGCTGAGCAGTTAGACCTTTGGGCAGCAGAACTGCTAACTTTGGAGAGACTTTTCCATTGGCAAAAGCACTTCTCTAAGATGCTAATCTTGTATAGGAAAGAGACAAAGACATACCTTTTATCCCACTGGTAGTTAACAGCTGGCAAATTCTCATATACTGAAATAGGAAGTTTGCCATTGAATTAAACAGGACCATAATATCTTATGTGGCACCAGATCACTTTAGCAATTATGCTGCAGAAAATGTGGGTTTTGAGTATAAATAATCCAGCATCTTTGGGTTTGAGTTTTAGGATGAAAAAAATATAAAGCCAGATGACATTAATCTGATTATTTGGAAGGTGTTTTTTTGTTTGGTGGATGTTGAGAACCTTATTTAAAGATACTGGTGGTTACTCATATCCATAGCCTTAATAGTAATTTCATCATATAGAGCATCTGATGAAAGTATCAAAAGTAAAAGTGGAAATTTAGCTTAATGAAAGAATGAAAGTTAGAAAGATTGAGAATGAATTAGTTTTGAAATACATTAACTGTGTGTTGCAAACCTGTAATCAGAAGTAAGTAGATGATGTCCTGTAATTCAAGCAACGGTTTGTTTCTAGAACAGTTGGCTGACTCTGGGCTCATACAACTAAGATTCAGCTCTGCAGACAGTACCAAGAACACCAACTGCTTGCTGTCATTGGCAGTACACATGTATGAGATCTTATGGAAGGAAAGTTTATACATTAGAGTTTGGACAAGCCTCTTAATGTTTAGTGCCTTATGTGAACACTATTTAGTGTGGAGATGCTTAGAGTTGTTCTTGCCATTCCTTCATGGAATGTAATAATGTGTTTTAATTTTGTTTTTCATGGCATTAAGTTATTTCATTTATTAAATAAGATTAAATCTCCGAACTAATTTGTTTTCCTTGCTTTCTGTAGAATGACTTTGAGCTATTCTAGCACCTGCTCTCACCACATGCTGGCATACTGTAGTCATGATTTAAATAAGAGGTATACATTGTTGTTTGTTTTTAATACAAGCCCAAGATATTTTATTAGTGTTCTCATGAATGTTAGTGAGAACATGAATATGGGATTAGTCACGTGAAAATAACAGTGAAGAGGCAGTGGAAAGATGCTCTGAAAAATATTTTGATTCATTGTACCCTGCAGCACAGATAGCATTCAAACAGCATGTCTCATGATGAAATATTGTTAGCAGCTCTTGAGCTTAAAATAATATTTTGAAATCACTTTAAAGATTCAAATTTCCAGCAAGTACAGAAGTAGATTAGAACACTGGCAGAGAATTTAGAACACAAACATTGTTGGAGACACTGCTGTGTGACAAGAAATCATATGAGACGTTTTGTAATTTAAATATTAGCTCATGAAAAAACCATTGATTTTCTTCATGTGGTGCTAATTAGGTAAATTACTACACTTCATTATAGATTTTTTTAGAATTGCTCTTTCTCATTATTTGAATTTTTTTACTCTTACACTTTTTTATTTTGGAAGACAAGAATAAGGTTGCTGTGCAAAGCCATTGCAACAGATACTAACCAGTAATACAGAGAAGAGAGAATATGTGTTTGAATTTTCCAGGCTTGGAATTAACATGCAAAAAAATGTCAAAGGAGAGGATTTCTTTGTGTTTTCTGTTACCATATATACAGCAAACTTCAGTCCCCACAAAGACTTCTACATGGCATTTTTTGTGGTGTACATTACTCACTGAGTGCATCTCTAGATGTGTTGGTGTATGCATCAGAGTTGGAGTATATCTCACATTTATAGCTTACTGTCTGCATTACTTGTAAGCTATGTAATTGTGTTATCTGGATTAGGATAACTGTTTTTTTTACCTTTTGTCCTTGGTTCTCCACTGGAGCTGAACAACAAAGACATTTTCTTGTACAGATGACAGAGATTTCTCCAAACTGTAAAGAAAAGATGTAAAGAATTGAATCTCAAATAGACTGACAATAAACACAGCAAATTCAAACCTTAAGGAAATTTTGAAGTAAATTATCAATAACTGAACAGGCAGTTAATCTCTGTAAAGCTAGCAGTGACATTTTGAATAATGTTCCTTAAATATGCTTTCTGATATTAGGAATGCTAGCAAGTCTATTTTGTAGTTACTTCCTGAAGATTGAACTGAAAAGTTCAGAAATACACACAGAAAGAGGAAAACTTTTTTTTTTCTTAAAATACTTGCTAAATAGAGTATTCCTATTAAAATATGATATTACTAACTAATAAATACTACTTAATTGGTTTTTGCTGAGTCTCCTCTCTACTCTGAGGCTTGTGTTTTTTCCCACAATTCTTCATATTTTGCTTAGGAATTTTCAGATTCTGCTTAATGGATACTTAACAGAAGTTCAGCCAATTTTGAGGCATCAAAAGGTTCAGTCCTCTTTGAGTTTTTGAAAAGATTTGATGCTCAGAGCAGATAATTTAGTTTAGTTAACACTGGATGCTTGGTTGTAGATATGCTGGTCATCTGAATTAATAGTAATTTTATTTAATTTCTCTTTTGAAAAGCCTTTTCTATGGTAATACTACAGAAGCATCTAGAGGACAGGAAGCCTGGGAGAGTGTTGGGTCTTCCACTAAGAAAAACCTTTGCAAAGTACAGTTTTTGAAAACAGCATTGTGTGTTGATCCTATCATTGAATATAATAGAAGAAAAACAAAGAACCCCAGGACTAATGATTCAAGCTGGGACTACTTCACAAGAAGTGTTGTAGAGTGGGAGGCAATCTAAAATGTAGTGTGAACACTCCTGAATCTGTAAAGAGGATTTTGCTTATGAAGTGATAAAGTGCTACTTGAAGTACTGGCAATTTGTGACAGTATTTCACTTGTGGAGTTCTGTTTGAGGATAATGTGTATGTAGATAAGTTACCAAGGAGAGTAAAATGTTTGCTTTTAATGCAAGAGGTTTAAGAACTGGTTAGAGTCAATAAACTAAGATGTGGAAAAGTGCAAGAGCTATCTTTCTAACACTTCTTTCTTGAAATTTATTTCTATGTTGCTTGATTCTTCTAGCATACGTATGCAGTTTTCCATATTCCTTGAATTACTTTCCTTAACATAATTTCAAATAGATTTTTTGCAGAGAGAGCTTCTTTCCCTAAAAAGTTCATCGTATTATAGCCAACGTGTAGCATTTGGCTGGGGTGAACACTTAGTAAAACCCTTGAAGTTGTTAAGACTTTGGATGAAATTCAACCCTGGTGTTAATGAATTCAACTCCACTGAATTCAAGTTGCACAGAATCTTACCTAGCATAATGACCTGTAGTTGAACCAGAATGTATCGAGGACATTTTTCTTTGCTGACCATTTATTTTTTCAATACTGGTGTTGCTTACCCAATTTCATTTTAGAGTTTCTGGCAAGGTTATCTTACTATAGTATGTTCCAAGGTGACCTTTTCCCACCTGGCTTCATTAAATAGTGAGCTGATACATGACAGGTCCATACAGTGATCTTTAGGTTCCAGGCACATTTTGAAAACATACTTGAGAAATGCATTCTCAAAAGCTGGTGTGTTCTTTTTCATATATTAAGCGGCAGATCCTTAAAAACAAGAACAAACAAACAAAAAAACCAGACCATGTTACTCATGTGAGTATCTCTTTCTAGCACCCAGTGGCTAGGATTTTGGCTCATGCCTACTCACTGATGTCAACAGTTATTACCAGTTTCAGAGCTCATAGTGTTCTCATTTCCTGTGTTTCCTGATTCTGTCAGCATTTAACAAAAGTGGTGTTTTTTGTTTTTTGTTTGTTACCATTTGTTTGTAAGCAGTGTTTTTACAAAAGCAGCTAACACTACAGCATTGCACCAACTGAAGCCTGCTGTTGCTTTGATGATCTTCCCTGCAAATACATCATCTGAACAACAGCCAGCAGCAATGAGTCCCACTGAGGTGCTTGTTTCATAAGTTCTGTATTAAAAGAATGTTTTTTTTTCCTTTCCTTGAAATATGGAAAGGTTGTTTTGAGCAGAAGGGAAAGGAATAAAGAGAGGTATGCAAAATAGTGAAACTCAGAAAGGCTGGCTGCACGGTTTGGCTTGTAAAGCACCCGGCAGTCTGGTTGCTTATATAACTTTCCAAACCCCCTTGGCCTGGAAGCCTCTGGAGGCTGCAAGATTTTTGGTATTTCCTGCTTCTCATCAGACCCCAAAATCTTTAATTTCAGTCTTTCTCACAGTGTTTTGATTATACTTCTGTTTCCAGTTATGAACAAAACCAAAGAACTTGAGTGCAAAATTTCAAAGAAAATGTATGAAAAAAAAAGAGATGAGCAAAGAGCCTTGAACAACAGTGAGTTTTTATTTATCTGAACTCAATTAACCTGAACTTCACAGATCTCAAATATTTAGATTTGTCTTTGTTTTCTGTTAGGTGATTATGCCATCAAGTAGTTTACATGAAAATAGTACTTTGTTTTGGCTGATGGCACAGTTTTCAAGGCTTACTTAAAAATCTAAGTTCTGTTTAACAATGTATGTTGAACATCTTAAGGTTCATACTTGTTCTGCCACTGACCAATGTTGGTGACTATTATCTTCATTTCCAGTCTTTATTTCAAACATTTCTCATACTAAGTAATAATTAATCTCTGTTTGTCATTGGTGAGTCTTTAATCTTAAATTTTCACTGCAGTGAAATCTACAGTGCATCTACTGCATCTTAGGTTCGTGCATGTTCCCTTAAGGGAGAAATTCCATGGTCCCACTCACAAAAAATTCCATTGTCAAACAGAGCCAGTGCATGAAACTTCAATTCTTTCTCTTCTCACTTCATAGCAAAAACTAAGAGGCTACAACAGAGGCTCCTCTCAGCTATGCATAAAGTATTATTTTTCTGCTGTTATTCACATGAAAGGTAATTAGATAAAAAGATCAGTAAAATGGTTTTGAAAACCAATTTACAAAATAAAAGCTTTCTGATAGAAGAGGCTTATTGGAAGAGTTTAGTGGTTCCTTGCGTCACAGTTCTGGATGGGTAGCTATCAGGATGCTGTTTGGTTCTGTGTACTGGAATGTTTGGAATATTTCAAGTACCTAAAAGGTGATTGCAGAAAGAGCAGGGTTGGTCTCTTCTCACTGGTACCAGACAGGTGACAGGACGAGGGGAAATGGCCTCAAGTTGCACCAGGGGAGGTTTAGGTTGGATATCAGGAAAAGCTTCTTTACAGAAAAGGTTGTGAAGCACTGGAATAGGATTCCCAGGAAGGTGGTTGAGTCACCATCCCTGGATGTGTTTAAAAACCGTTTTGATGTGGCGCTCAGGGACATGATTTAGCAGAGGGTTTTTAGTTAGGTTAGCTTGTGGTTGGGCTTGATGATCTTCAAGGTCTTTTCCAACCTGAGCAATTCTATGATTCCAAAGTGTCCACTGTATTTTAGTAAGCTTCATCTTTTTTTACCTGATACAGCTTTTCTGCCATTTGGCTGAAGTAGTCTCATGCTTTCTTTCATAAAACAGCATGAAATAGATATATTCTTTTCTCCTTCCGTATCGTGAATGTACTTAATTGCTGCCTTTTCTTGAGGTGCTGTTTATATCCTTAACGGTATGGTTGTCCATGTGTGGCACACATTGTCTTCTAGAAACTTAACAATAGTAATACTTAAAAAGGTACATCTCAGAGTAGGCAGTACAAGTAATTTACACAGGACACCTGTACGTATTTCCGTGTGTCAGAGTGCTCACCACTGTTGAGATGTCTTTGGTTTACAGCCAGGCCTCGTAAGAGATCTAAAACTTCAGCTTCTATCCTTACCTTTTGTGTAAGTTTTTTCTTTTGTAACTTGGATGATTCTCCTCTCTTTAGTACACCTGACTTCCTGCTCTATTCTTCTCCTCTAAGGTAGCCAGTGAGGGACCAGTTTTGGAATGTCATGCATCCTTTGGAAATCATTAGCTTTGTGAGTTCATCAAAGTCATGGCTGTTTTGTGTGTTAGTCACAGTACTGTCCTTTTCTTAAAAATTTTGATTCAAAATGATTGTTGTACTCTGCCTCAGCTACCCCTGAAGAATGAATGATAGCAGTCCAAATTCTTAAACTATCTATAGACAAATTCCCAAATCATATCAAGACACATATCTTTTTTTTTTTTCTTGCCAAAAGGAGAAGTTGTTACTTATTTAAATAGCTGTTCAAATGCTGCAGAACGTAACTTAAGAAAAAATGTCTGGGAACCTGGTTTCAATTGTCTTAGACATTTCTGTAAAGCATTCTTTTATTCCCTAATCTTATTTTATTCTGAGAAAAAATGGATATCAAAAACCTCTTTCTTTGTTCCCTAAGCATCCCTTGATTTAGTTGGAATATGTCGTTACATCATTGTCTGATTCTATAGAAGAAACATTTTTATCTTTTTTTTTTTTTTTTTTAATGTTGCTTTGCTGATTTCCCTTTGAACTTGTAAGTTTCAGCATTTTTGTTTCTTACTCTTTTTTACATCTTTTAGTGAAATAATCAGCTAGAAGAAATCTACATTATTAGCGGCTTCATGGTTGGATCCAATAAAGAGACTTCATATGCAGAGAATATTTTTACATTGCAGCATTAAATTCCAAAATAAATCCAAGGTATACATGAGGATTTAAAATTTGATTTATAGACTGTGTGATTGAATTAGTCAAGGGAGATTAAACTTTATCCTTTTCTTCATCGCTTGCCCAGTGTCTTTGTTTTCTATTGAATACTGCTTCAAGTCTTTGAGACAGAAAAATATTGGTACTTAGAGGTACTTAGAGGTCATGCAGGCCCATTATTTCATTTGTGCTTGTGTCCATGACAGAGGTAGTTAACCACAGTCAAGACTCATTTTATGTATACGTTATAATTAAACTGCTGCAATTCTAAAAATTTTGATAGCATGCCAGTGTTACAGGTCAGATGAATGAATGCCTGCTGTAAGATTAGATGTTTTTAAGTAAGCTCTTAGTGAAGGTGACCAGCTTGTACTTATAACCTGGACATGGTTTAGGAGCCTTGAGACAGAAAAGCTTGAATATCAGTTGATCATCAGTCAAACAAAATGAAAATGAGAGCATTTATTAAGGGCATGATAGTCCAGCTGCAGCCAGTCTGCTTTAAGAGGCTAATGTCTGTTACCTCATTCACCTGCATTAACCTACACCAGCACTTCTACCAAATAAAATAATGCTCAGCTTTTAATCAGCACGCAGCCGGTTGAAGTGGGTGATTGGTATGTGAGGGTAAAACTGCTTTCTCTGCACCTATAAAGCTCTTAACACGGAGCTGTTTCAGAGCAGGGAACTTCTGAGCATAACTTGAAATAAGGATTTTGACTTGTAGTCCTACTGAAGTCATTGGGTTTGGGAGGTAAACCTTGAGAAGGAGGAAGGCTTAGGGGCTGGAGGGTGGGTGGAGGCCCCAGGTGAAGCTGGTTGGGACAGTTAAGGTATACTGATGCATGTAGGGCCCTGCCAAAAACTAGCAGTGATAGAGAAGCAGACTGTGCAGAGTTTGTGGAGTTCTCAGGTGACACACCTGTGTTTAATCAGGGAGAGGAGCAGAGGCCACAGCACACCTTCAAGAGATCATTGTGTAATGGTTCAAGTGACTGTGGAGAAAGGTTGCTTTAGCTGGAATGTATTGAGCAGATTGGGAATGGGAGAGATGAATATACTTTTAAGTGTGATTTTTCTAGAACTTATTAGACTTATATATCTTCATTTTTTTTACCTTTTAAAGAAAGAAATAAAGTAGCAGTGTGTTTTTCAAGGGCGATGTCATCAAATTTTAGTGCTAAACGGACACTTGTTACGGACAAACAGGTTGCTCTGTCAGCAGATCTGGGTTCTGTGATGGGAGGGACACTAGCACAAAGTAAACAAAGCCATGACCTCTTCCAATGAACGAGCCTTCAGACCAAACTGCAAATTAAGCTCTCAGACAAATAATCAAAATAATATTATTTGTTTTAATTGTTTATAGATAAGAATTGTATTGGTTTTCTTTGACTAAGTAAGTACATTATTTCTTAATAATTGGATTACAATTAAACTCAAATCTCTGGGTTACTGCATTAGGTGTCTGTCTTGTGTTTCCAAAGGTAAGTTAGGCAACCCTTCCTTCCCCCCCCCCGTCCAAGTTAATAAATACACCAGGTAAGCATCTGTTTCATTGAGCAAAATTAGTCTACTCAAAGAATGTTTATAAGAAGTAATATCAAGGCTTTGGAAATCTTGGGGAAGAGATACATTTTTATTGGCAAAAAGAGGTCCTGTCATTTTTCTTCTAAATTGCTTGTGAGGACCTAAGGTAACAGTATTGTAGTGTATAATGTGTCCACAGATGTTCAGTCAGACTACAGAATAAAGATTCCTTCAATAAGTGGAATTATAAGTTTACTTTAAATTTCTGTCGTAACACTTCATCATTCTCTTCTTAGTTCATATTCCAGAAGGCTGGGAGGATTGGTTTTTCCTTGAGTCTGGCAGAGCTACGAGTGATGGCTATATATGCAGAGTGATGGCTTGCTCTGATTTTTTTGTTGTTCCTTTTAAAAACTGTTCCATTCCTTCCCCAGATTTAATTAATACAGGGGAAGGTCAAGTCAGGGGGGTTGCTTGGAACTGAAATTTGTATTATAAGTGAATAATACTTTTATTTGGTTGTCTTATTAAAACTTAGAAAATAAAGAAGCAGTTTTGTTAAGAGTTTGTAACTCTTCATCACCACCATTTCTTGTTGTGTTTTTAACACGACTTGAATTTATGAGACTTTTTAAGTGTTGCTGAAAGCACATTATCCTAAGAACTTACCAGTGTCTTCCAAGTGTATCTACTGATGCAGTGAGAAATTAAGTTCTCCTTAATTTCCTTTGCCTCTCTTAATAGATATCACAGTCCGTTCTTTTGAGTCTCTGATTCAAAACAGTTCTTCATGCGTTATTTTAAAAATGTTCTTACGATCCTAATGAGCAACTGACCGAGTTTTCTGTTAGCCAGTAGCAGTCAACTGAATTGGAGGGAGAGGTATCATGCTTTGAAACTGCAACATTTGTCTGTTACTCATAGGTATATGAATGAAACAGACCATTGTTTCCCCGTGCCTTGTAATGCAGGCTCCATTCCAAGCTGCTGGACAGAAGACATTTACAAGGAAAAGAGAGGATTTTCTTCCATTGTGTTTTCTCCCTTCTATTATTTCTAGAAGTGTTATGTATTTGTTATATAGTACTGCAAGTAGTTTAATTTTAAAAGATTAAAACAGAAATTCTGATGTATTTTAATTAACCTGAGATTGCACAGTACTGATGGTGGTCCTTCAGCACACCTCTTTGTGACAAACCGCTGTAGTTAGCTGCAGTTTGTGTGTCAGCAGAATCCCTCTTCACCACAACCTCCCTTCAGGAAGTTGTACAGTGCAATGAGGTCTCCCCTGAGCCTCCTTTTCTCCTCTTCATTATGTCTTATAGGTAGAATAAGTTAACGAGGTTTAACAATAACCACTGACTATAGCATCTACTCATAGAGGAGTTGTCTTCTGCTACTCCTTCATTCTGGCATTCCTGGTTCATAAAATTGTTACAATACTGTATACCTAGAGCCAAATTTCATTTGGATTTAGATTTTAACCAACTGTTATCCACTGCCACCTTCTTGTGTTTTTTTCTTCCCTCATCCAGTTTAAAGCAGCCCATCAAGTGGCTCTCCCCTTAAAAATTACTAAGTAGCAGCTTTTAATGTCCAGGTGGCAGTTCTTGTGTCTTTTTCTTCTCTCCTGGTAAGGCAGTTCACCACCTGCAAGGGTCACTTTTCTACTCCACCTAATGGTGCAGAATAGCACATTTTTTTTTCCTGCATCTGTCCTGGCTCTGGCAACTTAAAGCGTAATTAAAAACACACTGCATAAGTGAGGTTTTCATGGAATTGTTAAAGGTAATTTTAATATTTTTATTAGTCAAATGTACTTAAGTATCTTAAGTTTCTTCACGTTGTATACAAGAAAAATTATACTAAACTTGTACAAAGTATTGTACACATTGTATTCACAAAATTTTGCTTCTGTTACTGACATGTCAATGAAGGTACTCCCAAAGTTGCATACTTCCATCTTGTGATGATATGCTCCCTACTGCCCCCAACCTCCTCCTTTGGCCTGGCCATTATGCCTCAGGCCTTGCTTGGGACTGATAACACTATAATACTATGACTGAGTCAATCATCTTACCCCATAAATAGTGAGCAGCCTGAGAACCCCTTGAACTCTAATCCTGATAACAAGACTTCATCTGATGTTTCCAATTCCTTCTAAATATTTTGAAGCTTGAGTGACTATAGTTCCAGACTGGATTGTGTGGAAGGTTACTAGAGGTAACTTAGTGAAACATCCTCATTTTGAGACAAGGTAAACCCTTAGGATGGAATACGGTGGATAATCCATTTCATTATAGTTCCCTAAGAATGTAACCTGTGTAAGGGTTGTAAGAATGTAACTTTATCTGTTAGCAAACACCATAGGAGCCTGGTATACTGACTCAAAGAAAAACAATACAGAGTGTGGAGCAGGGTTCAGGTCCCACGGCCAAACACCATGATCGTTATGCAGGAATGAGGCCTTGGTGATACTATTGAAACTGATAAACCAACTTTATCATAGAATCATAGAATATCCTGGGTTGGAGGAGACCTGTAAGGATTCTTTATTTAAGGATCATTATTTTTCTTCTCTAGGCCTAACAAACAAGGACTTCAGACACTTCTCATATGTCTTCCCCTCTAGACCCTTCACAATCTTTCCAGCCCTCCTTTAGATGCTCTCTGATAGTTTTTTGTCCTTTTTGTGCTGTGGTGCCCAAAGCTCTGCACAGCACTCCAGGTGAGGCTGCACCAGAGCAGATTAGAGCAATGCAATCACATCTCATCCCCCTGCTATGTATCTGCACTCATGTTCTTCATTAACTTCGCATGCTTTGAAGATAGAGTTGTCCCAACAATTCAGAAGAATCCGTAATCTGTTGCTATAATAAGCTGCTCTATTCACTAATCTAGCTGTGAGAGTTTTCATTGGGCATAGCCAAATTCCTTAAGAGAGGAGTCGTGGAAGTGCATCTGAACACAATTAGATGAAATGAGCAATTTGCTATTTGTGAATCTGTAATCACAACACTTTGTATATTGAACGCGACCAGCCAGTGCCAAATTGAGCATCACTCAGAATCTAAGCTCAGCTATCCTCTGCTCCACTGACATATGAGGACAAGCCAGAATATACAGGGATTTATTTTCTGCAAAACTTATTTGCCCTTTTTCACATGATGTGTCTCCAGCAAAATGACAGGGTGGATTCAGTTGGATTATACATTTATTTTGAATCTCTTGACTGTCATCATCATCCAGCTTTCTTGGAATTCAAATCAATAGGAGACAAATCCTGGAACTAATCTTCTGAGGAAATGCAGCAATGGGGCAAACCTTACATTTTGTGCAAGGTCTAGCATATGTGCCTGTGAGTTTAAGCAGAGCTGCCTTGGTTTCTCCTTCCTTGGAAGGCTCCCAGTCCTTAGTAGACCATTTGTTTGTTATGGGAGTATTTCAAGACACTGTCTTTTAAAACTAATAATCAATAGCAGTGTAGCTGTTTAGTGCTTAGAATCCATTCAGCATGGTAAATTCCAGAGGGGAGGTGAGAGCAGTGATTAAAACTTGCAACGCTGCCTTCCTTCACTTTCTCTCTGTGGTGTTTTCTACTGAAATCTACTCGTGTTTGGTTTTGTATTTCATGCTTCCATCCCAAATTTGGCTGCTGAAACAAAAGCTCCTTGGTTCTTTGAGAAAAGCATCTCAGAAAGTACTTCTTATCTTCAAAGTGTTTTTCTGACATTAATTAATTGGATCCTCACGATCCTGTGAGCAGGATAAGGAGCAGCCTGAAAATGCCCATTAAGCACTCATACTGCAATGAACTGTGTTAAACACCTTTGGAGCCTTGCTGGATAAAAGTGTTTTCTCTACTGCCCAAACAACTTCAGAAGTGTTTGAAAAGAAGTGCACAAAAATTAAAAATGCTTTTGAACTTTCAGCAGACTTTTATGCCTATGTGCTTGTGGATGTAAAAAAGCTGCTGTTCAAACAAGCAGGGGCAGATCCTCAGCAGCTTGTAAATTACAATGGTGCCATTGATTTCACCACAACTGAGTTGCCCTAAACATGCTAAAAGGCCTGGCTTTTTGCTTGGGAAGTAAGGCAATATGTAGTAACACCTGATCTGAATAAAGAGCTTTAAAACCTCATAATAATAGTAATAATACCTGTAATGAAGAAATACTTGCAAACACCTGGAACAGATTTTGTGTGAGACACTCAGAAGAAAGACATTAAATGAAAGTAAAAGAAAGGTAAACAAAATAAAACTAACTGGCAGTATTTGTGGGCATACCGTGGCATACTGTAGTATGAAAATGAAACATATTTTTTGTCTTCCTACTGAATTACCAAACATTCTTTCTGCTCTTGAGTGACTGTTCTCCTAAACTGTATCTAACAGTAACTCATTGTAAAAGGAGTCTATTTGTGTTTTAGTGTTTAGAGTGGGACTTATTTCTGTTTTCACTGAAGTTAAGCAACAAATTCTGCTAACCACTGAAGTTACAACCAACCATTTTGGTTGTGAATCTGTGCACTGAAGGTCTGCTGCTGCCTTCAGCATCAGTTGCCAGATGATGTGCTGAGCTTCCCACCACAGTTCAAATGGAGGTATGGGAGAAGTCTGTTTTGCTAAGGCTCCTGGCATGTGTCTTTTCTGGGTAACTGAAAGACATTACAAAGCCTTCCAGTCTCTCTTCATATGATGCAGTGAGAAGTAGGAAGAAATGGTGTGTTCACATGATGTATTTGAGAAAAGTATTGAACTTCTTCGTTGGTAGAAGCTCCTTTAACTGATCAGCAGGGCGGCGGTATTGGGCTTCAGAGAACTTCAGAGGGCAGTACTTGCTGCTTTTTGACTCTGTGTTATGCCAGTGAAGGTTATTATATGAGTTGCTTAGCCAGTACTTTATTTATATTGCAGAGGTTTACAGTATTATTTTCTGTCTTTCTTTAGCTTTTCTTTCTTTTTTTTTCTTTGAGAAGATTCTGTCATTGCAGATGTATGCAATGACTTTGTTGGCCTGAGTGGGAAAAATGCTGTTATTGGATCAACTGGTTTTGGTTTCTTTGGATGAGTTAGGCAGAGTTTGTGCATTAGTTTAAATTTTTGGCAGTTAGTCATAGAAACTAAAAATGAATGGAAGTTGAAAGGAGTGGAGAAGGTAAAGAACATACAAACTGAAAGCAAGAATAATGGAAAAAATCAATTCAAAGTTAAACTCTCTAACAATGATCAACATTTTAAAAAATGCAAGAGTGAATTTTAATCTGGATTTATATTTTTATCAAAATTAATCAAACAGATGTATATGGATTGCTATTTACTTGGAATAATAATAATATTTGCTAAGACTTTTTTTTCGGTTCATTTAGTTTGTTGGAGCTTTCTGTATTTTTTTAGCACGTACATTAAAAAAAGCTACGCAGTAGCTTTACTGAATGAGTTGCATCTCACATTCAGTTCCTTAACATTATGTAAGTAATAGCTCTGCTAACCGGGGCAATTACTGCTAGTCCTGCTATCAGGTATGTATAACAGTTGCATACCATAGGCCTAGTCTCTAAAGGATCCTAAAGAATCTCCTGAGTTTATGTAGTTGATCCTCTTTGGCTTTCTGGTCTCAAATTTTTTGTTTTATTTTATTATGTTTGGTCAGTAGTTGGACTATTTCTGTATTTTATTAGTCAATAATCAGATATAATTTGGAAGATGTGTCATGTGTCTCCAGTTTAACAGTTGCAATTATATAGCCAAAAAATACACAAAGAGCTTAGCTGGGGGAAGCAAGAGCCACTAAAAAGGGAGGGGGAGAGAGGAGGGGAAGGTGTTTTAATTTACTTGAGTATTGCAGAAGAGTCAGGCTTTGCTCTGGCAGTGTTTCCTTAACAGAGCATGAAAATTTTCTTAGGTAGCTTAAGCAACTTTGATCTCATTTTGTTCCTGGCAAGGTTATAGACTAAAAGCCAATTGGGCACCGCTCAATGCCAAGAGGGTACGTGAAGTCAAACCTGTTTGCAGGATAATCCTGCAATAAATCATAGCACATACAGTTATATAGCTTTATCCACCAGACTTGTAGCTTGCTCTTTAACATACTGGAGCATGGTAGAGGACCTCTTAAGGTACTGGCCTAGCTGTATAAGATGTACATAGAACTACCAGTGGTCTGGTTTTATGACTTGGCAGCGGCCTGTGAAAGTAAGAAATTATGGTAGTTGTTATGGTGCAGCCCACAATGACATGGATTAAGAAGATTCATTTCTATACATTCACCATCCCCTCGATAAAGATATATAATATAGATAGCTGTCATGATAAATGTAGCATAAGACTCTCAAAAAAAAAACCCACACTCAAACTTTTCAGTTGCACTGTATTACAGTGCATTTGAAGGGAAGTAGGAGGTGACAGGATGGGTGTTAGGAAAAGGCACTTCAACCAGTGAGTGGTTGAGCACTGGAACAGGCTGCCCGGAGCTGTAGCCATGGCCTGAAGCTGCCAGAGTTTAAAAAGCATCAAGGCAGCATACTCAGATGTAGGGATTGAAGTTTGAGTGGTCCTGTGTGGAGCCAGGAGTTGAACTTGATGGTCCTTATGGGCCCCTTCCAACTTGGGGTGTTCTCTGATCCTATACTTTCTTATACTTCATATGTATACTTTTTGTACTTCTCAGAAATTGATCTCAAAGAAGATAGTTTATAAAACATTAAATAATAAATGCTTAGTAAAGAAGGGAAAAGACTTTCTTTTCATTTAACCATATATTCTGTATCATGCTTCCAACATAAGCTTTAAAACATTTAAGTGTAGTTCTCTCTGGCAAAATAATTGCAGTTTGTACTAAGGATACTTAACTCACCTTTTTCTGTTATCTGAACTCTGCTGCTTTATGTGTGCCACAGACAAAGTACTGCAGTTAATTAGCCAGTCTTATTAAGTGGGAAGCTTGGAGCGTACAAAGCCATACTTTCCTTGTTAACCAGGGAAAAATTGTTTCACTAGCTTTTTAGTTTTGGAATGAGTAACAACGACAGAATGAGAAGTGATGCACCGAAATGATTTGTATTTGGCATAGTCCTCTGCTATCGATGACATAATTTGATCGTATTCTTTCTTGTTCTTGGCCCTATAAAAATGATCGGTACAATGAGATTATTTCTACTTTTGCTGTGTTCATGGATTGCTGGGCTTACCTCCATGTGTCAGCTGTGTTTCACGTGGTTTGATAGCTCTGATAAAAAAAATGTCAAATCAGTTCAATCTCTGAGCATCTTCTTTATGTTTAAATGTGTTGACTGCCTATTTGATGACATAACCAATAACATCTGGAAGATTGCCCTGAGCATTTGTGACCAGAAAATTGTGCATGAGAAAGTGGATACCAGTGCTGAACTGACTTGCTGTATTTCCAGCTTTCCTCTTTCCACCCAGCTTCTTGTTGCAGGAATTCAACTTCAGGCAATGTGTTCTCAGGTAAATGGAGACACCCTTTCACTAATGTATATATTACTGTTCTTTGCTGAGAGCCAGATAATAGGGAGAGTCTGTAATAAATCAGTGTTCTTTTAAGCTGATGACCAAGAGGTACTAAGTTGTTATCAGTTTGTATTGGAAGGGAGAACAAGTTCAACACTGAACTTCTGTGGGCAGTGGAACAAGGTCTGTCTGGTTTGGTTTGTGTCCAGTGTCAGTACTGTAACAGCCGCTGAGTGAATCAAAGCAAATTTTCCCACCCATAACACCCTCTGGTCACTCACCTTGTTGTAAATAACTTCAGTCTCCATGTTCAGGTCTGCTCTGCCTGCTTGGCCAGGATATCAGCTTTGCACAGGCTGACAGACCAGTTGGCTGCCTGGCAATACAGATAGTTTCTGGGCTCTTGCCGTAACCCACTTTCTAGTAGGACAAAGTTGTTTTGGATCTCTGTTCTATCCTGTTACCTGCATTTGTTCAAACAGTTTTGTATTGTTTGAGAGGAGACTCAGCACTTTTGTTGGACTTACCTGAAACCAGACAGTGGGTGGTATAGAAGAAGCTCCCCAGAGGGTGGGAATGGCTGACATTCTGCCAGAAGAGGATACATCTAAACTAGGGCACCCAGGAATGCTTTGTAGCTACCACCACATCTGTGTGTTTTGAGTTACAGTATTGGATGTTACCGCAATAATCAAAAAATGTTTGAAAAATTCCAGTTAAAATTTAAAACAGCTTAGAAACATTCACCAGTTCCAGTTTTTCATTGCTAGGAATTAAAGCTCTTTAGCAAACAAAAGAAGCAGTTATAATTCTATTTTAACTTTTGATTATCGTGAGATACAGTGCTGTTTTTCTCCAGAGATACCACAATCTGCTCTTTTTTACTCAGCTGCCTCCTAACTATTCAAGTTCTTGGCAATTGTTGAGAGTGCAAGGAGTTGCAAAATACTTCTCAGTATGCCAGCTGGAGAAAAGAGAGGGATATTTGCACACGTGCTTTTTAGTAATCTGGCCATTCTGACTGAAGTGGTATACAGATTAAAAGATAATGCAATCCACCCATAGGATTTAGGCCAAATGTGTGCGATGTTTCTATGCTGGGCTAACTAATGTGCAGCTGAGCTGTGCCAGAAGGCTCAGCTATCGCCTTCAGACACATTAAGAGCCAGACCCATCAGCTTCTGAAATATAAGAACTAAATTCTAACTGAAATGGTGCAACTATGCCAAATGCTAAAATCTGCGGATTCAATGAAGTTGCACACTTAGAAATCACTTGCTATGTTGAAAGTGTATCCCTCCTAGAGACTATTAGTTTCTAGCCCTGAATGTTGTTTATTTCACATTACTATTGGTACTTAATATTTGGCTTACAGCTACTGTTAGTGAGGTATATATGTGATTCTAAAAATCCAAACTATGCCTTTACGCTGTAATTTCACCATCATTCTTGTCAGGCCTTATGACAACTCTGGGATGGCCAGTTATAAACTTTAATCTTAGTTATGTCCTGCCTTCTTTAAAGAAAGAAATGAAAGATGAATATATAAGTATCTGGAAAAGCTTTCTCCTTCCCATGAAAGATTCGCCAAAATGCTGAAATTCTGCTTTAATTTCCCTTTTTACTTGCATCCTCTAATCTACTTCATGAACTCCGTACTTCAGAAGTTCCAACTAATATATAGGTAAATTTTTACCACCTTTCTTAGCAGCAACATAAGTATACAGACCTATTAAAGTCCTCTGATTGGTTAACACCACTGTTTTCTATCTGTTTTCAAAAAATCCCTGGTTAGATTTTCAGTATTGCAGTTTTCCCCAGTAAGATTGAGTGTGATATATGGAAGAGCAATTGTGGCGAAGAAGCATGGTAAATTCTACACAATTGTGCATCTTGTGCATGTCATAATCATATCTCTGTATTAGATAGTGATGCCAGTGGTGGAGACTGGTGTGAGAATGCTGTAGTGTGCATGTTCGCTTCACTTTGCTTCTTTTTTCATCAAAAAGACTTCAGAAAGAGTAGAAGACTTGTTTATTTCAGCTGGCTATTACCAGTATGTATCAGGAAAGACCATATAAACAATGTGGGGAAATATTCCATTCTCTGATAGATGCTGAAGGCGTATGCTGTTCTGTAACGTGTGGATTGGTTTGCTTGAAGATTTTGTTGAAAGTTCTTGGAACTTGGAATTCTTTTATAGTGCGTGAGTCTGCATAGATAGTATGACTATATGATATACCAGTTCTGTTTCTCAAAGACTGTTATTTATTGCACTGGTAATTATTCTGCTCTGCTTTGCTGTCCCAGCATTTCCCTTACTGATGTGTTAACATTCTTTAAGGAGTTAGAAATGAAGGAAAAAATAGGCAAAACTGAATGAGGAGGGAGCTGCATCAGCAGGGGAAAATTCGAGCAGCAGTTTAATGGATGCTCCAAGAGGAAAATGGCTCGTTGTGGTGGTAGAAAATGAGCATTTCTGA